>NC_079189.1:348541458-348847458 GCF_029499605.1 Hyla sarda
CTCTCCTTTTTATCTGCTTTCAGGTGTGATTTTTATATTGCCCACACCTGCTACTTGCCCCAGGTGAGTTTAACCCCTTAACGACAATGAACCTAAATGTACTTCCTGGTGCGGCGGTACTTAGAGCACCAGGACGTACATTTACGTCCTGTGTATGACCGCGAGCATCGGAGCGGAGCTCGCGTCATACACGGCAGGTTCCGGTTGCTAGCAGCAGCCAGGGACGCGCCGTTGATGGCCGACATCCGCGATCGCGTGGATGTCTGCCATTAACCCCTCAGATGCAGTGATCAGTACAGATCAGGCAGTGCGCGTGTTAAAATAGATGATCGGATCGCCCGCAGCGCTGCTGTGGGGATCCGATCATCTGTAATGGCGGACGGAGAAAAAAAAAAAAAACGCTGAAAAATAAAAAGTCCCCTCCCCCAATAAAAATTGTCAGTTTTTCCCATTTTACCCCCAAAAAGCGTAATTTTTTTTTTTAAATAAACATATTTGGTATCGCCACATGCGTAAATGTCCAAACTATAAAAATGTAATGTTAATAAGCCGTCGGGGCAGGGCCACTGCCGCAGCGAACGGAGCTGGTAAGTGTAAGTCCCAGGGGACTACTTGCCGGGCGACCTGTGGGGGACTTTATAATGTAATATCTTCACCATCCCTAGGGGCACAAACATCCCCCGGGGATGGTGAGGATAATGATTTTAGCATATATAACGCATTGCCAAGCGTTCTATATGCTAAAATATGCTGTTTGGTTCCCTTTAAGGCAGCACGCGTTGTGGGAGAAAGCACCAGCCTATAGCTTCTCGACCAAGCAACGCTGTTAAAAAGTTGTGCTCTCGGTTGTGACGTCACTTCGGGAACCTGCGCGGGTCATTATTACTCTGACGCTTTTCAGAAACAAATGGTTTCCTTCATCAGGGAGGTAGCAGTCCAATTCAGGCTGTCCATTTATTCTAGAGACTTAGGCTGGGTTCCCACTACGTTTTCCCCCATACGGGAGCGCATACGGCAGGGGAGAGCTAAAAACTTGCTCTCCCATATGCCTTTCTATGCGCTCCCGTATGGAATTCATTTCAATGAGCCGACGGCAGTGAAACGTTCGGTCCGGTCGGCTCATTTTTGCCCGTATGCGCTTTTACCCAGCACCTAAAACCGTGGTCGACCACGGTTTTAGGTCCGGTTGTAAAAGCGCATACCGGGCAAAAATGAGCCGACCGTAAAGAATTTCCTCTGTAACATACAGCTGCTAAAAAGTACAGGAATGGTAAAGATTTTTTAACAGAAGTCATTTACAAATCTGTTTAACTTTCTGGCACCAGTTGATTTAAAGAAAAAAAAAACAAACATGTTTTCCACTGAAGTACCCCTTTAAGTATGTCCCATAGTTTTTGGACTATATTGGCTTTATATATGTGGCTTTGTTTGGTAAATGTTGATATTAGGATATGGAGGGTTTCCTGATTTTTCCATATTAGACTGGGTTCACATCACGTTTTTACCATTTTTATGGCTGGGGGGAGCTAAAACCTTGCGCTCCCATATCCCTGCCGTATGCCGCCCTTATGTAATTCATTTCAATGAGCCGGCCGGAATGAGATGCTGACTCCGGTCGGCACATTTTTGCCCCGTATGCGGTTTTCCCACCGCACCTAAAATCATAGTCGACCACGGTTTGAGGTTTTGGTGGGAAAACCGCATATGGGGCAAAAATGAGCCAACCGGAGTCAGCGTCTCTCTCCGGCCGGCTCATTGAAATGAATTACATACGGGCGGCATACGGCAGGGATACAGGAGCACAAGATTTTAGCTCCCTCCAGCCGTATGCGGTCCCGTATTGGTAAAAACGTGATGTGAACCCAGTCTTACTTCTTTCTTATCTCCTCCTCAATAATCCCTTCATTTCTTGCCTATAAGTAGAGTTTCCCTTTCTATTTCTCCAATTTCATTCTTTGTCTTCTCTAGTAGTTGGCTGTGGTATCCTTTTGTTTCAAACTTTTCTTGGAACAAAATCGCCTTCCGTATGCATTCTGTTTTGGTTTCCATAACCAGAGAAATTGGCCTTTAGATATGTTTGTAAGCCAGATCCAGAGATAGTAGCTGGTTTGTGAATTAAACTATTGCTATTAATGGAGTTACCCAAAGTTTTGGTTATTGGTTGATTCCTCTCTATATAGTTGGTAAGGTCTAAAAAGTGAACCTGCTACGTGCTGTGAGTCGGGGTAAAAAACTCATTTTTATTAATTTCAATTAAAAAAACTAAAACGATAAAATTGGATTGACTTCCCTCCCACACAAGGTGTGCTGCCTTATCAGCGGACTAAGAACTGCGATATTGGATCCCATTTCTAAATCTGATGACTCATGGATAGCAGGTACTATTTCCTCCATCTGGGAACACTATTTACATTCAAAATAGCTACTTTTTACACCTACCAATGACCTTCCATGTTAACAACTCCTAGACATGATTGTTTTAACCTTTACATACCACACGGTTTATACTCTCATTCGGACTTTTTCAGAATACCTGGCCTTTCCATTTATTACATGGACAACTAAATCATTACAACAGGAACTGTATAAATGTTTTATTTTCCCCGATATGGAGCGGCAGGGAAATTGACCACACTATTCCCAACATATGACAGCTGTGGGGTACCTTTTAATAAAAAGGCATAGTCCACATTGCTTTTACCTATGCAGTTGCATACAATCTCTAGCACTATTACCATGCAAGCATCATTACTGTATTTCCTGGAAAAAATCTGATTATTAGTCACAAGCAAGAACTTCAATTCAGAAGAAAATTATTCTCTGGACATATGCCTTATACGCTTATAACAGCTGAACCCTTATCTCTTAAGAAATTTTATACGCCTTCAATGTTCTCTTCAATGAAGCCATGAAAAATATGTTGGCTACCAAAACAATATGTCTTTCATAAAAATGATCAGAGGAACATGGGACCCTTTGAGTATTTGTGCAAAGACGTTAAAAGTTACTATAAAGCAATTTATGAATAAAAATCTATTTAGTGATACAGTAGAATAATTGTATAAACTGACGTAAATGACTCAACCGGGAGAACACTAAGTAATTCCCCTTCAAGATAACTGCACTTGTCACTATTCGGCTAGCTCGATGTGGATCCTCTGTGTCAGCGAGGGATTGGCGTGGACCGTGTCGGTGGACCGGTTCTAAGATGCTACTGGTATTCACCAGAGCCCGCCGCAAAGCGGGATGGTCTTGCTGCGGCGGTAGCAACCAGGTCGTATCCACCGGCAACGGCTCAACCTCGCTGACTGCTGAGAAGGCGTGGGACAGAAGGACTAGGCAGAGGCAAGGTCAGACGTAGCAGAAGGTCGGGGCAGGCGGCAAGGTTCGTAGTCAATGTGGATAGCAGAAGATCTGGAAACACAGGCTTTGGACAACACTAAACGCTTTCACTGGCACAAGGCAACAAGATCCGGCAAGGAAGTGCAGGGGAAGTGAGGTAATATAGCCAGGGAGCAGGTGGAAGCTAATTAGGCTAATTGGGCCAGGCACCAATCATTGGTGCACTGGCCCTTTAAATCTTAGAGAGCTGGCGCGCGCGCGCCCTAAGGAGCGGAGCCGCGCGCGCCAGGACATGACAGCCGGGGGCCGGGACAGGTAAGTGACTTGGGATGCGATTCGCGAGCGGGCGCGTCCCGCTATGCGAATCGCATCCCCGCCGGCAATGTCAGTGCAGCGTTCCCGGTCAGCGGGTCTGACCGGGGCGCTGCAGAGAGAGGAACGCCACGAGCACTTCGGGGAGGAGCAGGGACCCGGAGCGCTCGGCGTAACAGCACTTTACAAATTTTACAACCAGAAATAGCACTGGTCACCTCCATACGTAAAAAAAAAACATTCTAAGGCCATGTTCAGACGGTCGAATTTCCACAACTCTGCATAATTTCCGTTCTGCAAAGGTTGCACAATAAAATTGCGGAATTCCAGTTGAATTCTGTGTTCTCAAAACACAGAATTCTGCTGAAATTCAAAGCCCCATTGACTTAAATGGGATTCTGCCTCTGAATTTCGCAAAATTAAATACTGTCGTCGTGGAAGTTTTGCTGGGTGAATGGGACAGTAGATTCCCATTAAAAAGTATACAGGCAGTAAATTTTGGCGGCATTCCTAATGGAAGTTCCACCGCCTGGCCTTAATTGTGACAGTTTACTTAGTCCTGAAGTCACTGCTCCCTCAATACAAGCACTTACAGCTACCTTTTCCAACACCCCTTTAAACTCATATACTTTGTTAAGGTCAATGTTCATGTTTGTTTTTTTGTCATAAGAGCACATTTAAAGGGGTACTCCGCCCCTAGACATCTTATCCCCTATCCAAAGGATAGGGGATAAGATGTCAGATCGCCGCGGTCCCGCTGCTGGGGAGCCCTGGGATCCCCGCTGCGGCACCCCGCTCTCATTACAGCACAGAGCGAGTTCGCTCTGTGCGTAATGACGGGCGATATGGGGGACGGAGCAGCGTGAAGTCGTGGCTCCGCCCCTCGTGACATCAAGGCCCGTCCCCTTAATGCAAGTCCCCAGCAGCGGGACCACGGTGATCTGACATCTTTTCCCCTATCCTTTGGATAGGGGATAAGATGTCTAGGGGCGGAGTACCCCTTTAAAGGGGTACTATTTTTTTTTTATTAACTGGTGCCAGAAAGTTAAACAGATTTGTAAATTACTTCAATTAAAAAATCTTAATCCTTCCAGTACTTATTAGCTGCTGAAGACTACAGAAGAAATTATTTTCTTTTTGGAACACAGAGCTCTCTGCTGACATTATGACCACAGGGCTCTCTGATGACACCTCTGTCCATTATAAGAACTGTGCAGAGTAGGAGAAAATCCCCATAGAAAACATATGCTGCTCAGGACAGTTCCTAAAATGGACAGAGATGTCAGCAGAGAGCACTGTGGTCATGATGTCAGCAGAGAGCTCTGTGTTCCAAAAAGAAAATAATTTCCTCTGTAGTATTCAGCAGCTACTAAGTACTGGAAGGATTAAGATTTTTTTATAGAAGTTATTTACAAATCTGTTTAACTTTCTGGCACCAGTTGATTTAACCCCTTAACGACCACGGATGTAAATGTACGTCCTGGTTTGGCGGGACTTCCCGCACCAGGACGTACATTTACATCCTGTGTATGACCGCAAGCATCGGAAGGGTGATCGCGTCATACACGGCAGGTTCCAGCTGCTAGCAGCAGCCAGTGACCCGCCCGTAATTAACCCCTACGATGCCATGATCAATACAGATCACGGCATCTGCGGCATTGCGGCACTTTGATTGGATGATCGGATCGCCCGCAGCGCTGCCGCGGCGATCCGATCATCCAGCATGACAGCCGGAGGTCCTCTCACCTGGCTCCGGCCATCTCCCGGGGTCTTCTGCTCTGGTCTGCGATCAAGCAGACCAGAGCAGAAGATCACCGATAATACTGAGCAGTGCTGTGTCCTATGCATAGCACTGCACAGTATTAGCAATCAAACGATTGCTATAGATAGTCCCCTATGGGGACATAAAAAGTGGGGGAAAAAAGTGGAAAAATGTAAAAAAAAAAAAGTGAAAAATCCCCTCCCCCAATAAAAATGAAAAGACTTCCGCTTCTGGCGCCATGCGGTGAGGACGCTCCGGACCTGAGCTCCGCGCCTGAACCCGCTACACCTTCCTTGTACCGGTCATAGTGCCCGTTATCGGGACCCTGGACTTTCCTGAAGCTGTGGGAACCCCAATGGATAAGTACCTTCTAAGGATGGGGCACAGAAATCGCCATAGAGGCCTCTCCAAGACTTCTAAATGCAGTGAGGGGGAGGATACCATGGCTGACTCCCCGTGCTCTAGCCGTGCTACTTCCCCGGCACGCTCGGAGAATGCACACTCTGACGGAGGTGAGGAGCGGGACCCTTTGGCTATTGATTATGCCCGCCTAGCGGTGGAAGTAGCTAAATACCTGTCCACTAACCTGCAGGGCACGGTGGCCTCTTCGGTGCAAGCGTCCCTCAAATCGCTACAGGAGGAGGTGAGCTCTCAGGCCGGCCGCATAGCTGAGGCTGAGGGGTGATTGGTGCAGGTGGATTACACTACTGAGCATATAGCGGCACGCACTGGTGTCCTGGAGGCTGACCATAAGAAACTATGGGACAAAATAGAGGACCTGGAAAACAGGTCCCGCAGGAACACCCTGAGGATAGTGGGCATTCCGGAGTCGGTCCCTGCTAAGGACCTTTGGCATATTTGTGAGGCTGTGATTCCCCAACTGCTTAACCTGCCGCATCGCTGTAGAATTGAGCGCGCCCACCGCTTGGGGCCTGACCTACGGGCACCGCCGGATCCTGGAGTGCCCCCTGCTTTGCAGCACAGACCTAGACCCAGGCAAGTTATTGTTTGCTACCTGGATTTCACTGATAAATCGGACATTTTGAGTGCATTCCGACGCAGACGAGATGGAGTGTTGTTACATGGACATAAATTGCTGCTGTTTGGGGACTACTCGGCCGATGTGGCCAGAAGGCGGAAGCTTTTTGCACCGGTCTGTTCTGCCTTATTCAGGAGTAATGTGCGGTTCGCGCTCACTTATCCAGCTACCTTGATAGTGTACCGTAGTGATGGGGGGACTGATACATACCTGACAGTGGAGGAGGCCCAAGCGGGCATTTGGGGGAGGGGGGAGGTTAAAGGGGTTTTGGGGGTACTTTTATCCAGTTTATAGTGAGCTGCAAAAAAAAAAAAAATTATTCTATTATACTGCTCATTGTACCTGAACCTTGAGACACCTTGACCCTGTGTTTATTATGTCCAGAGATACTTGGGGTGGGGTTTTTTCATTTGGAGAGGGACGGTCTGGAACTTCTTTTAGCGGGGATGGGGGAGGGGCGCCGCAATGGGTACGACCTTCTAGGATGGGGTAGGATACTTTGATTACATGGGGTTTCCTGTGCTTATGGGGAATATGATCAATGCTGATTTCTTATCTTGGTTGGCTGTGGTGGGGGGAGGTGGCGGAGCCTGGTCATGTGGGATTTTCTGACGGTATGCAAAAAGGTGAAGTCGAGGGAGCGATTGGAATTCCTGGGGTAGTGGAAATTTCCAGCTCGAGGGAGAGGGTTGAGGGAAGTTTGGTTGCTTTAGGGGTTGGGGGGTTGGGCTTCAGGGGAGGGAGGAGTCTTATCCTTTCAATGTTTTGTTCTTCTGTTATGCAGTACATCCATGTCGCAAGCTTACACAGTTTTCTTATTTATACTTTTATGGTCATGTATGCCTGTTTTTATTGGGTATTATTAATATGCTTTTGATATCGTGGAATGTTAAAGGCTTAAGGTCACCCCATAAGCGGAATATGATTCTGCGGCACCTAAAACGCTTCTCTCCGGATGTTGTAATGCTGCAGGAGACACATTTAACCTCTTAAGGACGCCGGGCGTATGGATACGCCCTGCATCCCGAGTCCTTAAGGACGCAGGGCGTATCCATACGCCCGTGGGAATTCCGGTCCCCACCGCTAGCCGGTTGGGGACCGGAGCCGGATGCCTGCTGAAATCGTTCAGCAGGCATCCCGGCATATCGCCCAGGGGGGTCATTATGCCCCCCCATGTCGGCGATCGCCGCAGATCACTGAACAATTCAGTCCAGCGATCTGCGGCGATTCCGGGTCAATCGGGTCTCCAGTGACTTGGTGACCCGGAATTACTGGCTGTTCGGGGCCGTCTCTGACGGCCCCGAACAGCCAGAGCCTGCAGGGGTGAGGTGGCACTGGTGCCACCTCACGATCGCCCTGATTCGTCGGCCGGATTACCGGCCGACCAATCAGGGCGCCTGCTGCGGGTGTCACTCCCGCACCTGCTCCGCCCCTCTTCCGGAGGGCGTGAGCGGGTGCGGGAAGACGACCACGGGTGCTGGGGACCCCGATCCCCGGCGTCAATATTGGGATCGGGGCCCCAGGAGCGACGGCGGCGGCGGCGAGGGACAGTCCTGTGATGAAGCAGCAGCAGGAGGTGAGTTACAGCCTCCTGCTGTTGCTTAGCAACAGCTCCCAGCATGCAAAAAGGGCATGCTGGGAGCTGTAGTTATGCAACAGCAGGAGGCAGACCACCACAACTCCCAGCATTCCCTTATGGGCATGCTGGGACTTATGGTTTTGCAACAGCTGGAGGCACATTTTTTCTATGGAAAAGTGTACCTTCAGCTGTTGTATAACTACAACTCCCAGCTTGCACAAACAGCTAAAGTGCATGCTGGGAGTTGTAGTGGTACATCTGCTTGTTGCATAACTACAACTCCCAGCATGCCCGTTGGCTGTCGGTGACTGCTGAGAGTTGTAGTTTTGCAACAGCTGAAGGCACACTGGTTGTGAAACTTAGAGTTTTTTTTTTACCTAACTCAGTGTTTCACGACCGGTGTGCCTCCAGCTGTTGCAAACTACAACTCCCAGCAGTCACCTTACACCATGCACCGTCCATGCTGGGAGTTGTAGTTTTGCAACAGCTGGAGGCACACTGGTTTTGAAACACTGAGTAAGGTCACAAATTCCGTGATACATAACCAGTGTGCCTACAGCTGTTGCAAAACTAAAACTCTCAGCATGTACAGTCTGTCAGCGCATGCTGGGAGTTGTAGTTTTGCAACAGCTGGATGTCCCCCCCAATGTGAATGTACAGGGTACACTCACATGGGCGGAGGCTTACAGTAAGTATCGGGCTGCAAGTTTGAACTGCAGCAAATTTTCTGCAACAGCTCAAACTGCCAGCGAGAAACTACTGTGAACCCCCGGCCATGTGACTGTACCCTAAAAACACTACACTACACTACCACAAAAAATAAAATAAAAAGTAAAAAAACACTACATATACACATACCCCTACACAGCCCCCCTCCCCTCCCCAATAAAAATGAAAAATGTCTGGTACGCCACGGTTTCCAAAACGGAGCCTCCAGCTGTTGCAAAACAACAACTCCCAGTATTGTCGGACAGCCGTTAACTGTCCAGGCATGCTGGGAGTTTTGCAACAGCTGGAGGCACCCTGTTTGGGAATCACTGGCGTAGAATACCCCTATGTCCACCCCTATGCAATCCCTAATTTAGGCCTCAAATGCGCATGGCGCTCTCACTTTGGAGCCCTGTCGTATTTCAAGGCAACAGTTAAGGGTCACATATGGGGTATCGCCGTACTCGGGAGAAATTGGGCTTCAAATTTTGGGGGGTATTTTCTGCTTTTACCCTTTTTAAAAATGTAAAGTTTTTGGGAAAAGAAGCATTTTAGGTAAATTTTTTTTATTTTTTTTTACATATGCAATAGTCGTGAAACGCCTGTGGGGTATTAAGGTTCACTTAACCCCTTGTTACATTCCCCGAGGGATCTAGTTTCCAAAATGGTATGCCATGTGGGCTTTTTTTGCGGTCCTGGCACCATAGGGGCTTCCTAAATGCGGCATGCCCCCAGAGCAAAATTTCCTTCAAAAAAGCCAAATGTGACTCCTTCTCTTCTGAGACCTGTAGTGCGCCAGCAGAGCACTTTTCACCCCCATATGGGGTGTTTTCTGAATCGGGAGAAATTGGGCTTCAAATTTTGGGGGGTATTTTCTGCTATTACCCTTTTTAAAAATGTAAAACTTTAGGGAAACCAAGCATTTTAGGTAAAAATTTTTTTTTTTTTTTTACATATGCAAAAGTCGTGAATCACCTGTGGGGTATTAAGGTTCACATTACCCCTTGTTACGTTCCCCGAGGGGTCTAGTTTCCAAAATGGTATGCCATGTGGGGTTTTTGCTGTTCTGGCACCATAGGGGCTTCCTAAAGGTGACATGCCCCCCAAAAACCATTTGACGCTCCTTCCCTTCTGAGCCCTCTACTGCGCCCGCTGAACCCTTTACATAGACATATGAGGTATGTCCTTACTCGAGAGAAATTGGGTTTCAAATACAAGTAAAAATTTTCTCCTTTTTACCCCTTGCAAAAATTCAAAAATTGGGTCTACAAGAACATGCGAGTGTAAAAAATGAAGATTGTGAATTTTCTCCTTCACTTTGCTGCTATTCCTGTGAAACCCGTAAAGGGTTAAAACGCTTACTGAATGTCATTTTGAATACTTTCGGGGGTGCAGTATTTATAATGGGGTCATTTATGGGGTATTTCTAATATGAAGACCCTTCAAATCCACTTCAAACCTGAACTGGTCTCTGAAAAAAAGAGAGTTTCAAAATGTTGTGAAAAATTGGAAAATTGCTGCGGAACTTTGAAGCCCTCTGGTGTCTTCCAAAAGTAAAAACTCATCAATTTTATGATGCAAATATAAAGTAGACATATTGTATATGTGAATTAAAAAATTTTTTTTGGGGAATATCCATTTTCCTTACAAGCAGAGAGCTTTAAAGTTAGAAAAATGCAAAATTTTCAAATTTTTCATCAAATTTTGGGATTTTTTCACCAAGAAAGGATGCAAGTTACCAAAAAATTTTACCACTACGTTAAAGTAGAATATGTCATGAAAAAACAATCTCGGAATCAGAATGATAACTAAAAGCATTCCAGAGTTATTAATGTTTAAAGTGACAGTGGTCAGATTTGCAAAAAATGGCCGAGTCCTTAAGGTGAAAAAGGGCTCAGTCCTTAAGGGGTTAAAGGGCGAAGATTTTGTTCGGTTGAGGAGGAGTTGGGTGGGGGAGGTTTACGGTTTTTCAGCTGTGGGGGGCAAGGCAGGCGTTATTATACTGTTTAACAAAAAGTTCACTTACCACATTGTCTCACAGTTCGGGGATGATGAGGGACAGAAACCTCCCGTGGA
This sequence comes from Hyla sarda, assembly GCF_029499605.1. NCBI lineage: Eukaryota > Metazoa > Chordata > Amphibia > Anura > Hylidae > Hyla > Hyla sarda. The sequence continues at coordinate 348,552,277 of NC_079189.1, forward strand.
GCTCCACGGGAGGTTTCTGTCCTCCCTGAGCTCGCCAGATTCATATCCGAACGCCCTCTGGGGAATATGACCTCTTTAATGTTTATGGCCCGAACGAATGATCGGTTTCCTTTTTCCGAGTCGTGAAGGACCATATACAGCAAAGCTCTGTGCCGGATAAGATTGTAGCCGGGGACTTCAATGCGGTGATGCAGCTGCTTGAGGATAGGAAGTGGGCGAGCCCTCTTCCCGTGCCTCAGACATCTAGGGTGCCCTTTACATTAACCCCTTGGACTGATCACTTAGGTCTCCTGGATTCTTGGAGACTGCTTCACCCTGATTCTAGGGAATTTTCACATTATTCTCATGCACAGAACTCGTGGTCACGGATCGATTATGTTTTTACTACCTCGTCCTTGACCTCGAGGATCTCTAAACATACGATAAAGGATCTAGTGATTTCGGACCATGCCCCTTTGCTTATGGTATGTGAGGACAGGGTCCCTAGAGGAACGGACTATATCTGGCGGTTCCCGAGGGGGCTTGCTAGGGATGAGCGATTTCTTGACAGGTTGCGTGGGTGGTGGCAAGATTATGTGACTGACCATGACTCTACTGACGTGAGTCCACAAACTTACTGGGAGGCGGCCAAGGCAGTTATACGTGGCAAAGTGATAGCATATGTGGCGTCACATAAGAAGAAATGGGCGGCACAGATGGGGGAGGTGGGTGACAGACTACGACAAGCGTACTCCCGATTCTTACTTGACCCCACGGACTCTCACAGAATACAATGGGGGGTGGCTAGGACAGAATATGAGGACCTTGTAGATCAGCGGGAAAGGGTTAATAGGTCTTACTTAGATGCCACCCTATTTAGATATGGCAATAAACCGGGTAAATTGTTGGCGCGGTTTGCAAAAGGCCCCTATAAACAATCCAATATTGTGTCTCTTAAGGATAGCGGGGGACATTCTCATTCTGATCCCCGACAGGTGGTCAAGATTTTGGCTGCCTATTACCAGGATCTCTATAGCTCTTCTTCTCCACCTACGTCACCAACAAGGGATTGGATAGGGGGAAGCTCGCCTTCCCTCACTCACTGCAGATGAGCTAGAAAAGCTCAACTCCCCGATTACTGGAGAGGAATTGTCACTATGCATTAAGAATCTTCCGGTAGGTAAAGCCCCTGGCCCGGATGGCTATTCTGGCGATTTTTATAAAGCTCTTTAAGCGGAGATTTCTCCCTCTCTGTTGGATCTTTTTAATGCATACCTGGCAGGACTGCCTATCTCACAGGCCATGAACACGGCTCATATTAAGGTTTTACCGAAACCTGGCAAAGATGCTCACTCCCCAGAGGGCTACCGTCCCATATCACTGATAAATACTGACTTGAAAATACTTTAGAAGATTATGGCAGACCGGTTAGCGCTCATCCTGCCGAGGTTGATTGGGCCTGCTCAGGTGGGGCTTGTGAGGGGTAGAGCGGCGGCATCTAATATTAGGAAAATGATAGCAGTACTCGATGACGCTCATATTCACCCGGAATTGCACCCATCGTCGGCCATATTATCTCTTGATGCCTCCAAGGCTTTTGATAGTGTCCGATGGGAGTGGTTGTTTTCGGGAACTTTTCTTAATTATCTTTTGTCCCTTTACAACAGCCCATATGCAAGGGTATCGATTCCTGGCTTTTTGTCACCGACCTTTTTATTGCAAAGGGGTACCAGGCAGGGTTGCCCATTGTCGCCCCTGTTATTCAATATCGCGCTGGAACCTTTGGCGCGGGTACTGGACTCTGTGTCGGTGGCGGCAGGAATTAAGGTTGGTACTACTATTCTTCACACGGCACTATTTGCTGATGACATCCTGTTGTTCCTGTCGAGGCCGATGCGGGATCTGGACGGGCTCCTCACAGCGATAGCAGATTTTGGGACAGGGTCTGGGTTTGCAATTAATAGATCTAAGAGTCACTTGCTGGATATTAGGAGGGTGACAAAGCATCACCAGGGCTTTAGACAGAGAGCCACGGTGAACATCACTTATCGACAGATTACTTACTTAGGCATACATATAGGTTGTACTCCCAGTACTCTTTATACACTTAATTATCCCCCGCTGATTCTTAAGATTTTGACAGAATTGAATAGGTGGCAGACGCTCCCTCTTCCCTTTCTGGCAAGGTGTCACCAACTGAAAATGATGAGCTTCTCAAAATTACTGTACCCGATGCAGACAATTCCGGGACTGCTTAAGCATGCGGACGTTACTAAATTGAATTCCGCATTCACTAAATTTCTATGGTCCGGGAAAAGGACAAGGATCCCTCTTAGGAAATTGATGTTGCCCAGGGAACAGGGAGGTCTGAATTTTCCGGACATCAGACACTACAATGTAGCCTGTTTGCTCCAGCATGGCATAGATTGGATGAAGGGCACCTCCCTGTATTCGGTACTACCCCTGGAGGAGGGTATGGTGGCTCCGTGGTCGCTGGCCTCGCTTCTCCACACCCGATTCTCTGCTCTCCCTCGAACTGTAAAGCTGAGCCTGCTATTGCGAGATACTATTGCTGCATGGAGGGCGGGTAGGAGTGTAATGAACCTACCCTTTTTGATGAGCAAGGATATGCCCTTGTGGTCGCATCCAGAATTTCCGATGGGGCGACAAAATGTTCTATTTCAGGGGTGGAGGGTGGCGGGTGTGGAGAGGGTGAGGCATTTGCTACACTCTTCTGAACCCAGATATTTGAGACTGTCGGAACTGGAGGCTGCTTATCCAATAGGTAATCTACAATTTTTGCAGTATAGTCAGTTGATGGCCTTTCTGACGGCTATATTGCGTGACGTAAGAGTGATCCAGGGCCCTAACACTTTTGACGCTCTCATTACCTCTTCGGACAACGTTCACTCGATATCTTATTTATACTGGAGGCTCAGGAGAAAGGGAAGTGAAGCTATCGCCACATCTCTATTCAGGTACTGGGAAACCAAGTTAGGGGTCCCAGATTTATGTAAACATATCTTGGAGGGATGGGGTAAGATTAGGGCGGCGGTGATTGGAGAGACCTGGAGAGAGACCCAGTTTAAAGTGCTGAATCATGTCTTGTATGGGTTTATGCTGCCTAAAACTCCAGAGAGACCGGATAGGATTGAGGCTTGTCCGAATTGTGCCAGTCCTCGGACGGATCTTCTGCATGGCCTGGTGACATGCGGTCGATCTAAGATCTTTTGGGAGCGACTTTTTAGTGAGATAGACAGGGTTTTGAAGTTCAAACTGGTGTTCGATCCCTTATTGATTCTATTCCATATTCCTAAAGATGGTGCCAGTCTTCCATCTTTATTGCATATTTTTTTATTGGTTGGGAAGAGATGTCTTCTGGCCAGATGGCTGGTGCCTGCTATGCCCACCTTTTCTGATGTCCTAGCTCAAATATCTAAGTACTTACATTGGGATCTGTTGGAGTATGGGAAGGTGGCTAATAAATCGGCTAAGCGCTTTTTTAGAAAATGGACAATGTATATTGTTCACTTCCTTTCTGAGGAAGAGATAGTAAGGGTGATGACCCCCTTTAAGGATACGGAGTGGTACTTGAGGAAGGCGGTGGCAGGCACTTTGGGGAGGCTTAGACTGCCAAACTAACGGTGTTGTGGCCTCGGATTGTCTTCGGCTGTGGGGTGACCTTGTGACCTATCTTTGTTTACTTACTGTTTTGCCTGATGTCGATGCCTATAAGCTCGTAAGTGACATGATGTAAACTCTCTTTGGGTGGGTGGGGAGGGTGGGGTTTCAATGGCTAATTTTCTACGTTCATCGTTGCACCATTGTTTATTATTATTATTATGGTTTCCATGACTGTTTCATTTATGCATCAGGAGCTTGTATCCTGTCGAAATTTGTAAAATGGTTGAAAAAGCAAATAAAGATATACTTAAAAAAAAAAAAAAATGAAAATTGTCCGTTTTATCCCCAAAAAGCGTGCATTTAAAAAAAAAAATAAACATATTTGGTATCGCCACGTGCGTAAATGTCCGAACTATCAAAATATAATGTTAATGATCCTGTACGGTGAATGGCGTAAACGTAAAAAATGATCTAAAAGTTTTATATATGCAAATGTGGTATCTAAAAAAAGTACAGATGACGGCGCAAAAAATGAGCCCTCATACCGCCCTATACATGGAAAAATGAAAAAGTTATAGGTGGTCAAAATAGGGCGATTTTAGATTCCTGATTTTGTACAAAAAGTTTTAGATTTTTTTTAAGCAGTACAAAAATATAAAAGTATCTAGCCATGGGTATCATTTTAAATGTATTGACCCACAGAATAAAGAACACATGTCACTTTTACCGTAAAGTGTACAGTGTGAAAACAAAACCCTCCAAAATGTGTAAAATTTTGGTTTTCATTTAAATTTCCTCCCTAAAAAATTTTTTGGGGGGGTTTGACGTACATTTTATGGTAAAATGAGAAGTTTCATTACAAAGTACAATTGGTCATGCAAAAAACAAGCCCTTATATGGGTCTGTACATGGAAATATAAAGGAGTTATGGATTTTAGAAGGCGAGGAGGAAAGAACGAAAACGCAAAAATAAAATTGGCCTGGCCCTTGAGGTGAAAATGGGCTTGGTCATTAAGGGGTTAAAAAAAAAAACCATATTCCACCGGAGTACACCTTTAATGTAAGGGCTCATTCACACCAGGTTATGGGGATACACCAACCAGAGAAGTTAAAAACCAGCTACTGCCATATCCCCGCCGCACCCAGTTCCTTTAAATGAGCTGAACAGAGTCAGACTGGCCAGCTCATTTTTGGGCTGTATTCAGTTTTGTTTTGACAAGCGGTCTGCCACTTTTTAGTCCGGCAATAAAACTGATAAGGCTCAAAAATGAGCCAACCAGAGTAACTTTCTGACTCTGTCCGGCTCATTCAAATGAATAGGTTGTGGCACAGTATACCGGTGGGTATACGGCAGCGGCAGATTATTACATTTTCCTGACAGATCCTGCTGTCTTATCCCCAAAACATGGTGTGAATGCACCCTAACTCTTATCTTGAAACCTGTGGCTAGATCCTCATTTCCTGATCCTTAATATACATTTTTAAATAAAACTCTCAGGAGTTTTATGCTGCACAAACTAAGGCAGCATGATACAGGGACAGGCTCTTTTATTACAAGTATATTTTACACTGAAACACCGCAGTATTTCAGAGTATAGTTTTAAAATCAGCTGGGAACGGGGCTTCAATTTACCGATGCAACCCTAGCACGCTTCAACTCACTCTACCAGGTTTGATTCATTGTTCTATTGCTAACTGTGTATAGGGAGAGACCTGTCAATCAATCACAACAGCAGGTAAGCTATCTGGGACTCAAAGCCATGTTCCCCGCTGTCCAATGTGATAAGAAAGTATGTTGTTTTTTCATACTTGCCATGGTTTGAGCAGCATGAAACTCCTGACAGCATCCCTTTAGGAACAGTAAAAGAGTCATATTCAGTATTTTTCATTGATCAAAGCATACCTTAACGTCACTAGGCAGCTATCTTCAGGAATTATCTCTGGATCAGCTTCCTCTCCATCCTCATTACTTTTTAGTGAATCCACGCTAAAAGACAAAGATGAAAAAGAAACCAATCAATTAGCACGTTTGTTACCTAAGCAAAGAAATGGTTTCAACATGCAAGTAAAATAGTATATGATCAGTGCAGAAAATTATACAACTTTGATAAAAAGCACACTTATGTCACTGAACTTCTGGTACTTATCTAAAAGAAAAAGTCATGTGCTTGGATGCATCAAACATTTTCATTGCATAAAAAAATAGATGCAACATGTTCACACAGTGAATACATGTGCTGCCTGTGTATGCATGCTGTACTACTTTCAAATGGAGGATGATTTTTTTTCTGTTCTCAGTATCAGTGGGGGTCCCAGCAGTCAGACCCCCACTGTCCAGCTTATCTCCTATCCTGTGAATAGGGAATAACTTTTGGAGTCAGGAATACCCCTGTAACTAGTCCAGTGGCATGATTATGTATGGTCTTTCAACAATCTTTGGACTGTATTTTGCATAAAAAGGACTGAAAATGCAAGTAATATATACATTAACCCCTTACATGGGCACTCATTAAAACAAATTTTTGCTATTGCACTCCTTATTGTAAATAAAAAATCTTTCTAATGTACTTTGTTAAAAAAAAAAAAAGAGGTTTTCTATGTTTTGTGTTTAAAAAGCTGCCACTAGGTGTCTCTCTACTTGTCCAGAGCACATTTCTCCTCATCTCTTACACACTTTGGACTCCTGTTAGCATGGCAGAAGTCCAAAATCAGGAAATGCAGTCTGGAGGGCTGAGGGGTGTGTGCAGCCTTAGCCAATCATAGCTCATCTCACACAATGAACTGCTCTGGGTTGTGTGTAGCAGAGTGAGGTAGGAAGTTCTTCCCTGTATGGCTTCAGATGAGGTCACACCTGCTGGTGAATCTGACTGAGCAAAAAATACAGAGAAATATAAAGATAGAAAACAAACAAATAATAAAAATAAAGGCAGGGGGTGGCTTATCATGATGGGGCAGTGAACTGGGAGAATTATAAAATTTAACAAGATCATGACAGGTACTCTTTAACCCCTTAAGGACTCAGGGTTTTTCCGTTTTTGCACTTTCGTTTTTTCCTCCTAACCTTTTAAAAATCATAACCCTTTCAATTTTCAACCTAAAAATCCATATTATGGCTTATTTTTTGCGTCGCCAATTCTACTTTGCAGTGACATTAGTCATTTTACCCAAAAATGCACGGCGAAACGGAAAAAAAAATCATTGTGCGACAAAATCGAAAAAAAACCGCCATTTTGTAATTTTGGGGGGCTTTCGTTTCTACGCAGTGCATATTTCGGTAAAAATTACACCTTATCATTATTCTGTAGGTCCATACGGTTAAAATGATACCCTACTTATATAGGTTTGATTTTGTCGCACTTCTGGAAAAAATCATAACTACATGCAGGAAAATTTATACGTTTAAAAATGTCATCTTCTGACCCCTATAACTTTTTTATTTTTGCACGTATGGGGTGGTATGAGGACTCCTTTTTTGCGCCGTGATCTGAAGTTTTTATCGGTATGATTTTTGTTTTGATCGGACTTTTTGATCACTTTTTATTCATTTTTTAATGGTATAAAAAGTGACCAAAATACGCTTTTTTGGACTTTGGAATTTTTTTCCGCGTACGCCATTGACCGTACGGCTTCATTAATGATATATTTTTATAGTTCGGACATTTACGCACGCGGCGATACCACATATGTTTATTTTTTATTTTTTTTACACTGTTTTATTTTTTTTATGGGAAAAGGGGGGTGATTCAAACTTTTATTAGGGAAGGGGTTAAATGACCTTTATTAACACTTTTTTTTAACATTTTTTTTGCAGTGTTATAGGTCCCATAGGGACCTATAACACTGCACACACTGATCTCCTATGCTGATCACTGGCGTGCATTAACACGCCTGTGATCAGCATTATCGGCGCTTGACTGCTCCTGCCTGGATCTCAGGCACGGAGCAGTCATTCGTCGATCGGACACCGCAGAGGCAGGTAAGAGCCCTCCCGGTGTCCGATCAGCTGTTCGGGACGCCGCGATTTCACCGCGGCGGTCCCGAACAGCCCGACTGAGCAGCCGGGTCACTTTCACTTTCACTTTAGGAGCAGCGGTCAGCTTTGACCGCTGCTTCTAAAGGGTTAATACCGCACATCGCCGCGATCGGCGATGTGTGGTATTAGCCGCGGGTCCCGGCCGTTGATTAGCGCGGGGACCGACGCGATATGATGCGGGATCGCGGCGCGATCCCGCTTCATATCGCGGGAGCCGGCGCAGGACGTAAATATACGTCCTGCGTCGTTAAGGAGTTAAGGACAAAGACAATTTTATTTTTGCATTTTTGTTTTTTTTACTCCTCGTCTTCTAAAAATCACAACTCTTTTATATTTCCATCCACAGACCCATATGAGGGCTTGTTTTTAGTGTGACCAATTGTACTTTGTAATGACATCACCTATTTTACCATAAAATGTATGGCAAAACCAAAAAAATATCATTTGTGTGATGAGATTGAAAAGAAAATGTGCAAATTTGGAAGGTTTCGTTTTTACGCTGTACACTTTACAGTAAAAATTACATAATTTCTTTATTCTGTGGGTCAAAAAGGAATAAAATGATACCCAGGGTTACATACTTTTCTATTATTGTACTGCTTTTATAAAAATTCGAATTGTTATTTTTACATAATAAGTATGTTTACAATTGCCCTATTTTAACCACCTATAACTTTCGAATTTTTCCGTATATTAGGGCTAATTTTTGGTACCGTGGTCTGTTTTTTTTTTTGTTTTTTTGATCGCATTTGAATGCCGTTTATCATACGGAATCATTATATTGCTAATGTCCACCATTAGCAGCGGGTCCCTGACTGCTGATAGCAGCCAGGAACTGCTCCGGTGCTCGTGTCATGTACAGGACTTAAATCTACGTCCTGAAGCGCTAAGTCCAAGCCCATCAGGACATACATTGTCCTATGTCATTAATTGGAATTGGAAATGTCAAACTAAAACGTGCACGTGTAAAATTCACACAAATTTTCCCAAGTGAATGGACCTGCTGCTATGCTATGTATATATCTCTGTATACCTCTTCAACCAGTTATTCAGACCAGTATATGGAGGGTCAACCCATAAGCTTTATTGAAAATACACTCCCCGCTTGAGTCCCCCCATATAACATAACTGATAAACAACTGTATCAGACCACGACAGAGCAATATGTCTCACTTCAATGCGTGTGCCTGCAGGAACACATGCTACATGATAGAGGACACAGCACTGTATTAAAATTGTTTAACTCAGCACCCCTCCCCCCCAACATGTTTCGCCATGAACCAGTGGCTTTGTCAAGAGGCAGCAGGCACCCTGTTCTTACAGGCACACACATCCAAGTGAGACATATTGATCTGGCGTGCTCGGATGACCACCGAAACAGTTTTTATCAGTTATATTATTGAGGGGGACTCGATCACCCAATTTTTAAATATGAGTATATTTTTAATAACACTTACAGGTTTTTAGTATATGGGAAACCAAGGGTTCTTTTAGATGCCTCCTAGGAGTGATCTATAGGTGTTTTCTCATATATACGTTGCATCAGTTTTTTTTAAGGTGATGCCAATGTATATCAGCTGAGTTACACTGGTATCTAGATGGTGGACAAGGAGACTGTCGAAGGTGCTTGTGCATGTCAGTGAAACAGATGATCTTCTGGGCGATCCACAGCCTGCTGTGTATGTGTGCATGCCCTCACATAACCACTGTTCACAACATTTCCTAACAGCTTTGTCAGAACGGACTAGATGGTGGGCACTTTGTCAAAAAGACCATCCTGCTTCTCTCACTCCAATAATGCACACTCTCTGAAACTCTTCAATAGGACAAAACATCCACGATCTCTTATCAAAAGGTACACTGACCAAAAAAAGCCTCTGAGCACCTTTTCACAGGACATCGAAGGAAGCACTTTTACCCCCCCCCCCCCCTCTTGTGGCAAGACCCAGTTTCTAATCAGACCTCACCTGTAGTCATTTACATAGCTGCCTGAGGTTTATTGGATTTTGTCATTGAGTGTACATCATATTACCTTATTATGGACTGCAACACATTTTCCCTTGGCAGTCCCAGTGAAACTACAAATAAGGCTTGTTTCTTTCCCACCATCGTGCAGTTATTTAGGTGGCAAAATACAAAGATTAATACTGTACTTTATAACAGATTTGGGAACAACAATTATGTTTCTGTTACAACATTAAGAACAAGCACGAGTTCGGATTTAGAAAGAAAATAAAACAGAATTAAAGCTTAAAAAAAAAATAGAGAAAAAAAGAACCTGTTGTAGATGACACAGGGAAGGCATATGTATATACTAAAGTCAATATATAATTTCTGTAGCCACTAAAACCCTCTTAGCTATGATACATAGTGATTCAACAGGAGATCAAAGGCAGTGGAGGACTCCAAAAAAGGGGTTTCCAGGATTTTATTTTCCTTCGGCCTTTGAGTCCATGATGCCAAGTTATTTTACTGTGTAATATGCTTCTATTACCTCTGTGAGCCACTTAGTCACATTTTCATGCATAGGAACCATAACTGAAAGTGCTATCGGGTAAGTCTCTTTAACCCCTTAAGGACCAGGCCATTTTACACCTTAGGACCAGAGCGTTTTTTGCACATCTGACCACTGTCACTTTAAACATTAATAACTCTGGAATGCTTTTAGTTATCAATCTGATTCCGAGACAGTTTTTTCGTGACATATTCTACTTTAACATAGTGGTAACATTTTGAGGTAACTTGCATCCTTTCTTGGTGAAAAATCCCAAAATTGATGAAAAATTTGAAAATTTTGCATTTTTCTAACTTTGAAGCTTTCTGCTTGTAAGGAAAATGGATATTCAAAATATATTTTTTTTTAATTCACATATACAATATGTCTACTTTATGTTTGCATCATAAAATTGACGTGTTTTTACTTTTGGAAGACATCAGAGGGCTTCAAAGTTCAGCAGCACTTTTCCAATTTTTCACAAAATTTTGAACCTCGCTTTTTTTCAGAGACCAGTTCAGGTTTGAAGTGGATTTGAAGGGTCTTTCCATTAGAAATACCCCACAAATGACCCCATTATAAAAACTACACCCCCCAAAGTATTCAAAATGACAATCAGTAAGTGTTTTAACCCTTTAGGTGTTTCACAGGAATAGCAGCAAAGTGAAGGAGAAAATTCACAATCTTTATTTTTTACACTCGCATGTTCTTGTAAACCCAATTTTTGAATTTTTACAAGGGGTAAAAGGAGAAAATGTATACTTATGTTTGTAGCCCAATTTCTCTCGAGTAAGCACATACCTCATATGTCTATGTAAAGACGGCGGGCGCAGTAGAGGGCTCAGAAGCGAAGGAGCGACAAGGGGATTTTGGAGAGTACGTTTTTCAGAAATGGTTTTTGGGGGGGCATGTTGCATTTAGGAAGCCCCTATGGTGCCAGAACAGCAAAAATAACCCACATGGCATACCATTTTGGAAACTAGACCTCTTGGGGAACGTAACAAGGAATAAAGTGAGCCTTAATACCCCACAGGTGTTTCACGACTTTTGCATATGTAAAAAAAATGTATATTTTTGTAACCCCATCTCTTCTGAGTATGGAGGTACCCCATAAGTTGGCATGAAGTGCATTACGGGCGAACTACAATGCTCCGAAGAGAAGGAGTGATATTTGACTTTTTGAGAGCAAATTTTGCTCGGGGGGCATGTCGCATTTAGGAAGCCCCTATGGTGCCAGAACAGCAAAAAAAAAACACATGGCATACCATTTTGGAAACTAGACCCCTTGAGGAATGTAACAAGGAATAAAGTGAGCCTTAATACCCCACACGGGTTTCACGACTTTTGCATATGTAAAAAAAATGTATATTTTTTTCACTAAAATGTGTGTTTCCCCCCAAATTTCACATTTTTGCAAGGGTTAATAGCAGAAAATACCCCCCCAAATTTGTAACCCCATCTCTTCTGAGTATGGAGGTACCCCATAAGTGGACCTGAAGTGCACTACGGGCGAACTACAATGCTCAGAAGAGGAGGAGCACCATTGAGCTTTTGGAAAGAGAATTCGTTTGGAATGGTAGTCAGGGGCCATGTGCATTTACAAAGCCCCCCGTGGTGCCAGAACAGTGGACCCCCCCCCCCCACATGTGACCCCCCCTTTTGGAAACTACACCCCTCACAGAATTTAATAAGTGGTGCAGTGAGCATTTACACCCCACTGGCGTTTGACAGATCTTTGGAACAGTGGGCTGTGCAAATGGAAAATTACATTTTTAATTTTCACGGATCACTGTTCCAAAAATCTGTCAGACACCTGTGGGGCGTAAATGCTCACTGTACCCCTTATTACATTACATGAGGGGTGTAGTTTCCTAAATGGGGTCACATATGGGGGGGGTCCATTGTTCTGGTACCATGGGGGCTTTGTAAACACAAGTGGCCTTCAATTCCGGACAAATTTTCTCTTCAAAATCCCAATGGCGCTCCTTCTCTTCTGAGCATTGTAGTGCACCCATAGAGCACTTTACATCCACATATGGGGTATGCTCTTACTCAGAAGAAATTGGGTTACAAATTTTGGGGGGCTTTTTTTTATTTTACCTTGTGAAAATGAAAAATTTAGGGTGACACCAGCATTTTAGTGAAATTTTTTTTTTTTTCATTTTCCCATCCAACTTTAATGAAAATGTGTCAAACACCTGTGGGGTGTTCAGGCTCACTATACCCCTTGTTATGTTCAGTGAGGGGTGTCGTTTCCAAAATGGGGTCACATGTGGGTATTTATTGTTTTGTGTTTATGTCAGAACCGCTGTAAAATCAGCCACCCCTGTGCAAATCACCAATTTAGGCCTCAAATGTACATGGTGCGCTCTCACTCCTGAGCCTTGTTGTGCGTCCGCAGAGCATTTTACGCCCACATATGGGGTATTTCCGTACTCAGGAGAAATTGCGTTACAAATTTTGGGAAACTTTTTTTCCTTTTACCTCCCGTGAAAATAAAAAGTAAAGGACAACACCAGCATGTTAGTGTAAAAAAAAATTTTTTTTTACACTAACAGGCTGGTGTAGACCCCAATTTTTCTTTTTCATAAGGGGTAAAAGGAAAAAAAGCCCCCAAAATTAGTAGTGCAATTTCTCCTGAGTACGGTGATACCCCATATGTGGCCCTAAACTGTTTCCTTGAAATACGACAGGGCTCTGAAGTGAGAGAGCGCCATGCGCATTTGAGGACTAAATTAGGGATTGCACAGGGGTGGACATAGGGGTATTCTACGCCAGTGATTCCCAAACAGGGTGCCTCCAGCTGTTGCTAAACTCCCAGCATGCCTGGACAGTTAGTGGCTGTCCGGAAATGCTGGGAGTTGTTGTTTTGCAACAGCTGAAGGCTCTGTTTAGGAAACACTGACGTACAATACGTTTTTTATTTTATATTAGGGGGACAGTGTAAGGGGGTGTATATGTAGTGTTTTACTCTTTATTATGTGTAAGTGTAGTGTAGTGTTTTTAGGGTACATTCACACTGGCAGGTTTACAGTGAATTTACCGCTAGGAGTTTGCGCTGCGGTGAAAAATTTGCCACAGCCCAAACTTGAAGCAGAAAACTTACTGTAAACCCGCCCGTGTGAATGTACCCTGTACGTTCACATGGGGGGGCAAACCTCCAGCTGTTTCAAAACTACAACTCCCAGCATGTACTGACAGACCGTGCATGCTGGGAGTTGTACTTTTGCAACAGCTGGAGGCACACTGGTTGGAAAACCTTCAGTTAGGTTCTGTTACCTAACTCAGTATTTTCCAACCAGTGTGCCTCCAGCTGTTGCAAAACTTCAACTCCCAGCATGTACTGATCACCGAAAGGCATGCTGGGAGATGTAGTTATGCAACAGCTGGAGGGATGAAAATACAACTCCCAGCATGCAGAGACAGCTGTTTGCTGTTTAGGCTTGCTGGGAGTTGCAGTTTTGCAACATCTGGAGAGCTATAGTTTAGAGACCACTGCACAGTGGTCTCCAAACTGTGGACCTCCAGATGTTGCAAAACTACAACTCCCAGCATGCCCAGACAGCAAACTGCTGTCTGGGCATGCTGGGAGTTGTAGTTTTGCAAGATCTGGAGGTGCACAGTATAGAGATCACTTTGCAGTGGTCTCAAACTGTAGACCTCCAGCTGTTGCAAAACTGCAACTCCCAGCAAGCCTAAACAGCTCTCTGGGCATGCTGGGAGTTGTAGTTTTGCAACATCTGGAGGGTTACAGTTTAGAGACCACTATAGTGGTCTCAGACTGTAGCCCTCCAGATGTTGCTAAGTAACTCACCGGCTTCCGTCGGATCCAGGGAGCTGCGTCGCGGTCCTCTTCTTACGCCGATCATCGCCCGCTGCCGCCGCCCGCTGCCGTCGCTGATGGGTAAGTGGATCTTCGGCGCCGGTCCCTGTCGGTTTCCCCGTCCTGCCCCGCCTATTGTGGGTGGGCAGGACGGGGAAACCGAAAGTAAACCCCTCCGCCCCCGATCTGCTATTGGTGGTCGCGTCTAGACCACCAATAGCAGAGATAGGAGGGGTGGCAACCCTGCCACCTCACTCCTATCGCTACAGGGGGATCGTGGGTGTCTAGGACACCCGCGATCCCCCTTCTATTCCGGGTCACCGGGTCACCTTAGACCCGTATGACCCGGAATTGGCGCAAATCGCAAGTGTGAATTCACTATTTGCGCCGATCGCCGACATGGGGGGGGTCTAATGACCCCCCTGGGCATTTGCGCGGGGTGCCTGCTGATAGATATCAGCAGTCACCCCGGCGCGATCCCCGCCCGGCGCGCGGCGGGGACCGAAATTCCCATGGGCGTACAGGTACGCCCTTGGTCCTTAAGTACCAGGGAGCAAAGGCGTACCTGTACGCCCTTGGTCCTTAAGGGGTTAATTGTGTTGTTGTCCCTGACCTCTCCCAGCAGTCCATGCGACCAGAGACAATGGCCCCTCAAATCCACTTCAAACTTAACTGGTCCCTGAAAAATTCAGATTTTGAATTTTTCGTGAAAATTTTGAAAATTGCTGCTATATTTTGAAGCCTCCTAATGTCTTCAAAAAGGAAAAACATGTCAACTTTATGATGCCAACATAAAGTAGAATATTGTATTTGTGAATCAATATATCATTTATTTGGAATGTCCATTTTCCTTACAAGCAGAAAGTTTCTAAGTTAGAAAATGCTAAATTTTCTTAATTTTCATAAAATTTTGTGATTTTTCACAAAGAAAGGATGCAAGTAATGACAAAAATTTACCAGTAAATGTTAAAGTTGAATACGTCAAAAAAACATAAATAAAAAAAATCTCGGAATCAGAATAAAAGGTCCTTAAAGTGTACCCGTCAGATCCCCAAAAAAAAAAAATATATATATATATATATTTTTTAATTTATCACTCAGTACCTAATCCTGGTCAAGTACATATGTGTCTAGTACCTTTGTTTATTTTTTATTAAACCTTTAATTTAGCTCACTGGTCTGAATTCCTCTCAAAGGGAGGGAGTGTGGCTTCACTGTGCAGGTCTCCGCCCCCTCCTTCAGTATGCTGTCTGCTCACATCTCCCCTAACATTAGCAAAACTACAACTCCCAGCTTGTCCTCACTGATAGTAGCGGGACACAAGCTGACAGTAGCGGGACACAAGCTGACAGTGGGAGGATTTTTCCTCCAGCTGTGATGCATAGACACAGCAGGATTAGTATGTGTCTAAACAGGCAAAGGGACAGTTCTTCGACTGGCTTTTTCAGTATGAAATACTGAAAATTTTCTAATAAAAGCTATTGGTTTTGCATGATTTACAACATATCAAAAGTTTTTGTATCTGACAGTGCCCATTTAAGGTGAAAATGGGCTGAGTCCCTAAGGGTTTAACCCCTTAAGGACTCAGCATTTTTCCGTTTTTGCATTTTCATTTTTTCCTCATGACCTTCTAAAAATCATAACGCTTTCAATTTTGCGCCAAAAAATCCATATCATGGCTTATTTTTTGCGCCATCTATTCCACTTTGCAGTGACAGTCATTTTACCAAAAAATCCACAGCGAAACGGGAAAAAAAAAATCATTGTGCAACAAAATTGAACAAAAAATTTCATTTTCTAAGTTTTGGGGGCTTCCGTTTCTACGCAGTGCATTTTTTGGTCAAAATGACACCTTATCTTTATTCTGTAGGTCCATACGGTTAAAATAATACCATACTTATATAGGTTGGATTTTGTTGCACTTCTGAAAAAAATCATAACTACATGCAGGAAAATTTATACGTTTAAAATTGTCATCTTCTGACCCCTGTAACTTTTTTATTTTCCGCGTATGGGCTGGTATCAGGGCTCATTTTTTGCGCTGTTCTGAAGTTTTTATCGTTACCAATTTTGTGTTTATCGGACTTTTTGATCGCTTTTTATGATATAAAAAGTGACCAAAAATACAATACGCTATTTTGGACTTTGGAATTTTTTTGCGCGTACGCCATTGACCGTGCGGTTTAATTAATGATATATAACAAATATAAGATATATATATACAAAACATATATGTGGCGATACCACATGTTAATTTTTATTTTTATTTACACAATTTTTTTTTAAATGGGAAAAGGGGGTGATTCAAACTTTTATTAGGGAAGGGGTTAAATTACCTTTGTTAACTTTTTTTTCCCACTTTTTTTTTGCAGTGCTATAGCTTCCATAGGGAGCTATAGCACTGCACACACTGATCTTCTATGCTGATCCCTGCAAAGCCATAGCTTTGCATGGATCAGTCAGATAGGGGCTTGATTGCTCAAGCCTGTAGCTCAGGCTTGGAGCAATCAATCGACGATCGGACGCCGCGGAGTTAGGTAAGGAGACCTCCGCCTGCGTCCCAGCTAATCGGAACATCGCAATGTCCCGATCAGCCCGACTGAGCTGCCGGGAAGCGTTTACTTTTGTTTTCAGACGTGGCGGTCAACTTTGATCGCCGCGTCTGAAGGGTTAACAGCGCGCGGCACAACGATCGGTGCTGCACGCTGTTAGCCCAGGGTCCCAGCTATCGTTAGCAGCCGGGACCGACCCGGTGTGAGGCGGGGTCACGGCGTGACCCCATTTTTCACACCGGGACCTGGCTTAGGGTTTACAGGTACGCCCTAAGTCCTTAACCCCTTAAGGACCAAGGACGTACAGGTACATCCTTGGTCCTGCTCCCGTGATATAACGCGGGTAACCCCGCATCATATCACGGCGGGCCCGGCGTCATAGTGAAGCCGGGACCCGCCGCTAATAGCGCGCTGCGCCGATCGCGGTGCCGCCCGCTATTAACCCTTTAGCCGCGCGCTCAGCGGCTAAAAGCGAAAGTGAAACCATGCCGGTTAACTCAGTGGGCTGTTCGGGATAGCCGCGGACTACCTGCCTCCTCGCTGTCCGATCGCCGAATGACTGCTCAGTGCCTGAGATCCAGGCATGAGCAGTCATGCGGCAGAATCATCGATCACTGGTTTCCTATGAGAAACCAGTGATCAATGATGAAGATCAGTGTGTGCAGTGTTATAGGTCCCTATAAAAAAAAAAGTGAAAAAAAAAAGTGAATGAATATCATTTAACCCCTCCCCTATTAAAAGTTTGAATTACCCCCCTTTTCCCATAAAAAAAAAAAACAGTGTAAATAAAAATAAACATATATGGTATCACCGCGTGCGGAAATGTCCGAATTATAAAAATATATCATTAATTAGACCGCTCGGTCAATGGCGTGCGCGCAAAAAAATTCCAAAGTCCAAAATAGTGCATTTTTGGTCACTTTTTATATAATTTAAAAATGAATAAAAAGCGATCAATAAGTCCTATCAATGCAAAAATGGTACCGTTAAAAACTTCAGATCACGGCGCAAAAAATGAGCCCTCATACACGGAAAAATAAAAAAGTTATAGGGGTCAGAAGATGACAATTTTAAAAGTATTAATTTTCCTGCATGTAGTTATGATTTTTTCCAGAAGTACGACAAAATCAAACCTATATAAGTAGGGTATCATTTTAATCGTATGGACCTACAGAATAAAGATAAGGTGTCATTTTTAACGAAAAATGTACTACGTAGAAACGGAGCCCCCAAAAGTTACAAAACGGCGGGGTTTTTTTCAATTTTGTCGCACAATGATTTTTTTTTCCGTTTCACCATAGATTTTTGGGCAAAATGACTGATGTCATTACAAAGTAGAATTGGTGGCGCAAAAAATAAGCAATCGTATGGATTTTTAGGTGCAAAATTGAAAGAGTTATGATTTTTTAAAGGCAAGGAGCAAAAAACGAAAATGCAAAAACGGAAAACCCCCCGGTCCTTAAGGGGTTAAGAGGTTAAACTCACCTGGGGCAAGTAACAGGTGTGGGCAATATAAAAATCACACCTGAAAGCAGATAAAAAGGAGATAAGTTCACGTAGTCTTTGCATTGTGTGTCTGTGTGTGCCACACTAAGCATGGCCAACAGAAAGAGGAGAAGAGAACTGTCTGAGGACTTGAGAACCAACATTGTGGAAAAATATCAACAATCTCAAGGTTACAAGTTCATCTCCAGAGATCTAGATTTGCTTTTGTCCACAGTGGGCAACATTATCAAGAAGTTTGCAACCCATGGCACTGTAGCTGATCTCCCTGGGCATGGATGGAAGAGGAAAAATTAATGAAAGGTATCAACGCAGGATAGTCCGGATGGTGGATAACCAGCCCCAAACAAATTCCAAAGATATTCAAGCTGACCTGCAGGTCAACATTTAAATTAAATGAAACACTATGGCAGGAGACCCCACTGCTGACACAAAGAATTAAAAAAGCAAGACTACATTTTGCCAAAATGAACTTGAATAAGCCAAAATCCTTCTGGGATAACATCTTGTGGACAGATGAGACCAAGATCATTCTACTGTTTACCGAAAACAGAATGAGGCCTACAAAGAAAAGAACACAGTACCTACAGTGAAATATGGTGGAGGTTCAATTATGTTTTGGGGTTGTTTTGCTGCCTCTGGCACTGGGTGCCTTCAATGTGTGCAAGGCATCATGAAATCTGAGGATAACCAACAGATTTTGGGTCACACTGTACAGCCAGGTGTCAGAAAGATGGGTTTGCATCCGAGATCTTAGGCCTTCCAGCAGGACAATGACCCCAAACATACGCAAAAAGCACCCAGAAATGGGATGGCAACAAAGCTCTGGAGAGTTCTGAAGTGGCCAGCAATGAGTCCAGAGGGCTTCCGTTTCTACGTAGTAAATTTTCGGTAAAAATGACACCTTATCATTATTCTGTAAGTCCATACGATTAAAATGATACCCTACTTATATAGGTTTGATTTTGTCATACTTCTGAAAAAATCATAACTACATGCAGGAAAATTTATACGTTTAAAACGGTCATCTTCTGACCCCTATAATTTTTTTATTTTTCCGCATACGGGGCGGTATGCAGGGTAATTTTTGCGCCGTCATCTGAAGTTTTTAGCGGTACCATTTTTGTATTGATCGGACTTATTCATTGCTTTTTATTCATTTTCTCATAATATAAAAAGTGACAAAATACACTATTTTGGAATTTGGAATTTTTTTGCGCGCACGCCATTGACCGTGCGGTTTAATTAATGATCTATTTTTATAACTCCGACATTTCCGCACGCAGCGATACCACATATGTTTATTTTTATTTACACAGTTTTTTTTTTATTGGGAAAGGTGATTTTTATTAGGGGAGGGCTTAAATGATCTTTATTTACTTTTTTTTCCACTTTTTTTTTGCAATGTTATAGCTCCCATAGGGGGCTATAACACCGCACACACTGATCTCTTACATTGTTCAATGGTTTCTTATAGGAAACCATTGATCAATGATTCTGCCGCTTGACTGCAAATGCCTGGATCTAAGGCACTGAGCAGTCATTCGGCGATCGGACACCATGAGGCAAGGTAGAAGACCCTCCTCGTGTCCCAGAGCTATTCAGGATGCCGTGATTTCGCCGAACATCACGAACAGCCCCCTGAGCTAACCGGCAGTGATTTACTTTCACTTTAGACGCAGCGTTCAAAGTTGAATGCTAAAGGGTTAATGGCGCACTGCACCGCGATCAGTGCTGCGCGCTATTAGCCCCGAGACCCGGCCGTTGTTATAGAAAGGGAAAGGACTCAGGACGTACCGGTACGTCCTTGGTCCTTAAGAGGTTAAAATTGCTGTTGGAAAAAGGCGCCCTTCATAAGAGAGACCTGGAGCAGTTTGCAAAGGAAGAATGGTCCAACATTCCGGCTGAGAGGTGTAAGAAGCTTATTGATGGTTATAGGAAACGACCGATTCAGTGTTTTTTCCAAAGGGTGTGCAACCAAATATTAAGTTAAGGTACCAATAACTTTCTCCAGACCATTTTTGGAGTTTGGGATGATATTATGTTCAATTTGCATTTTTTTCTCCCTTTTTTGGTTTAGTTCCAATAAACAAAAAGGTAAATAAACATGTTAATAGCAAAACATGTGTTACTGCAATCCTTTTATGTGAGAAATACCGTATTTATCGGCGTATAACACGCACTTTTTAGGCTAAAATTTTTAGCCTAAAGTCTGTGTGCGTGTTATACGCCGATACACCCCAGGAAAGGCAGGGGGAGAGAGCCCGTCGCTGCCCGCTTCTCTCCCCCTGCCTTTCCTGGGGTCTAGAGTGCTGCTGTCGGCCCTTCTCACCCCCTGGTTATCGGCGCCGCTGCCTGTTCTGTCCCCCTGACTATCGGTGCCGGCGCCGATAGCCAGGGAGAGAGAAGCGGCGCCGACAGCCAGGGGGAGAGAAGGGGCAGCGGCACCCATTGCCGGCGCCACTGCCCCGTTGCCTCCCCCCATCCCCGGTGGCATAATTACCTGAGTCCGGTCCGCGCTGCTCCGCTGCTCCAGGCCTCCGTTGTGCGTCCCCGGCGTCATTGCTATGCACGGCGCGGCGCATGACGTCAGAGCGCCGCGCCGTTCAGCGCATAGCAATGATGCCGGGGACGCACGACGGAGGCCTGGAGCAGCGGAGCAGCGCGGACCGGACTCAGGTAATTATGCCACCGGGGATGGGGGGAGGCAACGGGGCAGTGGCGCCGGCAATGGGTGCCGTTGCCCCTTCTCTCCCCCTGGCTGTCGGCGCCGCTTCTCTCTCCCTGGCTATCGGCGCCGGCACCGATAGTCAGGGGGACAGAACGGGCAGCGGCGCCGATAACCAGGGGGTGAGAAGGGCCGACAGCAGGGCTCTAGACCCCAGGAAAGGCAGGGGGAGAGAAGCGGGCAGCGACGGCCTCTCTCCCCCTGCCTTTCCAGGGGGTATATCGGGGTATACACGCGCACACACACACCCTAATTTTTTCATGGATATTTGGGTAAAAAACTTTTTTTACCCAAATATCCGTGGTAAAATGAGGGTGCGTGTTATAGGCCGGTGCGTGGTATACCCCGATAAATACGGTACTTCATTTTCTAGAAAAACTTCAGGGGTGCCAACATTTATGGCCATGACTGCATATGTATATACATACTCTAAGACATACTTCACAGCATAGGCAACCAAGTATGTTTGAAAGAAAAAGACACCTATTAAATTAAGAAATCTGCATGCTGCCCTATAAGACTGGGGTTACATGCAGCATTAGTGTATTACCAGCATTACCACAAATGGTCATGGTTTTGCAGTGTGGTTATTTGAACAATAGTTAAAAAGTAAAATCACAGGAAGCCCCTGGATAGTGCGAGAAAGGGTGAAAATTTCACATATTCCTATGCCAGCTGGTCACTGGAGGAAATTTGCGCAAGTAATAAATTCAGCGCATCTGCTAACCATGGCTGCTGGAAGCGCAGAAGAAAATTGATAAAGCCAGTGCAGACAATATAAAAATAGTTAATTTCGGCACAAGTGAATGTGCAAAATTTAAACACACTGGCCCTGATTTACTGAGAGTGGAGTGGAGTTTTCTTTGTGGGTTTTGATTCCCCACAGGTATTTGTCCACAGTATTTACTAATGTTTCGCTTACGTGTTTTTTTGTTTTTGTTTAACAACTGCTTTGATCTGTGGGGTTTTCTAGAGCTCAAATCCACCACATTTTCTGTGGATACCTTAGGTAATATGTTAGGAATTTTCGAAAATGTCTGGGCCATTTTTAGGGGTTGGAGAGTTGGGTCGGGTTTTTGAATTTTTGGCGCAGACACAATTTGTGGCTCAGTACGCCAAATTCTGGTGCACAACCCCACAAAACAGGTCTGGTGTACAATGCATTAACTCATGCATGTTAATAAATTTCCTACAATGGCCCCGATTTACTAAGAGTGTAGTTTTCTTTGTGGGTTTTAATTCCCTACAAGTATTTTTACACGGTATTTACTAATGTTTCCCTACATTTTGCAGTTTTTCCTACATGCCCCCTTTTCTACGGCCACACCCCTTTCCCCTTACTAAGTAAAATGGAGAGTTGGTTGGGTTTTTTGAAATTTTTGTTGCAAATTCTGGCACACAACCCGACAATAGTAAATCAGGGTCAATGTGTTTCATATGTAAAAATCACATGGCAACAACTGCACTGCAAAGCTGCAGCCATTGGAGTGCGGCACACTAGGTTTAGCCTTAAAGTTTCCATACACATTTCCATAAGATTTTGATTAGTCAGAATGTACCTGATCAATCCCCTGTGGGATCTTTCATATGAAGGATCATATCTCTTCTGGATCGCTGAAGACAGGTTAATATGCAGTCTATAAGCCAGTCCTCAGCAAAAAATGAGAGATAGCTTTTGGTGGGGATCCCCCCCGATCAGCCAACTGACCTGCCTAAACTGTAGCCAATGATTCTGTGCAGAGAATGAGGTGGTTGGTTTACTTCATTGAATTCTATAGGACTTCAGACAAGCAATCCCTGTTCACAAGACAAGGACCCCTGCACTTCTTAAGATCAGCGTTATGATAGAAATGGAGGATGAACGAATATCAGGTACAGGGAAACATTAACATCTGCTGTTCCTCTCATAAACATATGTAAATAGGTTTACAAGTAGGCAGCAGTATGCCCATAGGAAAAGCTCATCTTATTTAGGTCATAATGTTTCCTCCAATGAACCATCATTTATACTACAGGCAGAAAGCAGTGAAGTAAAAGCATTGCAAACAAAAACTGACAAGATGTCATAAAAATATAGAGTGAAAGACAGCCAAATCCTGAAAATAGTTAAAGGGGCTATTCAGTACAAGGAAAACCACATTTGACAGTAGACGGCATACAGTGCCCTATTGCCCAATAAAATCTGGGCTAGTATGTTAGTTCATGAAGCATATAAACCACTGACTTTAACCACTTAGGGACCAAGGGCATACAGGTACGCCTTCGCTCCCTGGTACTTAAGGACCAAGGGCATACCTGTACGCCCATGGGAATTTCAGTCGCCACCGCGCGCCGGGCAGGGACCGGGGTGACTGCTGATATTGATCAGCAGGCACCCCCCCCCCAAATGCCCCCCCATGTCGGTGATCGCCGCAAATCGACGGTGAATTCAATCACCAGTGATTTGCGGCGATTCCGGTGATGCAGGTCAAGTGTGACCCGCTGACCCGGAGATACATGGTGATCAGGGGTGTAGGATACACGCCCAATCACCTACTGTATCTATGGGGAGGTGGCGATTTCGTCTCCTCCCAGGATCGCTGCTATTGGCCGTCCGGCCAATAGCAGCCGGTAGGGGAGGGGTTAGCGTCCCCTTCTCGCCGCTCTGCCAGCTTACTGAGTTCAGTCAGCAGGCAGAGCTGCAAGAAGGAGCCAGGGACCCCCCTTCTGCGTTATCGGTGCCCCCTCACAGAAGAAGCCGCCTCCATTATTCAGGGAAAGAATACAGCAAAGGGAGAGGTAGGAGTTAAAAGTAAAAAAAAGTATAGGTCCTAAAAGGTCCTCAAAGGTCCACCGCAGTTTGCTCAGCATGACCCGGGCCCTATTCCTCCCCCCCCCCCCATATAACGGTGTGTGAGTCACACAGAGGAGATCAAAAGTTTGGGCACCCCAGGTAAAAATTTGTATTAATGTGCATAAAGAAGCCAAGGGAAGATGGAAAAATCTCCAAAAGGCATCAAATTACAGATTAGACATTCTTCTGTCAACAAAAGTTAGATTTTATTTCCATCATTTACACTTTCAAAATAACAGATAAAAGTTTGGGCACCCTGCAGAGTTAATATCTTGTACTGCCCCCTTTGGCAAGTATCACAGCTTGTAAACGCTTTTTGTAGCCAGCCAAGAGTCTTTCAATTCTTGTTTGAGGTATCTTTGCCCATTCTTCCTTTACAAAAGTCTTCCAGTTCTTTGAGATTTCTGGGCTGTCTGTCACGCACTGCTCTTTTAAGGTCTTTCCATAGAATTTCAATTTTGTTGAGGTCAGGAGATTGTGAAGGCCATGGCAAAACCTTCAGTTTACACCTCTTGATGTAATCCCCCGTGGATTTCGAGGTGTGTTTGGGATCATTGGGGGAGATTTATCAAAACCTGTCCAGAGGAAAAGCTGCCCAGTTACCCATAGCAACCAATCAGCTTACTTCTTTCATTTTTAACAAGGCCTCTGCAAAATGAAAGAAGCGATCTGATTGGTTGCTATGGGCAACTGGTCAACTTTTCCTTTGCACAGGTTTTGATAAATCTCCCCCATTATCCATTTGTAGAAGCCATCCTCTCTTTAACTTCAGCTTTTTCACAGATGGCATCAAGTTAGCATCCAAAAATTGCTGAAATGTTATTGAATCAATTTTTCCTTCTACTCGTGAAATGTTCCCTGTGCCACAGGCTGCAATACAACCCCAAAGCATGATTGATCCATGCCCATGCTTAACAGTTGGACAGAGGTTCTTTTCATTAAATTCTGTTCCCCCTTCCTCTCCAAACGTACCTTTGCTCATTCCGGCCAAAAAGTTAAATTTTAACCTCACCGGTCCACAGAACTTGTTTCCAAAATGCATCAGGCTTGTCTATATGTTCATTTGCAAAGTTCAAACGCTGATTTTTGTGGTGAGGATGTAGAAGAGGTTTTCTTCTGATGACTCTTCCATGAAGACCATATTTGTACAAGTATCTCTTTATAGTGGAATAGTGTACCTCAACTCCAGTGTCTGCCAGATCTTTCTGGAGGGATTGTGCAGTCAAACGTGGGTTATGAATTGTTTTTCTCACAATCCTGCGAGCTGTTCTGTCTGATATTTTCTTGGTCTTCCAGATCTTGCTTTAACTTAAACTGTTCCTGATGACTGCCATTTCTTAATTACATTCCGAACAGAGGATATTGACACCTGAAAACATTTTGCTATCTTCTTATAGCCTTCTCCAGCTTTGTGAGCGTCAACTATTATCAGTTTCAGATTTCTAGACAACTGCTTAGAAGAACATATGGTGCTGATTGTTGGGGCAAGGTCAGATGAGTCTGGGCATTTAAAACATTTGAGATTGACATCACCTGGTCTTCCCGGATGATGATTGAGAACAATCCATGACACTGGCAGGTCTCAGCTTTGCAAAGGGGGCAGTGCATGCTATAAATTTTGTAGGGTGCCCAAACTTTTGCAGATGCCATTTTTTTGTTTTCTGTTATTTTGAAAGTGTAAATGATGGAAATAAAATCTAACTTTTGTTGACATATTATAAGAATGTCTAATCTGTAATTTGATGCTTTTTTAAGATTTTTCCACCTTGCCTTGGCTTCTTTATGCACATTAATACAAATTTTTACCTGGGGTGCCCAAACTCTTGATCTCCACTGTAATCACACACTGTTATAGATAAAGTCACACCAAGCACACACACACTACATACTCTCCCCCACCACCACCACCACCACACACTGATAATGCGGCATGTCCACCCCGAAGTGATCCCGCCTATGACCGGCTTACAAAGTGAGGCCGGTCATCGATAATTTTGGGGCCAAATTTTTGGAGGCCTACGTACCCCTCAGGGAGCTCTCAGTGCTGACCACTATTCATGGTAACGGCAGCTCACCTGTCCCTGTGCGAGGTACTACAACACCGATCCTCAAGCCCGATTGTATTCTGGACTACAATCGGTATATGGGGGGAGTTGATCTTCCTGATCAAGTCCTCAAGCTATATAACGCCAAGCGGAAAACAATGGTATGGTACAAAAAAGTTGTGGTCTACTTGGTACAGGTTGCCATGTACAACTCTTTTCTACTGTCACAGTATGCTGGCAACACAGGGACATACCTCCAGTTCCAAGAATAAGTCCTAAAGGTCCTGATCTTTGGCGACTGGGAAAGAGCAGGCCGGACTTCCCAAGAAACTGGAAATATAGGTGCCAGGATCATGCCAGGCCAACACTTTCCAGGAGAGGTTTCCCACACTGGAAAGAAAGGACGATCCCAGAAAAAATGCAGAGTGTGTCACAAGAGGGGGATACCACCACTCAGTGTGACACTTGCCCCGATCATCCGGCCTCTGCATTAAAAACTGCTTCAGGGAGTATCACACTTCTAAGGAGTACCAGTTTTCCGTTTTCATTTTAATTTCTCATAATTTGCCCCAATGTACCAAGTCCAGAGTACATTCCAAATTTTAACCCCATAAAACCACAAAATTACCCCCAAAAAACTCTTTTATAAAAAATAAAAAAAAAAATTTAAAATTTTTTGCCTCAAATGCGCAGTGCTCTTTCTCCACCTGAGTGGGGTGCGCATTTGAGGCAACAGGTTAGGGACACTCATCATATTCCCAGAATGAGGATTCAGAGGACAGGGTTTGGGGTGGGCATATTCTTTAATTTTGGCTATGCTCTGGGTCATCATTCTGGGAACATAACCTTTTTTATGATTTTACATCTCACTGTACCCCATTTTAGTAACTTAGTGTACCCCATTTTAGTAAGTATCCCATGTAATGTTTAGTAATTACCCCATGTAACGCTCCTTGAGGGGGGGGGGGTCCCGCTGTTCTGGCTCCATAGGCAGCTATGTAAAAGCTCAAGGCCCCTGACTGCGCTCCTACTCCAAGACCTGGTGTGCACCAGCAGAACTGCTAACGTCCAGTATGAGGCATGTCCTTACTCCAAAGAAATTTATCTACAAATTTTCGGTGACATTTTCTCCTGTTACCACTTGTGAAAATGAAAAATTTGGGGTAACCCCAGCATTTCAGTGTAAAAAAAAATCAAATTTTTCCTTTTCACATACCACTTTAATGAACATCTATCAAACACCTGTGGGGTGTTAAGGCTCACTGTACTGCTTGTTACATTTCTTGAGGGGTGTACTTTCCAAAATAGTATGCCATGTGTTTTTTTCCCCCCGCTGTTCTGGCACCATAGGGGCCTCCTAAATGCGACGTGCCCCCCCCCCCCTTTTAAGCAAAATTAGCAAATGTGATTCCTTCTCTTCTGAGCATTGTAGTGCGCCAGCAGTGCACCTGACGTCCACACATGGGGTATTACCATACTCAGAAGCGATGGGGTTACAAATTTTGAGGGCATTTTCTCCTATTACACCTTGTAAAAATGTAAAATTTTGCGGAAAACCAGCATTTTAGTGAAAAAATAATAATTCATTTACACATCCATCTTTAACCCCTTAACCCCTTAAGGACAATGGACGTACTCCTACGCCCCCGTTTCCGAGTCCTTAAGGACCGAGGACGTAGGAGTACGTCCTGTCCATTCCCAGCCCCCCACCGCTAGCCGGAGGGGAGCCGGTGCCCGATGCCTGCTGAAATCGTTCAGCAGGCATCGCGGCATAACGCGAGGGGGGTCATTATGCCCCCCCATGTCGGCGATCGCAGCGCATCGCTCGTCAATTCAGACGAGCGATGCGCTGCGATTCCGTTCCCCGCCGCTCGCCGGGCGGGGATCGGAGCCGGATGTCTGCTGATTTCCCGGCAGTGTGCGATCGCTGCAGGACGCCGGTAACTACTTACCGGCGTTCTGCAGCGGTTCCGGGTCATCAGGGTCACGTGTGACCCTGTGACCCGGATATAGATGGTGACTGGTGGTGTAGTATACACCACCAATCACCATCCATGCTGTACTGGGGGCTGGCATTGTGGCCACCCCCTCAGTACAGTTGTGATTGGGTGGCCAAAGTGGCCACACCAATCACATAGTAATGGGAGGGGATGGTGGGGGCTCCGTTCTGCCCACCATTCCACATAGATCTGGTGTGCAGGACGGAGCCCCGTGCTGCCCACCATCCCCTGAGTCCAAAAAAAGTGCCCCTTGCCCCCTTTCTGTGGCCCCTTGGCACAGAAATCGCCAGGGATAGCTTTAGATTAGGTAGGGACAGGTTAGGGTAAAAAAAAAAAAGTTTTTTTTTGTCTTTTTTTCAGCGTACCTCAGTGGGTGTCCGTGGGTCCGTAGCACCTTTAGCTGCGTGACCCCGGCCCTGCTGGGTCGCTGCGGTCTGCCGCCAGCCTTTTTTTTTTGGTGCAGATCTTTTTTTTTTTTTTTTTTCACTAAGCGTGTGTGCGGACCCTCTTAGTTATGAAAGAGTGGTCCGCCACCGTTTGTTAAAGCCCACCCGCCGCTGATCAGTCCCGTAGTACTGATGAGCGTTTTTTTTTGTGGTGCCGGCGCTTTTTTTCGGGTTTTCTAGCGTGTTTTTGCACCCATAGGCGGTCCGTGCCACCAGTAGCAGGCGTGTACTGTGTGGCCGGACCTTACCTGTGTGTGTGCGGCGTGCCTCACCGCTGTAGGTGATTTATCACTGATCAGCGTTTTTTTTTGTGGTACAGGCACTTTTTTCGGTTAATGCGGTTTATTTTTTGCACCCATAGGCGGTCCGTGCCACCAGTAGCAGGCGTGTACTGTGTGGACAGACCGTACCTGTGTGTGCAGCCAGTCCCGCCGCTGTCTGTGATTTATCACTGATCAGCGTTTTTTTGGGGGTTCAGGTGGGTGCATTTTTTTTGGGGTAAAGCGTTTTTTTTTTTTTCCAGTTTTTTTTTGTGTGGGGGTCAGTGGCCAAACCCCCCACTGACTTCTGCACCCCCGGCCGCCACAAGCGCTAATCAGTGCGCACACCACTGATTAGATAAACGCTTTTTTTTTGGCGCAGGGCTTTTTTGCGCTAGAAGTCCCCCCTTTTTTTTAAAAAAAGGCTCCTTTTTATTTTATATTTTTTTCTGTTAGGGCGGGTTAGTTTAGTTAGGTTAGGTTAGGGAGGGTTAGGGCGGGTTAGGGAGGTAATATCGCACCACACCACACGCAGCACACACACCAATAAAGTTTTCCCCCCACACACACACACACACCCCCCGTATCCACATTAGAGTAGGGAAATGGCCCGCAGAGTGTTTTCGGCGGAGGAGGCATATGACCTAATTGCCTCCGACACCGAGAGCATCTCAGAGGACGATGAAGACCCCACCTTCCTTATTTCATCGTCCTCCTCATCATCTAGTTCTGATGATGAGCCACCAAGGCGGCGGAGACGCCGCCGTGCGGTGCCGCAAACCTCCTCTGCCCTTGACCCTGTGCCCCATGCTAGTATGAGTCCCCCTGGCGCTCATACTAGTGAAGCCCCCCTGCCAAGATCACTGGTACATCGTACCGGAGAACTTGACTGGGCTGAGCCAGCGGACCACGAGCCCGTGATTCCTGAGTTTGTTGGCGACTCAGGAATCAAAATTAACATCGCCGGGTTCACTGAAAAGGACTTTTTCGGTCATTTTTTCAGTGACGACTTTGTTAATTTGATGGTTACACAGACGAATCTGTACGCCCAACAGTTCGTCGCCGCTAACCCGGGCTCACTTTTAGCTAGACCCGGCGGCTGGACTCCAGTCGATGCAGCCGAAATGAGGACCTTTTGGGGCCTCGCGCTGCATATGGGTATAGTTAAAAAACCCAGTGTCAGGCAATATTGGAGTGGGGACGTCTTTTACCAGACACCCCTCTACAGTATGGCCATGGCACGCTCCCGGTTCGAGGCCATTCGGAGATGTTTGCATTATGCTGATAATGCGGCATGTCCCCCCCGAACTGATCCCGCGTATGACCGCCTGTATAAAATCAGGCCGGTCATCAATCACTTCGGGGCCAGATTTTGGGAGGCCTATGTCCCGGGGCGGGAGGTCTCTATTGATGAGTCTCTCATCAGCTTCAAAGGGAGACTCAGCTTCCGGCAATACATCCCGACCAAGCGGGCGCGGTATGGCGTGAAGATGTATAAACTTTGCGAGAGTACCTCCGGGTACACTTGCAAGTTTATTGTGTATGAGGGACGAGATTCCCGTTTTGAACCCCCAGAATGTCCCCCCACTCTGGGTGTTAGCGGGAAAATCGTTTGGGGCCTTTTGCACCCATTGCTAGATAAAGGTTACCACCTTTACGTGGATAACTTTTATACTAGTATCCCTCTCTTCACGTCCCTCGCCGCCAGATCCACGGTCGCTTGTGGGAAAGTCCGGAAGAATCAAAGAGGCCTTCCGCCCCATCCCCTACATGCTCCTATCCCCCGGGGTGAGTCCCGTGCCTTTTCCCATGAGAACCTGTTGTTGGTCCGGTATAAGGACAAGAGGGATGTCCTTATGCTCACCACAATTCATGGGAATGGCAGCACCCCTGTCCCTGTGCGAGGTACCGTGGGACCGGTCCTCAAGCCCGATTGTATTCTGGACTACAATCGGTATATGGGGGGAGTTGATCTTTCTGATCAAGTCCTCAAGCCATATAACGCCATGCGGAAAACACGCGTATGGTATAAAAAGGTTGCGGTCTACATGGTACAGGTTGCCATGTACAACTCTTTTATACTGTACCAGAACACTGGCAACACAGGGACATACCTGGAGTTCCAAGAGGTAGTTCTAAAGGCCCTCATCTATGGTGACCGCCAAAGAGCGGGTCAGAGCACCTCTGGAACTTTAGGTCCCCGGATCGTCCCCGGCCAACACTTTCCAGGTGTGATCCCCAACACTGGAAGGACGGGACGAACCCAGAAGAAATGCAGAGTGTGTCACAAGAAGGGGAGACGGAGGGACACCACCACTCAATGTGACACTTGCCCCGATCATCCGGGCCTCTGCATAGGCTGCTTCAGGGAGTATCACACTTCCATGGAGTACTAAATTTTCCATCCTTTGCCCTAATTTTCATTCCCCAGAATTCGGCTCCAATGTACCAGTCCAGGGTACATTGACTTCCAAATTTTAAACCAAAACACACCCCCAAAAAACAAAACCTTTTTCCCAATAGCCCAATATTTTTTTTTTCTTCCCCCTAAAAAATGGGTCATGGGACACAGAGTCAACAGCATTGGAGGTTTGCAGTTGCCTCAAATGCGCAACGCTCTCTCTCCCCACCTGAGCGGGTTGCGCATTTGAGGTAACAGAATAGGGACGGCCCCACACATCCCCTTCCCAGAATGATGATTCAGAGTATAGGGTTTGGGGCGGGCATCATTTTTACTTTTGGCTGTACTCTGGGTCATCATTCTGGGAAAATAATTGGCATATCAGTACTAAAATTGCAATTTTCTTCCCCCCATAGTACACTTCATCCATTCCTGGAAAATAAATGAAGGGAACACCCGTCTGTTCCAAATCTCCACTTCACCCTATACACCTTCCCTAGGGGGTGTACTGTTTGTAATAGGTTCACATGTGGGTGTTCCTTTCTTGTATTTTCCTCTGAATGTATGTAACTGTTAGGTCCGTAACAAACATCCGCCTCAAATGCGAAGAGTTCTCACTGAGCTCTGTCGTATTTTCAGGCGACAATTCGGAGTCACATGTTAGTTGTTCCCAGAAAGATGAAGCAGAACATAGGTTGAAAATTGCAATTTTCAAAAGCTACCCTTCATCCATTCCTGGAAAATGAATTTAGGAAACACCTGTGCATTAAAAATTACCCCTATACCCATTCCTCAGGGTGGGTACTATCTGTAATGGTGTCACATGTGGGTGTTTCATTTTTGTATTTTCCTCGGAATGTATGTAACCGTCAGCTACTGATATGCCAAAGGCCACAAATACAAAGTGACCTCTATGACTTCTGAGCCTTGTTGTGCGCCCGCCCAGCATGTTACCCCATATGTGGATGTATTTTTATAGTCAGGGGGAAAAGCCCTCCAAAATTTGTAACCCAATTTCTCATATTATGTTAATAATTGGGTAACCCCAGCATTTTACTGTAAAAAAATAAAATTTTTCAATTTATCGCCCACTTTTCAAAAAAAACCTGTGAGGTGTTATTTCCCGCTGTACCCCTTTCCCGCTGTACCCCGTTCATTGAGGGGTGAAGTTTCTAAAATGGTGTCACATGTGTTTTTTTTTTTTCCTGTTGGGGGCTTTATAAATGCACATGACCCCCGACTTCAATTACAACAAAATTTTCACTCCTTCTATTCTGAGCATTGTAGTGCGTCCACAGAGCAATTTACATCCACATATGGGGTATTTTTTTTCTCAGACAAAATTGTTCTACAAATTTTGGGGGCCTTTTGCCCTATTACCCAATGTGAAATTGAAACATTTGGGGTAACACTGTCAATATAGTGCAAAAAAATCAAATTTTTCACTTTTACGGCCCACTGTTCAAAAAACCTGTGAGGTGTAACACTGTTACGTTCCCCAAGGGGTCTAGTTTCCAAAATGGTATGCCATGTGTTTTTTTTTTTTACTGTCCTGGCCCCATAGGGGCTTCCTAAATGTGGCATGCCCCCAGAGCAAAATTTGTAACTCCTTCTCTTCTGAGACCAGTAGTGCGCCAGCAGAGCACTTTTCACCCCCATATGGGGTGTTTTCTGAATCGGGAGAAATTGGGCTTCAAATTTTGGGGGGTATTTTCTGCTTTAACCCTTTGTAAAAATGTAAAATTTTTGGGAAACCAAGCATTTTAGGTAAAATGTATTATTTTTTTTTTTACATATGCCAAAGTCGTGAAACCCCTGTGGGGTATTAAGGTTCACTTTACCCCTTGTTACATTCCCCGAGGGGTCTAGTTTACAAAATGGTATGCCATGTGGGGTTTTTTAGCTGTCCTGGCACCATAGGGGCTTCCTAAATGCGGCATGCCCCCAGAGAAAAATTTGCTTCAAAAAAGCCAAATGTGACTCCTTCTCTTATGAGACCTGTAGTGCGCCAGCAGAGCACTTTTCACCCCCATATGGGGTGTTTTCTGAATCGGGAGAAATTGGGCTTCAAATTTTGGGGGGTATTTTCTGCTTTAACCCTTTGTAAAATTGTAAAATTTTTGGGAAACCAAGCATTTT
Source organism: Hyla sarda (assembly GCF_029499605.1). Lineage (NCBI taxonomy): Eukaryota > Metazoa > Chordata > Amphibia > Anura > Hylidae > Hyla > Hyla sarda. Next base: position 348,585,137 of record NC_079189.1, read on the forward strand.
AGGTAAAATTTAATATTTTTTTTTTACATATGCCAAAGTCGTGAAACCCCTGTGGGGTATTAAGGTTCACTTTACCCCTTGTTACGTTCCCCGAGGGGTCTAGTTTCCAAAATGGTATGCCATGTGTTTTTTTTTAGCTGTCCTGGCACCATAGGGGCTTCCTAAATGCAGCATGCCCCCAGAGCAAAATTTGCTTCAAAAAAGCCAAATGTGACTCCTTCTCTTCTGAGACCTGTAGTGCGCCAGCAGAGCACTTTTCACCCCCATATGGGGTGTTTTCTGAATCGGGAGAAATTGGGCTTCAAATTTTGGGGGGTATTTTCTGCTTTAACCCTTTGTAAAAATGTAAAATTTTTGGGAAACCAAGCATTTTAGGTAAAATTTATTATTTTTTTTTTACATATGCCAAAGTCGTGAAACTCCTGTGGGGTATTAAGGTTCACTTTACCCCTTGTTACATTCCCCGAGGGGTCTAGTTTCCAAAATGGTATGCCATGTGGGGTTTTTTAGCTGTCCTGGCACCATAGGGGCTTCCTAAATGCAGCATGCCCCCAGAGCAAAATTTGCTTCAAAAAAGCCAAATGTGACTCCTTCTCTTCTGAGACCTGTAGTGCGCCAGCAGAGCACTTTTCACCCCCATATGGGGTGTTTTCTGAATCGGGAGAAATTGGGCTTCAAATTTTGGGGGGTATTTTCTGCTTTAACCCTTTGTAAAAATGTAAAATATTTGGGAAACCAAGCATTTTAGGTAAAAATTTTTTATTTTTTTTTACATATGCCAAAGTCGTGAAACCCCTGTGGGGTATTAAGGTTCACTTTACCCCTTGTTACGTTCCCCGAGGGGTCTAGTTTCCAAAATGGTATGCCATGTGGGGTTTTTTAGCTGTCCTGGCACCATAGGGGCTTCCTAAATGCAGCATGCCCCCAGAGCAAAATTTGCTTCAAAAAAGCCAAATGTGATTCCTTCTCTTCTGAGACCCGTAGTGCGCCAGCAGAGCACTTTTCACCCCCATATGGGGAGTTTTCAGAATCGGGAGAAATTGGGCTTCAAATTTTGGGGGGTATTTTCTGCTTTAACCCTTTGTAAAAATTTTAAATTTTGGGGAAACCAAGCACTTTAGATAATTATTTTTTTTTTTTTTACATTTGCAAAAGTCGTGAAACCCCTGTGAGGTATTGAGGCTCACTTAATTCCTTGTTACGTTCCTCAAGGGGTCTAGTTTCCAAAATGGTATGGCATGTGGGGGGTTTTAGCTGTTCTGGCACCATAGGGGCTTCCTAAATGCAACATGCCCCCCAAAAACCATTTCAGAAAAACGTACTCTCTAAAATCCCCTTGTCGCTCCTTCGCTTCTGAGCCCTCTACTGCGCCCGCCGAACACTTTACATAGACATATGAGGTATGTGCTTACTCGAGAGGAATTGGGCTACAAACACAAGTAAAATTTTTCTCCTTTTACCCCTTGCAAACATTCAAAAATTGGGTCTACAAGAACATGCAAGTGAAAAAAATGAAGATTTTGATTTTTCTCCTTCACTTTGCTGCTATTCCTGTGAAACATCTAAAGGGTTAAAACGCTTACTGAATGTAATTTTGAATACTTTGGGGGGTGTAGTTTTTATAATGGGGTCATTTATGGGGTATTTCTAATATGAAGACTCTTCAAATCCACTCCAAACCTGAACTGGTCCCTGAAAAATATTGAGTTTGAAAATTTTGTGAAAATTTGGAAAATTGCTGCTGAACTTTGAAGCCCTCTGGTGTCTTCCAAAAGTAAAAACACGTAAATTTTATGATGCAATCATAAAGTAGACTTATTGTATATGTGAATCAATTTTTTTTTTATTTTGAATATCCATTTTCCTTACAAGCAGAGAGCTTCAAAGTTAGAAAAATGCAAAATTTTCAATTTTTTCGTCAAATTTTGGGATTTTTCACCAAGAAAGGATGCAAGTTACCATAAAATTTTACCACTATGTTAAAGTAGAATATGTCACGAAAAAACAATCTCGGAATCAGAATAATAACTAAAAGCATTCCAGAGTTATTAATGTTTAAAGTGACAGTGGTCAGAATTGCAAAAAACGCTCCGGTCCTTAAGGTATAAAATGGCCTGGTCCTTAAGGGGTTAAAGGCCATTTTACACCTTAGGTTTTTTGCACATCTGACCACTGTCATTTTAAACATTAATAACTCTGGAATGCTTTTAGTTATCATTCTGATTCCGAGATTGTTTTTTCGTGAAATATTCTACTTTAACATACTGGTAAAATTTTGTGGTAACTTGCATCCTTTCTTGGTGAAAAATCCCCAAATTTGATTAAAAATTAGAAAATTTTGCATTTTTCTAACTTTGAAGCTCTCAGCTTGTAAGGAAAATGGATATTCCAAAAATGTTTTTTTTTATTCACATATACAATATGTCTACTTTATGTTTGCATCATAAAATTGATGCGTTTTTACTTTTGGAAGATACCAGAGGGCTTCAAAATTCAGCAGCAATTTTCCAATTTTTCCTTCAGGTGCTCCGGTGGGCTGGAAAAGGTGGATACAGTCCTAGGAGACTCTTTCCTAGTCATTTATCCACCTTTTCCAGCCCACCGGAGCACCTGAAGGCTGAATAAGGATAAGTAGGATAAGTAATCAACTGCCGAGCCGAGAAGTTTGTGACGAATCAAATTTACTGTAAGTTCGCTCATCTCTAGTCTTCATCTTAGAAATACCCCACAAATGACCCCATTATAAAAACTGCACCCCCCAAAGTATTCAAAATGACATTCAGTCAGCATTTTAACCCTTTAGGTGTTTCACAATAATAGTAGCAAAGTGAAGGAGAAAATTCACAATCTTCATTTTTTACACTCGCATGTTCTTGTAGGCCCATTTTTTGAATTTTTACAAGGGGTAAAAGGAGAAAATGTATACTTATATTTGTAGCCCAATTTCTCTCGAGTAAGCACATACCTCATATGTCTATGTAAAGTGTTCGGCGGGCGCAGTAGAGGGCTCAGAAGCGAAGGAGCGACAAGGGGATTTTGGAGAGTACATTTTTCTGAAATGGTTTTTGGGGGACATGTCGCATTTAGGAAGCCCCTATGGTGCCAAAACAGCAAAAAAAAAAAAAAAAAACACATGCCATACTATTTTGGAAACTAGACCCCTCGGGGAATGTAACAAGGAATTAAGTGAGCCTTAATACCCCACAGGGGTTTCACGACTTTTGCATATGTAAAAATAAAAAATTGCAGAAAAGTAGTTAATAGCAGAAAAGACCCCCCAAAATTTGTAACCCCATCTCTTCTGAGGATGGAGGTACCCCATAAGTGGACATCAAGTGCACTACGGGCGAACTACAATGCTCAGAAGAGAAGGAGTCACATTTGCAAACTTTGCTGAAATGGGGGTGGGGACATGTCGCATTTAGGAAGCCCCTATGGTGCCAGGACAGAAAAAAAAAAAAACACATGGCATACCATTTTGGAAACTAGACCCCTTGAGGAACGTAACAAGGGGTAAAGTAAGCCTTAATACCCCACAGGAGTTTCACGACTTTTGCATATGTAAAAAAAAAAAAAATTTTTTCACTAAAATGTGGGTTTTCCCCAAAATTTTACATTTTTACAAGGGTTAATAGCAGAAAAGACCCCCCAAAATTTGTAAATACATTTCTTTGGAATAAGGACATACCTTAATTTTTGATGAATTTCGCTCCGCGGGTGCACACCAGGTCTTGGAGTGGGAGGTCAGTCAGGGGCCTTGAGCTTATTATAGCAGCCAGGATGTGGGACCCACCCTCAAGGAGCGTTAATGGGGGGAGCACTGAGCCCTAAGCCCTGAAATAGGGGAACACTATGGGGGACAAAACTATAAATCATAAAATAATAAAACAGGATATGTTCCCAGAATGATGACCCAGAGCATAGCCAAAACTAAAAAAAAAATATGCCCGCCCCAAACCCTATGCTCTGAATCATCATTCTGGGATTGTGATGTGTGTGGCCGTCCCTAACCTGTTGCCTCAAATGTGCACCCGCTCAGGTGGAGAGAGAGCGCTGCGCATTTGAGGCAACATAAAAAAGTCCCTGTTGATAGTGACTCAGTGACCTAGGACCCATTTTTGAAAAAACAACCCCAGAGGTCTTATCAGGTATTTTTTTTTTCCAGATTTTTTTGGGCAATTTTGTGATTTATGGGGGTTATATTTTGGAATGTACTCTGGACTTGGTACATTGGTCAAATTATGGAAAATTCTAATGAAAAAGGGAAAATTTAGTGCTCCATGGAAGTGTGATACTCCCTGAAGCAGCCTATGCAGAGGCCCGGATTATCTGGGCAAGTGTCCTTCCGCATCCCCTTCCTGTAACACCCTCTGCATTTTTTCTGGGATCGCCCCTTCCTTCCAGTGGGGGGGGAATGTCACCTGAAAAGTGTTGGCCTGGGACGATCCTGGCGCCTATAACTCCAGACCCTTGGGAAGTCTGGCCTGATCTTTCTCGGTCAGCAAAGATCAGGAACCTTAGGACTTCTTCTTGGTACTGGAGGAATGTCCCTGTGTTGCCAGCGTACTGGGATAGTACCAAAGCGTTGTACATGGCAACCTGTACCAAGTTGACAGCAACTTTTTTGTACCATGCCAGTGTTTTCCGCATGGCGTTATATGGCTTGAGGACTTGATCTAAGAGATCAAGTCCCTCCATATACCGATTGTAGTCCAGAATACAATAGGGCTTGAGGACCGATCCCACGGTACCTCGCAAAGGGACAGGGGTGGTGCCGTTCCCATGAATAGTGGTGAGCATAAGGACATCCCTCTTATCCTTATACTTCACCAACAACAGGTTATCATGGGTCAGGGCACGGGACTCACCCTTGGGGATAGGCGTCTTGACCAAATTTAGAGGGAGGTCTCTCTGGTTCTTCTGCACGGTCCCACAAGCGGACGTGGATTTGGCGGAAAGGGATCTGAACAGAGGGATGCTGGTATAAAAGTTATCCACGTACACGTGGAAACCCTTATCCAGCAAAGGGTGCACAAGGTCCCAAACGAGTTTCCCGCTAAAACCCAGAGTGGGGGGACATTCTGGGGGTTCAATACGGGAATCTCGTCCCTCATATACTATAAGCCTGCAAGTGTACCCGGAGGTACAGAGTTTGTAGAGTTTCACACCATACCACGCCCGCTTCGAGGGAATATACTGGCGGAGGATGAGTCTACCCTTAAAACTGATGAGAGACTCATCTACCGAGAGGTCCCTGAGCGGTACGTAGGCCTCCAAAAATTTGGCCCCAAAGTGATCGATGACCGGCCTCACTTTGTAAAGCCGGTCATGGGCGGGATCACCTCGGGGCGGACATGCCGCATTATCTGCATAATGCAGGCATTTCCGAATCGCCTCGAACCGGTTCTGTGTCATCGCCATACTGTAAAGCGGGGTCTGGTAGAGGACGTCCCCGCTCCAGTAATGACGAGCACTTGGTTTTTTGACCAGGCCCATATGCAGCATGAGGCCCCAAAATGTCCTCATTTCCGCTGCATCAATGGCGCGCCATTCATTGGGCCTGGCCAAAAAGGAATCGGGGTGGTGGGCAATGAACTGCTGGGCATACAAGTTCGTTTGCTCCACCATGTGATTGACCAGGCTGTCACTGAAAAAAAACTTTAAAAAGTCCAGATCAGTGAAGCCAGCATGGTCAATCCGGATTCCTGAGTCACCAACAAACTCAGGAATCCGTGGCTAATAACCCTCTGGGGGGCTCCAGACAGGGTCACCGGAAGGGGGCTCCGGTGCACTTGTCTGGGGGGCCGGACTCCTATTATGAGCGGCATTGCCACTCGTACTAGTGTCGGCCACTCTCATGGGGGGTGCGTGGCCTCGCCTGGTGGCGTCCCCGCCGCCGTACAGGGGACTCATCATCACTGCTAGATGATGAGGAGGGCGAGGAAGAATACAAAAAAGTTGGATCTTCCTCGTCCTCACTGGCAGATTCTGAGTCGGAGGCTAAAAAAGCGTAATCCTCCACTGCCGAAAATGCCCAGTGGGCCATCGCCTTTTTTCTACGGTGGCCGGGGGGGGAGACTGGTGAAGAATGTACCGTGTGGTGCTTGGTGTAAAAAGTGTAAAAAAAAAAAAAGAGGGGGATGGCGCACGCAGCTCCTTAATAGGACCCGGGGTCAGGGATCAGACCCTAATAGGACCCTGTGGACCTATTAGGGGGTGGGGGGTAATTTTTTTAAGACTTTTTTTTCACTTTTATTTTACTTTTTTAACCTATTAAACTCCTACCTGTCCCTGCAATCCGCTGTCCCTATTCTAAGGCTCCTGAGGGGGCTTCGGAGCTCCGAGGGGGGATCCACGGCTTCTTCTCACTGCTGCACCCGCTGACTGAACGAAGAGAGCGGGTGCAGCAGCGGGAAGGGACCGTTAACCCCTCCTCTGCCGGGCTACTATTGGCTGGAGGATCGCCGGCCAATAGCAGCGTTGCTGAGGCGGTGACAGTATTGTCACCGCTCCCCGGCAGCGGCAGGTGATTAGCGGTGTACTGTACACCGCCGATCACCATTTATTTCCAGGTCATCGGGTCACAAGTGACCTGAATTGCCGAAGATCGCTTGCGTGATTTCGCAAGCGATCTCCGGCGATCGTCGACATGCGGGGGACCCGGGACCCCCCTCGGCATTTGCACGGCATGCCTGCTGAAGGATTTCAGCAGGAATGCAGTTCTGATCTCTGCCAGGCGCGCGGCAGAGACCGGAGAAACACCAGGACGTCCGGGGACGTCCTTGGTCCTTAAAGCCCAGGGTGCGGGGACATCCCCGGACGTCCTGTGTCCTTAAGGGGTTAACGAAAAGTCGTCAAACACCTGTGGGGGGTTAAGGCTCACTGTCCCCTTGTTACGTTCCTTTAGGGGTGTAGTTACCAAAACAGAATGCCATGTGGGGGGTTATTTGCTGTCCTGGCACAATGGGGGCTTCCTATATGCAATATGCCCCCCAAAAACTATTTCAGCAAAATTTGCTTTCCAAAAGCCAAATGTGACTCCTTCTCTTCTGACCATTGTAGTTCACCCGCAGAGCACTTGATGTCCACACATGGGGTGTTTCCATACTCAGTTAAAGTTTGATGTGTAAATTAATTTTTTTCTCACTTAAATGCTGTTTTTTCCCCAAATTTTACATTTTTACAAGGGGTAATAGGAGAAAATGCCCCCCAAAATGTGTAACCCCATTTTGGGGGGCATTTTCTCCTATTACCCCTTGTAAAAATGTAAAATCTGGGGAAAAACCAGCATTTAAGTGAAAAAAAAATTAATTTACACATCAAACTTTAACGAAAAGTCGTCAAACACCTGTGGGGTGTTAAGGCTCACTGTCCCCTTGTTACGTTCCTTGAGGGGTGTAGTTTCTTTTTCTTTTTGCTGTTCTGGCACCATAGTGGCTTCCTAAATGTGACATGCCCCCCAAAAACCATTTCAGAAGAACTAACTCTCCAAAATCCCATTATCGCTCCTTCCCTTCTGAGCCCTCTACTGCGCCTGCCAAACACTTTACATACACATATGAGGTATTTCCTTACTCGAGAGAAATTGAGTTACAAATTTTAGGAAGATTTCTCTCCTCTTATCCCTTGCAAAAATTCAAAAGCTGGGTCTACAAGAACATGCCAGTGTAAAAAATGAAGTTTTGAATTTACTCCTTCACTTTGCTGCTATTCCTGTGAAACACCTAAAGGGTTAACAAACTTACTGAATGTCATTTTGAATACTTTGAGGGGTGCAGTTTTTATAATGGGGTCATTTATGGAGTATTTATAATATGAAGGCCCTTCAAATCTACTTAAAAAATTAACTGGTCCCTGAAAAAAGCTGATTTTGAAAATGTTGTGAAAAATTGCTGCTAAATTTTGAAGCCCTCTGATGTCTTCCAAAAGTAAAAACATGTTAACTTTATGATGCAATCATAAAGTAAACATGTTGTATATGTGAATCAATATATAATTTATTTGGAATATCCATTTTCCTTATAAGCAGAGAGCTTCAAAGTAAAAAAAATAAAAAATGCTACATTTTCAATTTTTTCATCAAATTTTGGAATTTTTCACCAAGAAATGATGCAAGTATCGATGACATTTTACCACTACCATAAAGTAGAATATGTCACGAAAAAATCTCAGAATCAGAATGAAAGGTAAAAGCATCCCAGAGTTATTAAAGGGGTACTACCGTGCTGACAACTTATCCCCTATCTAAAGAATAGGAGATAAGTTGCGTGATCGCGCGGGGTCCCGCCGCTGGGGACCCCCGCGATCTCGCAAGCAGCACCCCACTCTCATCAGGCCCCGGAGCGGAGTCTGATGACTGGGCCGGTGATCGTGACGACACGCTCCGCGAACGGCAGTCATCAGACCTGGAGCGATGTTCGCTCCGGGGCCTGATGAGAGTGGGGTGCTGCGTGCGAGATTGTGGGGGACCCCAGCCACGGGACCCCACGCGATCAAGCAACTTATCCCCTATCCTTTAGATAGGGGATAAGTTGTCAGCACGGTATAACCATTATATATGGTTTTATATAAAGTTTGTTTAAAAAAAAAAAAAAAACATAATAGAGAAGTGGTTGTGGATTCAATAGTCGTGTTATGTTGGTAGGGGGGTTCATAGGTTCATGGCTGCAGATACAAGCACATTTTCGCGGTTAAGGTTGGTGTTAAAAAAAAACAAAAAAACAATATAGTTAAGAGTATAATAAATTGAAAAATTCATAAGGGTTATGAGGTCATAGGGAAATATGTTAATGCGTATACATATAAAAAAAAAGTGTCTTATACAGTTCATATACTCGTAATATCATATATAGTGCATATAGTTATGGTGTTTTCACAGTACATTCTTTTCCGTGTTAAGTGCGGTACGTACAGTCATGGCTTGTGTACGGAACATATAATCGTAACTATTTGTACAGTGGGTACGGTGGCAGCAGGGTATACAGTTCATACTATCACTGTGTTTGCAGGTATAATGTTGTATACAGTACAGAAAGGTTGCCCAGGTGCCCATAGCAACCAATCAGCTTGCTTCTTTCATTTTGCAATCTGATTGGTTGCTATGGGCAACTTTTCCTGTGGACAGGTTTTGATAAATCTCCCCCAATGTCCTTACGGTTATAGCATTACATGTGGAAATACGGTATTGTATTTGTTAATTGCAGCACATCTGGTTGTTTATAGGTGTTTATATGTGGCACAACTATTATAGCAGTCATAAGATGCGTTTTTTGCATGGTAGCATTTACAGTGTGTAGGTTTCATTCATGTAGTTTCACACGTTATAGCGTTTTTACATTTGTAGATACATTATAGTATTGCAGTGCACATACGTTTGTAACATTGGGACACACACGTTCTTTACATTAGTGATATATGTCTGTTGCATAGCTTTGGTAGCGTGTAATCTTGTCAGCATATTCTGTGTATATACGTGTTGAGTCTACAATAGAGATTTCAAATGTATAGGTGATAACGTTTTTGTTTAGCAGCTTTACGGTATTGCCATAGCCGTTCTATTAATGCCTTATGGTATTCTATACTCGGCATGCGCGTTTGTGACAGTTAAGCTGATTGATACGCCCATGGCATTTATGTCATGCATACGCCTATGGCACTATACTGTTCATGGACGCTTGATATTATACGGTTGGTACTATCATGGCATCTATATCTGATACGCTAGGGGCTTCATCGTGTATACACTCATGACATTCATACTGTTCACACGCTCATAGAGTTATACAGTTTATACGCTCATAGTATTACGGTTGTTTCCCATCATACCTGCCACTTCTGCAGGGAGTCGTTCGACATGGTTGTTCATTTCTGACACATATTCAGAGCAACTGCATCACAACACATAGGTGGTACGACTGCAGAGGGATACATTGCATAGTCGTTGCTACTGACACGTTTCCAGAGTGACATCACGTTTGTGGATCCTTCGTACCTGCCATATCTGCAGGGGGATACATTGCATAGTCGTTGGTACTGATTCATCTTCAGGGCAACAACATCATGACACATAGGTGGTGGTTTATCCTTTGTACTTGACACCTCTGCAGGGGGATGCACTGCGCAGTTGTTGTTACTGACAAGTCTTCAGAGCGACAACATCACCGCACATAGGCGTTTGTATACCGATCATACGTGACTCGGGTGCCGGGGAATTCACGGAGCACTTGTTGTTATGGTCACGTCTCAGAACAATAACATCACAACACATGGTGGTATTCCCATCATACCTGCCAGGTCTGCAGGGGATACAATGCATAGTTGTTGGTACCCATACATTTTCAGAGCGACAATATCACGACTCATAGATGGTAGACATAGATGGTATACACATCATACCTGCCTCTTGTGCAGAGGAATACACTGCGCAGTTGTTGTCACTGACACGTCTTCAGGGCAACATCACGACATACAGGTGGCTGTATACTCTTTATACCTAATACGGCTGGAGGAGGATGCACTGCAGAGTTGTTGTTAATGACACGCTTTCAGAGCAACAACGGCATGACGCATAAGGGTTGTAGTTCCTTCATACCTGCCACACCTGAAGTGGGATACACTGCGTAGGTATTGTCACTACCACGCTTTCTGGTGGTATAGTTTCATGACACAAAAAAAAATGAAACAATGGTTATGCCAGACCTGTCACATGTACAGGCACGAGGGTGACACAAAGAACTGTCACACCTATAGGTACAAGGATTATGAAAGACCTGTCAAGTCTACAGGCACGACGGTTACAAAAAGACCTGGTATAGGTTCAGGCATGGTGGTTCTCGAATAGAACTACAGGTTCGAGGGTTATGCAAACGCACTGTCCCGGTTACAGGCACGATGGATATGAAATTATCTGTCAATCGCGGCAGGACATCACCCCCGGAATTCAGTTTTGAGGCAGAAGTTCGGCGGTTTAAGGTTGGGTCAGTGTCCAGGTTGGGGTTATATTGAGTGTAGTCGATGGCACTTAAGACCTCTCAGGTGGCGATGCAAGGTTCGATTACCCACAACAGGAAAATGCTTCGGAGTACAGTCGGTGGTCAGTTCATGGTATGGCTGTCGGTACACTTCGGGTAGTCTTCAGATAAGGTTCTCAAGCTAAGATCTGGTTACAGGTAAGTATGCACATCATGGTCAAGGTCTGTCATGGGGTCAGGTTACTTGTGTGTCAATTGGCTAACACTTTGTATTTTTGACCTCTAAAATAGGGATCGGATAGTGTAGTTAGGCCTGACAGGCAGCTATCAGTTTCTCTTGGTTTAAAGGAGTATTCCGGGCAAAAACATCTTATCCCCTATCGAAAGGATAGGGGATAAGATGTCTGATCGCGGGGGCCCACCGATGGGACCCCCCACGATCTCTCTGCAGCAACCCGCATTCTATGCGTAACTGCGTCTGAAGTATCGGAAACCTCCGGGCTTCCGAGACGGGGATATGATGTCCCGCCCCCTCCATTCATTTCTATGGGAGGGGTGTAACGGCCGCAACGCCCCCTCCCAGACACAGCTATGCATAGAATGCGGGCTGCTGCAGGGAGATCGCGGGGGGTCCCAGCGGCGGGCCCCCCCGCGATCAGACATCTTATCCCCTATCCTTTCGATAGGGGATAAGAGGTTTTTGCCCGGAATACCCCTTTAATGACACACGTCAGAATATTTAGCTTGTATGCTAGCATGGTCTAGAGTCAGTGCTGGCTTATTCTTCAGAGTAGGTATAGTGGTTATAACTATCCATCACTATGTAGAGCCTTCGTTCATAATTAGTTGGTTGATACTACTGTCGCAGGTTCTGTATTAGGTTTTCAGGGCCAGGCGTTTTGCCCTCTAAAGGTCTGCCCTCGGTCGCGGTGATGGGCACAGTTCAGCCATTGTTGTTAGGTTTAACCTTCCATGAATGTACGTTGAACGTTTGTGACGTGAACATGATGGGAAGTTTGCTTTGACCACGTCACAGTTCGTTTCTCACATAAGGTCATTGATCACCGCTTTGGGAGGTAATCATCGGGAATTCTCCGGTCACTCTTTTCGTATTAGGGCAGCATCCACAGCATCACGACACAACGTTCCTCCGCATATTATACAGAAGTTAGGCAGGTGGAAGTCAGGCTGCTATGCTACTTATGTCCTAAATCCCCACAACGAAATGGCTGATATCTTCAGATACTTGGTATTTTAATTCCAATAAATGATTTTATTCCTGCACGGTTTTGTGTTTTTGCCCTCTAAAGGCTAACCCCCGGTCATGGTTTTTGGGCACAGTTCAACTGCTTTACTATACAGTGTTATGCTTGTGTGTTATTAGTTTCCTTACAAGAACCACTGAAAAAGTATTATCTACTGGTGTAGTCAAGTCTTGCCGGCCACGTGTGGAGCCCCGACTACAAGTGATAAGCCTATCAGCCTGTATTTGTCGTAGGGGCACTGAATATTTAAGGCACAACCCCCCCACCCTCCCCCGTCACACAGGTGCAAGCGTATTTGTGGGAGGGGCATTGTGTATTTAACGCACACACCCCTTCACACAGGTGCCACCCTCCCCCTTTCTTTTCTTAATCAATTAATAGGGTATGCCCTCTAAAGACTAACCCTTGGTCGCGGTTTTTGGGCAGAGTTCAACCGCTTTACTATACAGTGTTATGCTTATGTGTTATTAGTTTCCTTATAGGAACCACTGAAGAAGTATTATCTACTGGTGTAGGTAAGTCTTGCCAGTAATGTGTGGAGCCCGAAAGAGCTGGATTAGAAAAGCAGAGCTGATTTCATAATTAAACTGCACCACATTTGTCTTCAGGTTGTGTGTGGTATTGCAGATCAGTATCTTCACATACATCTTCTCTGTCTTCTTTCAGTGCAGACCTGCCTCCTCAGAAGACAAAGGAGGGGGAGGGGAGATGAGGAGCTGTGTAGGAGCTTCTTGCTCTCATGCACACCTATGACCACCTGGAGGGGGAGATGAGGGGGCGTGGCCTATCTCTGTTAGACAGTTTTGAAAAAACAGAGAAAAAAAAAAAACATGACATCTTGTCCACAGCCTAATCCTAACCTGTGGCCAACAGTCAGAGATCCAACACAGAACTACACAACTTCCTGGCCCACAAACAGGTAAGAAAAAAAGACACATGCTACACAAACATATAATACATGTCAATTGCAAAAAACATGAACATTAAAAGATGCAATATAGCCAAAAATCTTAACCACCGGAGTACCCCTTTAAGGCCTATTCCCCCTAGGTATTTTCAAGCGGAACTCAGCTTAGGAATGTGGTGCAGAAGCATCCCATTTACATAACAAAAAATTTGCGGCAGATGTCCTGCCATGGGAATTCAAAACCATGGACTGTCAAAAGAATGCACTTGGAAATGCATGGCCATCTAGGAAGACGGCACTTTTCAGATCTGTACAAGCCTGTTGACTATTGAAACTGCCTTTATGTCTATACTTCTCTTCTGGGGTCTTTCCCTCCTCCTTCAAACACTCTATCATAACCCCACTATTGAAAAAACCATCTCTGGACCCGTCCTGTGCAGCCAACTATCGACCCGTCTCAAATCTCCCCTTTATCTCCAAACTCCTGGAACGCTTGGTCTACTCCCACCTTATCCGCTATCTCTCCGAGAACTCTCTCCTTGACCCCTTGCAGTCTGGTTTCCGCTCCCTTCTTTCCACAGAAACGGCCCTAACCAAAGTCACTAACGATCTTCTGACGGCCAAATCAAATGACAATTTCTCTTTACTGATTCTCTTGGACCTGTCTGCGGCTTTTGACACTGTTGATCACCAACTCCTACTCAGTAGTCTCCGCTCCATCGGTCTCAAGGACTCTGCTCTCGCCTGGTTTTCCTCCTATCTCTCTGGCCGCTCCTTTAGCGTCTCGTTTTCTGGCTCTACTTCTTCTCCTCTTCCCCTTGCTGTCGGGGTTCCCCAGAGATCGGTCCTGGGTCCTCTACTCTTTTCACTCTACACATCCCCCATTGGAAAAACAATCAGTAGATTTGGTTTCCAGTACTACCTCTATGCTGATGACACCCTACTCTATACCTCCTCCGCCAACATCACCCCTGCACTCCTACAGAATACCAGTGACTGTCTCTCTGCTGTCTCAGACATCATGTCTTTATATCTGAAACTAAATCTTTCTAAAACAGAACTTCGTTTTTTCTCCATCAACTGATACTGTACCTAACCCTGACATTCCCATCTCGATATGTGGTAATACCATAACTCCCGGGCAGAAAGCTCGCTGTCTTGGAGTTATACTTGACTCTGATCTGTCTTTCACTCCCCATATTCAGTCCCTTTCACGTTCTTGTCACCTGCATCTCAAGAACATTTCCAGAATCCGCCCATTTCTCACTACTGAAACTACTAAAACTCTCATTATTGCTTTGATTCACTTCCGCCTCGACTACTGTAACTCTTTACTAATAGGCCTTCCTTTCTCCAAACTCTCTCCTCTCCATTCCATCCTTTCCATTCAATCCTCAGTCTCACACACAAAGCTCTCCACAATGCTGCACCTCCCTACATCTCCTCTCTCATCTGTCTACCATCCTACACATTATCTCCAATCTGCTAATTATCTCACACTAACATTTTCTATAATCTGAACTTCTCACTCCCGTCTCCAAGAGTTCACTCGTGGTGCACCGGTTCTCTGGAATGCTATACCTCAATCCCTCAGACTCAACAACAACATCCATAGTTTCAAACGTGGCCTAAAAATACATCTCTTCAGACAGGCCTATAACAGTCTTTAATTGGCCTCAACATATCCTCAACATATCCCCACACCTCGTTTGAATAGTTATTGTGTAATATTATGTCTGATACTTGTCTTTGTTTGTACCCCATAATTGTAAGCGCTGCGGAATCTGTAGGCACTATATATATATATATATATAAATAAAATAATAATAATACTTCGAACAGATGAATAGCTAAAGGAACTCATATGTGCAAGGATCCTGCTAACAACTAAGCTTTGTGCAACCCTCATAGGATATGGGCAAACTCTGTCTGACATAGACCCATAGGGAGACTGTCTCTGTACTAGATATGCACACACAGCTTTGATGCATGAGTAATAATATCAGAATGCTTAGGACTTGAGTGGAACATTTGTCATTAGCTTTGTACTGGAGCAAATTCTGAAGCCATCTTATGACCGATAGACGTCAACAGACGTAAAAAATAAATAAATAAGTCAATGTCTGGTGGTGTGAAACCAAACCAATTAACCATACATGGTTTTCAGCTAGTGCCAGCCATCAATGCCAATTTCCTCATCTATTAGTCCAGATGGAGTAAGCATGCTAAAGGAAACCTGCCTCTTAGATTTACGCTATATAACAAACAGCAAAATACACTGCTCAAAAAAAACTAAAGGGAACACTTAAACAACACAATGTAACTCCAAGTCAATCACACTTCTGTGAAATCACACTGTCCAATCAGGAAGCAACACTGACAATCAATTTCACATGCTGTTGTGCAAATGGAACAGACAACAGGTGGAAATTATAGGCAATTAGCAAGACACCCCCAATAAAGGAGTGGTTCTGCAGGTGGTGGCCACAGACCACTTCTAAGTTTCAATGCTTCCTGGCTGATGTTTTGGTCACTTTTGAATGCTGGCTGTGCTTTCACTCTGGTGATGGCACATCAATGCAAGCTGTGGCAAGAAAGTTTGCTGTGTCTGTCAGCATAGTGTCCAGAGCATGGAGGCACTACCTGGAGACAGGCCAGTACATCAGGAGACGTGGAGGAGGACATAGGAGGGCAACAACCCAGCAGCAAGACCACTACCCCCGCCTTTGTCCAAGGAGGAGCACTGCCAGAGCCCTGCTAAATGACCTCCAGCAGGCCACAAATGTGCATGTGTCCACTCAAACGGCCAGATGTTTGGCATTTGCCAGAGAACACCAAGATTGGCAAATTCACCACTGGCGCCCTGTGCTCTTCACATATGAAAGCAGATTCACGCTGAGCACATGTGACAGGCGTGGAGTCGGGAGACGCTGTGGAGAACGTTCTGCTGCCTGCAACATCCTCCAGCATGACCGGTTTGGAGCTGGGTCAATAATGGTGTGGGGTGGCATTTCTTTGGGGCCGTATAGCCCTCCATGTGCTTGCCAGAGGTAGTCTGACTGCCATTAGGTACCAAGATGAGATCCTCAGACCCCTTGTGAGACCATATGCTGGTGCGGTTGGCCCTGGGTTCCTCCTAATGCAAGACAATGCTGGACTTCATGTGGCTGGAGTATGTCAGCAGTTCCTGCAAGAGGAAGGCATTGATGCTATGGAGTGGCCCGCCCATTCCCCAGACCTGAATCCGATTGAGCACATCTGGGACATCATGTCACACTCCATCCACCAACACCACGCTGCACCACCTCATCAGGAGCATGCCCAGGCGTTGTAGTGAGGTCATACGGGCACGAGGAGGCTACACACATTCTACTGAGCCTCATTTTGACTTGTTTTAAGGACATTACATCAAATTTGGATCAGCCTGTAGTGTGGTTTTCCACTTTGATTTTGAGTGTGACTCCATATCCAGACCTCCATGGACTGATAAATTTGATTTCCATAGATTTTTGTGTGATTTTGTTGTCAGTACATTCAACTATATAAAAGATGTATTTCATACAATTAGTTCATTCATTCAGATCTAGGATGTGTTATCTTAGTGTTCCCTTTATTTTTTTGAGCACAGTGTATTATATACCTAAAGGGTAGGGTTAGACATTTGCTACTGCATATTTTCCTGCCCACTGAAGTCAATGGGTAGCAAAATCAGCTGCATTATGGCAAGTGTGACCAGACCCTTATATAACAACATTTCCTACCATAGGTGCATGTTAGCAGTCCCATGAATAAATGTGGAATTTTTTTAGGGATGTCCAGACACCATTTTTTTAAGACCAAGTACAATTACTGATACTTTAATTCTAGTACTCGCCTATACCAAGTAAGAGTACTTTTATTTTAAAGAGGATCTGACCCCAGGGTGACCCGGTCTCTGGCGGTGCTTACTGTGCGGATATGTGGGTTCTTGTTGTGTGCAATGGAGGCGGCTTCTGTAGTATGAGCCAAGATCTCTCTCTTCTCCATTGGACAGAACAGGGAATTTGCATTGGCGCTGACGTTCACATGGTGAGCAGCGACAGAAACCGGGTCACCTGCACTACCTATCTGTAAATTCAAGTTACATGTAAGATTGCCTTTAATAGTAGGTAGTATCCCCTTGTAGGTAGTATAGATAGTTGCAGACATTAGTAGCAGCCCTCCTGTAGACCGCAGCCCCCCCTTGTAGACAGCGCCCCCACCCTCTTGTAGACAGCACCTCCTCTTGTCCCCCTTGTAGACAGCTCCCCAGCAGTGGGACCGTGGCGATCTGACATCTTATCCCCTATCCTTTGGATAGGGGATAAGATGTCTAGGGGCGGAGTACCCCTTTAGCCCCTTCCTTATTAAAAGTTTAAATCACCCCCCTTTTCCCAAATTCCATATAAAAAATATATAAACATAATAAAAATAAACATATGTGGTATCGCCGTGTGCGTAAATGTCCGAACTATAAAAAATATATCGTAAATTAAACCGCACGGTCAAAGGTGTACGCGCGAAAAAATTCCAAAATAGCTTATTTTTGGTCCCTTTTCATACCATAAAAAAAGGAATAAAATGCGATCAAAAAGTCCGATCAAAACAAAAATGGTACAGTTTAAAACTTCAGATCACGGCGCAAAAATTAGCCCTCAAACCACCCTGTACACGGAAAAATTAAAAAGTTATAGGCGTACCAAGAGGACAATTTTAAATGTATTAATTTTCCTGCACGTAGTTATGATTTTTTCAAAAAGTATGACAAAATCCAACCTATATAAGTAGGGTATCATTTTAATTGTATGGACCTAAAGAATAAAGATAAGGTGTCATTTTTACCGAAAAATGTACGGCGTAGAAACAGAAGCCCCCAAAATTTACAAAATGGTGTTTTTTCTTCAATTTTGTCGCACAATGAATTTTTTTCCGTTTCGCCGTAGATTTTTGGGTAAAATGACTGATGCCATTATAAAGTAGAATTGGTGGCGCAAAAAATAAGCCATCATATGGATTTTTAGGTGCAAAATTGAAAGGGTTATGATTTTTTAAATGTAAGGAGGAAAAAACGAAAACCGCTTGGTGCTTAAGGGGTTAAATACTAAAAGTCAGTGTTTCCCAACCAGGGTGCCTGCAGTTATTGCAAAACTACAACTCCCTGCATGCCCAGACAGCCAATGGCTGTCCGGGCATGCTGGATGTTGTAGTTTCACAAGAGCTGTAGGCACCCTGGTAGAAAAACACTGAGCTAAGTAAAAGGGCGCAGGGAGAAAAATAAAAAAACCTTCTGCTCATCTACTCCCAATCCCTGGAGATCCAGTTTCCCTCGGTGCGGTCCAGTGTCTCCTCTCTTCACCATTCAACTAGTAGGACCTTTCCCTTTTCAGCCAATCATTGGCCGCAGCAGTGTCACGTGTCAAGCCAGTGATTGGCCGATGGGGAAAGGTCTTTTTCAGCAGCAAACACATTAGGTTTCCCGGATCCGGTGGGAGATTGTGACAGGGGGGAGTGAAAGAGGAGGATATGTGACAGGGGGGGGAGAATGTGACATAGAAGGGGAAAATGTGATAAGGGGGAATGTGACAGGGGGAGATAGAAATTAAATGGGGAGATGTGAAATGAAGACAAAAGGACTCCCCAGAGAGAGCAGGGATCAATTGACTAAATTACACAAACCCAGGGTCTAAGCCCGGGACACAAGAACCCTTTATATACCCCCCTAATAAAATATAACTTTTATTCCAATATTATGATAAGATGTGACTCAAGATTAAAATCATAGACACACAGTTCCAGAAGTACCAATAATTAGGGGTAAACCACTTGTGTGTAGTTCATAGGGTCTGCAGTCCCCTAAGTTTACTGGACTATTGTGTGTACTATTGTTTAAAATCAGCACATTTGCTGCCCTCAACTAGTTTCGGTGCACCAGCACCGTCCTCAGGAGGATATGTGGCAAA
Organism: Hyla sarda; assembly: GCF_029499605.1. Lineage (NCBI taxonomy): Eukaryota > Metazoa > Chordata > Amphibia > Anura > Hylidae > Hyla > Hyla sarda. Next base: position 348,604,257 of record NC_079189.1, read on the forward strand.
CACCCCTCCACGTGTGCACTGAAGCCTTTTATATCCTCTGTATGACACCTCATCATTGAGCGTCCATGGTAACCACTAATGAGCACCAACATAACATGTTGTCCAATGTATGAGCTGCTACCATTTACTCATCCACCTATCAGGGACCTGTAATAAGGTGATGTCATGATCCCCTGTCATATCGGTGCGCTGTTACGCTATCATCGCGAGACCTCCGCACTGTCCCATGCGCGGACTTAAACCGTGTGTCTCTGGCATCTCCGTCTCGCGCAAGCGCAGACTTAGTATACAAGCCCTAAGCGTATCGCTCTCCTATTCACCTCGCACTTGCACGAGAACTTAGAACAGTCTTCCACTCACTAGTTCAGTCTCGCGCATGCGTGTAAACTTAGTATACTTAGGGAGCCTATCGCTCTCCTATTACTTTTGTGGAAGCGCAAAACCATAAGGCTGACTTACTGACTATACATATGTATATGTATGTAAATGCCTGTTTATCCCAGTTTTGTTAAATGTGTCCATATTAATGCCAATGCAAATGTTCACCAATATACCAACACAAAGTTGATTATTAATATGTGGTAAGTTACTGTTCTACTGTCTCATACACCAATTGCTTTATCTTATAGGTTCATTAATTTACATCCTACAATTGAATGGTAAGTAGTGAGCTCCTATTGCACTTGCTCATGTATGGGTAGCATCTTATTCCTAATCCCAGGTCAATCTTCAACTCCATAAACCATAACAATGATGAATAATCATCATAATTAATGCGAGGTCACTAAAGGGGAAGTTCCAAACATGTGTGATATACCTTATTCCCTACTGGGATTATCTCTACAACAAGTGGTTGAGGAGCCAACGCGGAAGGAGGCCATTTTGGATTTGGTATTCACAAATGGGGATTTGGTATACGATGTTATTGTTGGCGAAAGCTTGGGATCTAGTGATCACCAATCAGTGTGGTTTAATATAAGAACAGTGAAGGAGTCACACCACACAAAAACAAAAGTTTTAGATTTTAGAAAAACAGACTTTTCAAAAATGAGATTAGTCATAAATGAGTCCCTATCAGACTGGAACAAATTACATGGAGTTCTGGAGAAATGGGACTACTTAAAAGACGCTTTATTGAAGGCAACAGAAAATTGCACTAGACTTGTCAGTAAAAGCAAAAAAAGGAAGAGACCACTGTGGTACTCAGCAGAAGTGGCCAAAATCATAAAAAACTAAAAACTAGCATTTAGTAATTATAAAACAACCCAAAGCAATGAAGACCGGGAAATCTACAAGACTAGGCAGAAAGAGGCCAAGCAAGTTATAAGAACTTGTAAAGCACAGGCTCAGTCTGAGTAAAAAAGGGGATAAGACATTCTTCAGATATATAAATGAAAAAGGAAATCAAAACAAGGAATAACTAAATTAAAAACAAAGGAAGGAAGGTATGTAGAAGAGAATAAGGGGCTAGCCGACTGCCTTAATGAATACTTCTGTTCAGTTTTTAGGGAAGAAAAAGAAGGAAAAGGACCTCCATTAGAGAGAAAAACTAAGGAATCGTTTGATGCATGTGTCTTTACAGAGGAAGAGGTTCTACGTTTGCTTTCTAAAGTGTAGACAAATAAATCACAGGGGCCTGATGGGATACACACAAAATTATTAAAAGAGTTTAGTGGTGAGCTAGCAAAACCGTTAGCAGATTTATTTAACCAATCAATGGTAACAGGAGCCGTCCCGGAAGATTGGAAATTCGCAAATGTTGTGCCCATTCACAAGAAAGTTAGTAAGGAGGAATCAAGCAACTATAGGCCAGTAAGTCTGACATCAATAGTGGGGAAATTAATGGAAACCCTACTAAAGTATAGGATTGTGGAACATCTAAAATCCCATGGATTGCAAGATGAAAAACAACATGGGTTTACTTCAGGGAGATCATGTCAAACAAATCTTATTGATTTTTTTTGACTGGGGGACTAAAATAATAGATGGCGGAGGGGCAGTAGACATCGCATATCTAGATTTTAGTAAGGCTTTTGACACTGTCGCACATAGAAGACTAAACTACCGTCATTGAGCTTGGACTCCAATATTGTTGAGTGGATTAGGCAGTGGCTGAGTAAGGCTGGGTTCACACTACGTTTTCTCCCATACGGGAGCGCATACGGCAGGGGGGAGCTAAAACCTCGCGCTCCCGTATGCCTTCGTATGCGCTCCCGTATGTCATTCATTTCAATGAGCCGGCCGGAGTGAAACGTTCGGTCCGGTCGGCTCATTTTTGCGCCGTATGCGCTTTTACAACCGGACCTAAAACCGTGGATGACCACAGTTTTAGGTCCGGTTGTAATAGCGCATACGGCGCAAAAATGAGCCGACCGAACGTTTCACTCCGGGCGGCTCATTGAAATGAATGACATACGGGAGCGCATACGCATGTTGTAACAGACAACAGAGGGTTGTAGTCAATGGAGAATATTCAGAGCAAGGTCTTGTCACCAGTGGGATACCTCAGGGATCTGTACTGGGACCAATATTGTTTAATATCTTCATTAGCGATATTACAAAAGGTCTCAATGGTAAGGTATGTCTTTTTGCTGATGACACAAAGATATGTAACAGGGTTGATGTTCCTTTAGGGATCCGCCAAATGGGAAAGGATTTAGGCAAACTAGAAGAATGGTCAGAACTCTGGCAACTGAAATTTTATGTGGATAAGTTCAAGATAATGCACCTGGGGCGTAAAAATCCTCAGGCAGAATATAGATTATTTGACACAGCCTCTGAGGAGAGGGATTTAGGAGTAATTATTTCAGAAGACTTAAAGGTAGGAAGACAATGTAATAGAGCAGCAGGAAACGCTAGCAGAATGCTTGGATGTACAGGGAGAGGTATAAGCAGTAGAAAGAGAGAAGTGCTCATGCCGCTGTACAGAACACTGGTGAGACCTCAATTGGAGTATTGTGCGCAGTACTGGAGGCCGTATCTCCAGAAGGATATAGATATTCTAGAGAGAGTTCAAAGAAGAGCTACTAAACTAGTACATGGATTGCAGGATAAAACGTACCAGGAAAGGTTAAAGGACCTTAACCTGTATAGCTTGGAAGAAAGAAGAGACAGAGGGGATATGATAGAGACTTTTAAATACATAAAAGGGTATCAACATGGTAAAGGAGGAGAGCATATTTAAAAGAAGAAAAACTACCACAAGAGGACATAGTTTTAAATTAGAGGGGCAAAGGTTTAAAAGTAATATCAGGAAGTATTACCTTACTGAGAGAGTAGTGGATGCATGGAATAGCCTTCCTGCAGAAGTGGTCGCTGCAAATACAGTGAAGGAGTTTAAACATGCATGGGATAAGCATAAGGCTATCCTTCATATAAGATAGGGCCAGGGACTATTCATAGTATTCAGATTATTGGGCAGACTAGATGGGCCAAATGGTTCTTCTCTGCCGACACATTCTATGTTTCTATGTTACCTTGATTTCCATCACCAAACCAAATCTAAAACAAATAAAAATCTCAGAAATATCTGTAAATAATGCCAGCAAATTCCGGTCAGCACAATTAATAGTGAATCCTATATTATATTCAAATTTTTGCCATATATAAACCAAGAAATACAAAATAAAATTGGTTACAATTGATCAAAAAGTCAGAAAAATAATAAAATATAACAATACATTATATAATAATATAATGAAAATAAATAAGTGACATAGTACTCTCAAATAAATACCCCATATATAATTAATCAAAAATTATAATTATCCCACAAGATATAACACACACTTTTCTAACCTGATACTAGTAAGGCATAACCCAAGATATAACACATAAAACATAAAAGGGTATGACACAATGCATATCACACACTTTTCTTACCTGATGCTGATAAGGCATCTTATCGATATAACATCATCCCTATCCAAGATAGGATCAGAGTCAGGATTAGCTCCACCCTCTAGGTTACTCTCGTGGAAACTCAAATTATTGAACAAATTCATAAATATTAGTCACAGGATATAATAATTGGCTATGAATTAAAAATAGGGGTTAAAAAAATCGTCACATTATAACTATGTACGAGGGATTACTCCCTATCATTAGGACTACTCCAAGAATGCGGCAAAAGAGAAACCCTCATTCAATCCTTGTGGGGACATACTCTTAAGTCTATAAATCCAGCGGGCCTCCTCTTTTAATAGTAGCCTGTCAATATCGCCTTGTCTTGCTCCCAATTTAAGCTGGCATAATCCTAGAAATTGTAAATCTTTGATGTTACTGTTATGTACCAATTGCATATGGCGAGATAGGAGGTGTTTCTTTTCTAGTTCTGATAGAGCTCAGATGTTGGGAAATGCGCCGTTTAAATTCTTGTGTGGTCTTACCCACATAGACTCTCGGACACGAGCAAATAGAAATGTAGACGATATTTTTACTGTTGATAAATTGTCTAATCTCGTATGTCCGAGAGTCAATGGGTTTAGTAAAATGTTTCGTTTTAATATGTGCGCAAAAGGTACAGTGGCTGCATGGGAAACAGCCTACTGCCTTGTTACTCAGCCAAGTCTCGCTGGGGCCCGTAATATCCAAATGGCTATGGACCAGTAGGTCCTTTAGATTTGGCCCTCTTCTGTAAGTAATACTCGGTTTTGCTCCTATCAAGGGCAAAAGATCTCTGTCAGAGGTCAGGAGATGCCCATTCTTTCAAAGGATCCCCATTATCTTGTGAGTATATCCATCAAATGAACCGATACAACGTATTCCGTTAGATTGTTCTTGTTGATTTGAAGAGGTAAGTATCGTTCTTTGGTCTGTCATTTTCGCTTGTCTATATGCCCTCTTTACGTATTTTTGGGGGTAATTCCTCTGCCGAAATCTATAAAAAAGTTTTTTACTCTTTTCCTCAAATCTATGGTCTTCGGAGCAATTGTGGCGTGCCCACAGATATTGACCAATTGGGATGCTGGCTTTCAATCGTGGTGGATGCCAGCTTTCCCAATGCAACAAAGCATTCGCTGACGTGGGTTTACGATATACCTGTGTTTGAATGTTTAGATGTTCATCAATGTAAATGTGGAGGTCCAAGAAATTAATCGAGGAACCACCCACTTCGCTGGTGAATACCATCCCTAAATCATTAGTGTTTAAAATGTGAACAAAATCAGTGAAAAGTGAAATATCTCCGTCCCAAAGAATAAGGACATCATCGATATTTCTCCCCCAGAAAGTGATATGATCAGTGAAAGAACTCAAAGCCTCAACAAAAACAACAGTGTCTTCCCACCACCCTAAAAATAAGTTAGCATAAGTAGGTGCACAAGAAGACCCCATAGCGGTACCCTGTGTTTCGTGAAAGAAGGTGCCATTGAAAAGAAAATAATTGTGTGCGAGAATAAATCTTAATAAATCAATAAGAAAATTATTGTGTCTTGAGAAAATGTGCTTTTAGTGTTTAAGAAATGTGTCACAGCGGTGATGCCCAAGTCGTGCTGTATATTAGTATAAAGACTCTCGACGTCAAGGCTGGCAAGTATAGTTGTCTTTGTCACCACTATATCCTGTAACTTCAAGACAGTGTCTTTAGTATCTTTAAGATACGAAGGTAATGTTGCCACAAAAGGGGCCAGCACCCTATCCACATAGATACTCGCCCCCTGTGTGAGACAACTATTGCCTGAGACTATAGGCCTCCCGCGAATTGGTGTAGTGTTCTTATGCGTTTTTGGTAACGCATAGAACATTGAGATGGTCGGATGTGCATTGTACAAAAATTTATGTTCTTCATTTGATATAAGTGACTGTTCTTTTGCTTGTGTCAATATTTTAAATTGGGCCAGGTATTCACTGGTTGGATCAGATGTTAAAATCTCATATTTATCGTGATATGAAAGTAATACCATTACCATGGAGACATAATCGGACCGGTCCATAACCACCACATTACCCCCCTTATCGGAGGGTTTTATGATTATGGACTGGTCCGATATCAATGTCTCCAGGGCCTGTCGTTCACCCGTCTACATTGCTATTTGCTCGTGTCCGAGAGTCTATGTGGGTAAGACCACACAAGAATTTAAACGGCGCATTTCCCAACATCTGAGCTCAATCAAAACTAGAAAAGAAACACCTCTATCTCGCCATATGAAATTGGTACATAACAGTAACATCAAAGATTTACAATTTCTAGGATTATGCCAGCTTAAATTGGGAGCGAGACAAGGCGATATTGACAGGCTACTATTGAAGGAGGAGGCCCGCTGGATTTATAGACTTAAGAGTATGTCTCCACAAGGATTGAATGAGGGTTTCTCTTTTGCCGCATTCTTGGAGTAGTCCTAATGATAGGGAGAAATCCCTCGTACATAGTTATAATTTGACAATTTTTTAACACCTATTTTTAATTCATAGCCAATTATTATATCCTGTAACTAATATTTATGAATTTGTTCAATAATTTGGGTTTCCACGAGAGTAACCTAGAGGGTGGAGCTAATCCTGACTCTGATCCTATCTTGGATAGGGATGATGATATATTGATAAGATGCCTTATCAGCATCAGGTAAGAAAAGTGTGTGATATGCATTGTGTCATACCCTTTTATGTTTTATGTGTTATATCTTGGGTTATGTCTGACTAGTATCAGGTTAGAAAAGTGTGTGTTATATCTTGTGGGATAATTTTATTTTTACCTAACTATATATAGGGCATTCATATGAGTGCACTATGTCACCTAGTAATCAAGTAAGAAAAGTGTGTGTTATACTTTGTGGGACAATTACAATTTTTGATTAATTATATATGGGGTATTTATTTGAGTGTACTATGTCACTTATTTATTTTCATTACATTATATAATGTATTGCTTATATTTTATTATTTTCTGACATTTTGATCAATTGTAACCAATTTTATTTTGTATTTCTTGGTTTATATATGGCAAAAATTTTAATATAATATAGGATTCACTGTTAATTGTGCTGACCGGAATTTGCTGGCATTATTTACAGATATTTCTGAGGTCTTCATTTGTTTTATATTGGGTTTGGTGATGGAAATAGAGGTATATCACACATGTTTGGAACTTCCCCTATAGTGACCTCGCATTAATTATGATGATTATTCATCATTGTTATGGTTTATGGAGTTGAAGATTGACCTGGGATTAGGAATAAGATGCTACCCATACATGAGCAAGTGCAATAGGAGCTCACTACTTACCATTCAATTGTAGGATGTAGGAGAGCGATACGCTTCGGGCTTGTATACTGAGTCTGCGTGCTTGCGCGAGACGGAGATGCCAGAGACACACGGTTTAAGTCCGCGCATGGGACAGTGCGGAGGTCTTGCGATGATAGCGTAACGGCGCACCGATATGACAGGGTATCATGACATCACCTTATTACAGGTCCCTGATAGGTGGATGAGTAAATGGTAGCAGCTCATACATTGGACAACATGTTATGTTGGTGCTCATTAGTGGTTACCATGGACGCTCAATGATGAGGTGTCACACAGAGGATATAAAAGGCTTCAGTGCACACGTGGAGGGGTGTTTGCCACATATCCTACTGAGGACGGTGCTGGTGCACCGAAACTAGTTGAGCAAATGTGCTGATTTTAAACAATAGTACACACAATAGTCCAGTAAACTTAGGGGACTGCAGACCCTATGAACTACACACAAGTGGTTTACCCCTAATTATTGGTACTTCTGGAACTGTGTGTCTATGATTTTAATCTTGAGTCACGTCTTATCATAATATTGGAATAAAAGTTATATTTTATTAGGGGGTGTATATAAAGGGTTCTTGTGCCCCGGGCTTAGGCCCTAGGTTTGTTTAATTGAGATGTGAAATGGGCAGTGGGCATAAAACGGGTGGATAGTTGTAAAATGGAAGAGATTGGACATGAAATGGCGGGATTTCACCTTTTATTTATTATATCGCATCGCATATAGAAATCGCAATATTTAGGCCCATAATCGCAAATTTTCCCCATATCGTGCAGCCCTACTTGCACTTACATATTTTGGGGGAGTTTGGGCTAAAAAGCTTTGAGCAGATGTAATGCTACTTTTACATGTCCATTAGAGTAATTTTTTCTCCATAGATTTTGCAATATAACTTGCATTTTAACATGCAATAAAATAACAGTGTGAAAAGAATACCTTGTCTTCATGTAAACCTCTGCTCATTCTGGGCCAAGTAGTCATATGGGCAAAATGAGCAAAGATTTTCAAGAGTAAATAATGTTATCCTAGAATTTTTCCCATACAACTATATATGTCGTCTGCTCAGCACCTTTTGCTCTATAACATAATGCCTAAAGATTGGCCTAGACGTGACAGGTTTCCTTTAAATACAGTGATTTTTTTAAGTGCAGAAACCCTGCACATTTTATGCAACTGAACTGCAGCAGATCTGCGGTGTGTGTATACATACCGTTAACCCTTTCCTGACCCAAGACGTATGTGTATGTCATGCCCCCTCCCATAGACTTGCATTGAGTGGACAGGGCGTGACATCACGAGGGGGCGGAGCCAGGACTTCACGATACTCCGTCCCCTGCACCGTCCGTCCTCGCTCTGCGCAGCTGAGAAACGGGGTTGCTGCAGGAGAGATCACGGAGGTTTAATGTGCAGGACTTTGTGCTGCAGATTTCAATGTAAACTGAATGACTGAGCACAGCTTGAAATCGTGTGCATCAAATCTGCGCAGAATACTGTGCGTGTGAATTAAAGGGAAACCATGTTCACCCACACTTAACCCAATGCACTGAGTTATAGTATGGGTTAAGAGCATTAAATATAAATTGAAACTATTTTTTATTTTTTATCATAAAATGAAAAAAATTATCAAAGATTGGTATCATTAGAAATGTACTGACCCATAGAATAAAGTTAGCCTGTCAGTTTTACCACAGGACAGACTTCAAAAAAATTATTGGCCTGCAAATTTACACAATTGCATTTTGTGTTCAATTTTTCCCTACAAATAATTTTTTTCTGGCTTCATAATACATAATGTGATCAAATAATGGGTGCCAGTGGCAATTACAAATATTTAGCGAACGGAATGAGTGAACGGAGCACCCCCTTACGTAGCTCCGAAAGCTGATGTGTCACAGGGTGAGGAGGAAGAAAACTTAAGCCACACATCAAAATTTTTGGGGGGGGGGGGGGGGGGGAAGGGGGACAAGAAAGGAGTTAAAAGTAGACAGTCTGTCAGAAGTTTTGGGCCCTCAACACTGCCGACAGCTCCATATGGAGGACAGGAAGAGGAACTGAAACATACCTTAAAGGGGTATTCCAGAAAAATACTTTTTTATATTTATCAACTGGCTCCAGAAAGTTAAACAGATTTGTAAATTACTTCTATTAAAAAAATCTTAATCCTTTCAGTACTTATGAGCTTCTGAACTTAAGGTTGTTCTTTTCTGTCTAAGTGCTCTCTGATGACACAGATAGAAAAGAACAACCTTAACTTCAGAAGCTCATAAGTACTGAAAGGATTAAGATTTTTAATAGAAGTAATTTACAAATCTGTTTAACTTTCTGGAGCCAGTTGATTTATATAAAAAAGTTTTTTCCTGGAATACCCATTTAAGTTCTGTTCAAGCAGGTTGCGTGATTGAATATAAATAAGTCTTGCAATAGCAGTACCCATAACTTCTACAAGTGCCCAGTAGTTGAGCCCCTTCAACACAAACATCCAGAGTGATACGCTGGCCCCTTCTTTCAGGCTCTGAGTGACGATTTTAGAAGTTTCCTTTAAAGGGGAACCTGCTGCCCAGCTCTCCCTATGCACCCCATCCATTCATCTCTATGGGAGTCTCGGAGATAAAGCGTTTGCGTATAAACAACTCCCCCATAGAGATGCTCCCCCACACTGCTTTGTGCGATGGCTAACACCGCTCCGTGCATGGATCGGTGGGCGCGGGAGTCCTACCCGTCAGACAAAGAGCCCCTAAGCCCCCCTCCCCAGGAAGATATTGATCCGCTATCCTATGAATAGAGGATAAGTAGATAAGTACTTGAGTTCCCCTTTAAGTTCACATCTTGACATTCCAGTGACAAAAAAAAAAAATCACTGCCCAGTTCACATTCAGCTACAGGGGCACTGTTTTCTTCATTACAGGTATATGCATGCTTGTACAGGCACAGGCCCCATTCATCTTAATGTCCTGTGTGTAGTCGAGTACGATTGGGTCATTTCCCGTGCGTATGCAAGTTGTGGCTGGGACTGAGAAGTGTCACTTGCAGCACTTTTAAGTCAGACACAATGGTGGAGATTTATCAAAACCTGTGCAAAGGAAAAGTTGTCCAGTTGCCCATAGCAACCAGATTTCTTATTTCATTTTGCATAGGCCTTGTTAAAAAATGAAAGAAGCAAGCTGATTGGTTGCTATGGGCAACTTTTTGTCTGCACAGGTTTGATAAATCTCCCCCAATTTGTATACGCTTAGAAATTGATACAAATACAAACATACAAACATTGATACAAACATTTATCATTGTTGCTTTGGTAAGGCTGCATTCACAGCTCTTTTCAGCCTATGGTTACCCGGATCCAGCTGGGGGAGGGGAAAACCCGGGGAGATGAGACAGGGGGAAATAATGAGGGGGGGGGATGAGACAGGGGGAAATGATGAGGGGGAAATGAGGGGGGAATGATGAGGGGGGGAATGATGGGGGGACATGATGAGAGGGTGGGGGGGATGATGAGACAGGGTGGGGGGGGGATGATGAGGGACATGATGAGACAGGATGGGGGGATGATGAGACAGGGTGGGGGGGAGAATTAGGGGGAATGATGAGGGACATTATGAGACAGGGTGCGGGGATGATGAGGGACATGATGAGACTGGGGGAAATGATGGGGGACATGACGAGACTGATGGTGGGGGAGGCACTAAAGGCTTAATGTCTGTATGGCTAGTGGTGGTCTATGACAGGGGGAAATGATGAGACATGGGGGGGATGATGAGACATGGGGGGTGGCGATGAGAAGGGTAAATGTGGCACAGGGACTGATAAAAGAGAAGGAATGATGTGGCAGTGGAGGCGACGGGACCAAACTGAGGTGCAGAAGAAAACAAAGATGGGGGGGGGGGAGGGGATGATGTGGCATTTAGTCCAAGTCATTTATTTTACATTTTATGTTTTTTACTTAAATTTCCCTGTTAAAATGGGGGTGCATGTTATACGCCAGTGCGTGTTACACGCCGATAAATACGGGTACATTTTTTTTTTCATCACTTTTTTCACCCTAAATGTACTAAACCATCTTTTGTTTTTCTTCTCATTTCAGATCCGTGTATCATGTGGACTACGATAACCAGCGTTTTTTTTAACCCCTTAACGACATGTGCCGTAAATGTACAGCGCTGCATAGTGTCACTTAGCGCACAGCGCCGCACATTTACGGCGCTGCTGTGATGCGAGTGCAGGAGATGCGTTCGCTTCATTCCCGGCGGGTTCCGGCGGCTGTCCGCTGATGTCTGCCATTAACCCCTCAGATGCCGGGATCAATACAGATTACGGCATCTGCGGTAGTGCAGCATTTATAATGGCTGAACTGCTCGCCCGCGGCACTGCCACAGTGATCAGATCGGCCAAGATGGCGGACAGAGGTCCCCTCACCTGCCTCCGTTTGTCTCCCTGGGTCTTCTGTACTGATCTGCCTTTCAGCAGACCAGAGCAGAAGATCGCCGATAATACTGATCAGTGCTATGCCCTATACATAGCACTGAACAGTATTAGCAATCTAATGTTTGCTATAAGTAGTCCCCTATGGGGACATAAAAAGTGTAAAATAAATATTAAAAATAGTTGTTGTTTTTTTTTTAAATAATGAAAAAAAAATTTGAAAAATCCCCTCCCCCAAAAAAGTTTAAAATCACCCCTTTTCCCCATATAAATACAAAAAAGTGTAAAAATACGATAAATAACAAACATATTTGATATCACCGCGTGCGTAAATGTCCGGACTATAAATATATAAATGTTAATGATGCCGTACGACGTTAACGTGAAAAAAAAAATTATAATTAAAAAATGTCAGCTTTTTTGTTACATCAAACTGCAAATTTTTTTCATGAAAAACGATCAAAAAAATCAAAATAGGTGGTCAAAATAGGGCAATTTTAAACATACTGATTTTGTAAAAAAAAGTTGAGATTTTTTAACAGCAGTACAATAATAGAAAACTATGTAATCATAGATATCATTTTAATCATATTGACCCACAGAATAAACAAAACATGTAATTTTTACCACAACGTGTACAGTGCAAAAAAAAAAAAAAAATTAGCAAAATTTTTTGGGTTTAAATTTCCTTACACAAAAAATATTTTTTGGGATTTACCATACATTTTAGGGTAAAATGAGTGATGTCATTACAAAGTACAACTGGTCACGCAAAAAACAAGCCCTTATATGCGTCTGGGAATTGAAATATTAAAGAGTTAGGAAAAAATGAAAATGCAAAAACAAAATTGTCTTTGTCCTCAGGGGTTATCATTAATAAAATGGTTAACAAGGGCTTGTGGGGAATTATTTTTTTTAAATAAAAGTTTTAAAAATGTGTTTTTTTTTTACTTTACAGCCTTAGTAATAGAAGCTGTCTTATAGACTGAATCCATTACTAAGCCAGGGCTTAGCATTCGCCCCAAAAACACCTAGTGCTAACCCCCAATTATTACCCTGGTACCCACCGCCACAGGGGTTCCAGGAAGAGCCGGTACCAACAGGCCCGGAGGATAAAAAATAGCGCTCCTGGGCCTAGGCGGTAACAGGCTGGCATTACAATAATTAATTAGGTAACAATGGTCCTTGCCCACCCTGGTAACGTCAGGCTGTTGCTGTTTAGTTGGTTTCTGGCTGAGAAACGTGGGGAACGCGACACGTTTTAGATTTTTTCCATAAATAATTAAATATAAAAAAAACAAAAACGCATAGGGTAATCGATTTTCATTCTCAGCCAGGCCTGTTGGTACTGGCTCTTCCCGGCACCCCTGTGGTAGTGGGTATCGGGGTAATTCGGCGTTAGCAAAAGCTGTTTTGGGGGCTAACGCTAAGCCTCAGCTTAGTAATGGGTTCAGTCTACAAGACGGCTTCCACTACTAAAGTAAATAAAAAGACAACACATTTAAAAAAAACTTTTATTAAAAAAATAAATAAAAACACTCCCCTACAAGCCCACGTTAACCATTTTATTAACATTTAAGAAAAAACGCTGGTCATCGTAGTAGTCCACCGAATCGGAAGTAGTCCACAGGATACAGGGATCTGAAATGATAAGAAAACAAAAAAAAAACACGGAAAATAAGTTAGTACATTTAATGTTACCCGCCTGCACATCTCCCGCCTGCCACTGCAAGACTATAACTCCCAGCATGTCCTCACTGTAAGGGAAAGCTGGGAGTTGTAGTCATGCGACGGCGGGCTGATGGGAGATGTGCAGGCAGGTGACAAGCAAGTCAGGGAAGCTTGTCACCCACTCGCACATCTTCTGCTGCCCGCGCAGCACAACTTCAACTCCCAGCATGCCCTTGCAGTAAGGACATGCTGGGAGTTATAGTTGTGCAGAGTGGGCGGGAGATGTGCAGACGGGTGACAAGCTTGTCACCTGCCCCACCGCATGACAAACTCCCAGAATGCCTTTACAGTAAGGACATGCTGGGAGCTGTAGTCTTGTTACACAGGCAGGCGAGAGATGTACTTGTCACCCGCCCCTGCCACACGACTACAACTCCCAGCATGTCCTTACTGTATGGGCATGCTGGGAGTTGGAGTTGTGTTGTGCGGACGGAAGATGTGCGGGCAGGTTGCAAGCTTGTCACCTGCCCGCACATCTTCCGCCCACGCTGCACCACTCCAACTCCCAGCATGGCCTTACTGTAAGGGCATGCTGGGAGTTGTAGTAGCATGAAGCGAGCGGGTGACCTGGCTTCCCAGCGGGGAAAATGAAGTTACGGCACTGTAACTTCATATTTCCCTCTGGCAGCTGTGACTGGCCATGAGGTCTGGACCAATCACACGACTGCCCGGGAAATATGAGATTACAGTGCTGTAATTTCATATTCCTGTTGGCCAGCTCGGCTCCCCAGCCACCTGTCCCTATCTACCACCCGCACACTAAATCCCAGCATGTCCTCGCTGTAAGAGCATGCTAGGAGTTGTAGTTCTGCAACAGCTTTTGGGTGGGTGATAGCTGCGGGCGGGTGGCCGGGAAGCTGAGCTGCGCAAAAAGTCGAACAAAAGTCAAGTTTGTAAGCCAGGTCTGACCTGGCTTACACCTGCGACTTTTTGAAGGGAACTTGCGCTTTTAAAAAAAAAAAAAAATTTTTTGCTTAACCCCTTAAGGACCGAGGGTTTTTCCGTTTTTGCATTTTCGTTTCTTCCTCCTTGCCTTTAAAAAAATCAGAACACCTTATCTTTATTCTGTAGGTTCATACGATTAAAATGATACCCTACTTATATAGGTTTGATTTTGTCGTACTTCTGTAAAAAATCATAACTACATGCAGGAAAATGTATACGTTTAAAAATGTCATCTTCTGACCCCTATAACTTTTTTATTTTTCCGTGTATGGTGCGGTATGAGGGCTCATTTTTTGCGCCGTGATCTGAAGTTTTTAGCGGCATTGATAGGACTTATAGGACTATTTTGGACTTTGGAATTTTTTGGCGCGTACGCCATTGACCGTGCGGTTTAATTAACAATATATTTTTATAATTTGGACATTTACGCACACAGCGATACCATATGTGTTTATTTTTATTTACACAGTTTTTTTTTTTATGGGAAAAGGGGGGTGATTCAAACTTTTAAAAGGGAAGGGGTTAAATGATCTTTATTCACTTTTTTTTGCAGTGTTATAGCTCCCATAGGGACCTATAACAATGCACACACTAATCTCTCACATTGATCACTGGTTTCTCATAGGAAACCAGTGATCGATGATTCTGCTCTTTCAAAACTACAACTCCCAGCATGCCTCCTGTTGTCCGAGCATGCTGTGAGTTGTAGTTTTGAAACAGCTGGAGCCCCCCTGGTTGGAAAACACTGGGATAAGTAGAAAGTAGTGACCTCCCCTACAGAGTAATATAACATATGTACTTACCTGCACAGGCTCTTCAGCTCCGCGGCAATGCCCGCCGTACAGCCCAGCTCCGCCGCCAGCTCGTCTTCCCCCACGTCCACACAGGGCTCCTCCGCCAGACTCAGGTCGCAGTTACTCAGGGTCTGTCTCCATAGGTGACCAAAGGAGCCCACGTGTATCTTCTTGGTGTTCACATTTGTCACCTCGTACACTGGAATGTTTTCATCCATTTCCCCCGCCATTGTACCGGGAACCCCCCGCTACTCGCAAGGCATTCCGGGGATTGTAGTCCATGATGTATTTCAACGTCAGTCCCAGATGGCTTTTGAAACTACAGAACCCAGAAGTCTTTGCGTCTAATCAACAACAAAGTGTGCTGTCATTTTAGCAGTGAATGTGCAGATAAGAATGTACATATAGGAATACGAGAAATATCACCCTGCTTCAATACAAGGAGAATTACACATCTATATACTGTAGTAGTTGTAGTACTGTTAAAGAATCAATTATATTAAAATGTTATTAAAGAATCTATTCTATTAAAATATTAAAAATGTTAACCTTCTTAAAGGAAATGTGTAATTTCTTGATATTCCTGGCTGTAATAGCTGAAAAGGTCAAAAGATGCTAATTCCAAAGTTATATAAACATAGCAAACATAATATTACCCACGAGCTATACAGCTTCCGTGTTTTTTTTATCACATTTATTTTTTTTTTTTATTTAATTTTCACTTTATTGTTGTTAAGGTTTTTTATATATATATATTTCATGTTCCTTTTATTTTTTAAATTTTTTAATTTTTTCACATTTTATTTAAAAAATTTTTTTTTTTTTTTCACAATATTTAAATTTTTTACAGTGCAGTACACATCTGTACTGCACTGTATTATGCCTATGCCCATGAGGGCAGCTGATCAGATTTAGAGTGTGATCTGCTTTTGTAGCCATGACAACAGAGGCCATTGTCAGACCTCTGGTTGCCACGGCTACCATTGGTGCCCCGCAAAGGGAGCCCCTTCCCTCTGTCACCCTTTAGATGCTGCGGTCACCGACCAACCAATCACGGCTCCTGGTGGGGAATATGAAATTACAGTGTCAGGAGGAGGAGGACACAGCCGGGTGGGCGCAGTCAATGCTTATAACAGCTGATGTCACCTTTAGCTCCAGGAGGTTCCAGCTCCTCCTTGTTACGCCGAGCGCTCCGGGTCCCCGCTCCTCCCCGGAGCGCTCGCTACACTTCCCTCACTGCAGCGCCCCGGTCGGTTCCACGGACCCGGGGCGCTGCGTTACCACCTCCGGCCGGGATGCGATTCGCGATGCGGGTAGCGCCCGCTCGCGATGCGCACCCCGGCTCCCGTACCTGACTCGCTCCCCGTCAGTTCTGTCCCGGCGCGCGCGGCCCCGCTCCCTAGGGCGCGCGCGCGCCGGGTCTTTGCGATTTAAAGGGCCACTGCACCGCTGATTGGTGCAGTGGTTCCAATTAGTGTTTACACCTGTGCACTTCCCTATATCACCTCACTTCCCCTTCACTCCCTCGCCGGATCTTGTTGCCCTAGTGCCAGTGAAAGCGTTCCTTGTGTGTTCCTTGCCTGTGATTCCAGACCTTCTGCCGTTGCCCCTGACTACGATCCTTGCTGCCTGCCCCGACCTTCTGCTACGTCCGACCTTGCTTCTGTCTACTCCCTTGTACCGCGCCTATCTTCAGCAGCCAGAGAGGTTGAGCCGTTGCTAGGGGATACGACCTGGTCACTACCGCCGCAGCAAGACCATCCCGCTTTGCGGCGGGCTCTGGTGAAAACCAGTAGTGACTTAGAACCGATCCTCTAGCACGGTCCACGCCAATCCCTCTCTGGCACAGAGGATCCACCACCTGCCAGCCGGCATCGTGACAGTAGATCCGGCCATGGATCCCGCTGAAGTTCCTCTGCCAGTTGTCGCTGACCTCACCACGGTGGTCGCCCAGCAGTCACAACAGATTGCGCAACAAGGCCAACAGCTGTCTCAACTGACTGTTATGCTACAACAGTTACTACCACAGCTCCAGCAATCATCTCCTCCGCCAGCTCCTGTACCTCCTCCGCAGCGAGTGGCCGCTTCTGGAATACGACTATCCTTGCCGGATAAATTTGATGGGGACTCTAAGTTTTGCCGTGGCTTTCTTTCCCAATGTTCATTACACTTGGAGATGATGTCGGACCAGTTCCCCACCGAAAGGTCTAAAGTGGCTTTCGTAGTCAGCCTGCTGTCTGGAAAAGCCCTGGCTTGGGCCACACCGCTCTGGGACCGCAATGACCCCGTCACTGCCTCTGTACACTCCTTCTTCTCGGAAATTCGAAGTGTCTTTGAGGAACCTGCCCGAGCCTCTTCTGCTGAGACTGCCCTGTTGAACCTGGTCCAGGGTAATTCTTCCGTTGGCGAGTATGCCGTACAGTTCCGTACCCTTGCTTCAGAATTATCCTGGAATAATGAGGCACTCTGCGCGACCTTTAAAAAAGGCCTATCCAGCAACATTAAAGATGTTCTGGCCGCACGAGAAATCCCTGCTAACCTACATGAACTCATCCATCTTGCCACTCGCATTGACATGCGTTTTTCCGAACGGCGTCAGGAGCTCCGCCAGGATATGGACTCTGTTCGCACGAGGCGTTTCTTCTCCCCGGCTCCTCTCTCCTCTGGTCCCCTGCAACCTGTTCCTGTGCCTCCCGCCGTGGAGGCTATGCAGGTCGACCGGTCTCGCCTGACACCCCAAGAGAGGACACGACGCCGCATGGAGAATCTCTGCCTGTACTGTGCTAGTACCGAACACTTCCTGAGGGATTGTCCTATCCGTCCTCCCCGCCTGGAAAGACGTCCGCTGACTCCGCACAAAGGTGAGACAGTCCTTGATGTCTACTCTGCTTCTCCACGTCTTACTGTGCCTGTGCGGATGTCTGCCTCTGCCTTCTCCTTCTCTGCTGTGGCCTTCTTGGACTCTGGATCTGCAGGAAATTTTATCTTGGCCTCTCTCGTCAACAGGTTCAACATCCCGGTGACCAGTCTCGCCAGACCCCTCTACATCAATTGTGTAAACAATGAAAGATTGGACTGTACTATACGTTTCCGCACGGAGCCCCTTCTAATGTGCATCGGATCTCATCATGAGAGGATTGAACTGTTGGTCCTCCCCAATTGCACTTCTGAAATCCTTCTTGGACTTCCCTGGCTTCAACTCCATTCCCCAATCCTGGATTGGTCCACTGGGGAGATCAAGAGTTGGGGGCCCTCTTGTTCCAAGGACTGCTTAAAACCGGTTCCCAGTAAACCTTGCCGTGTCCCTGTGCTTCCTCATGTAACCGGTCTCCCTAAGGCCTATATGGACTTTGCGGACGTTTTTTGCAAAAAACAAGCTGAGACTCTACCTCCTCACAGGCCTTATGATTGTCCCATTGACCTCCTCCCGGGCACTACTCCACCCCGGGGCAGAATCTATCCTCTGTCCGTCCCAGAGACTCTTGCCATGTCTGAATACGTCCAAGAAAATTTAAAAAAGGGCTTTATCCGTAAATCCTCCTCTCCTGCCGGAGCCGGATTTTTCTTTGTGTCCAAAAAAGATGGCTCTCTACGTCCTTGCATTGACTACCGCGGTCTTAATAAAATCACGGTTAAGAACCGCTACCCCCTACCCCTCATCTCTGAACTCTTTGATCGTCTCCAAGGTGCCCATATTTTTACCAAACTGGACTTAAGAGGTGCTTATAATCTCATCCGCATCAGAGAGGGGGATGAATGGAAAACGGCATTTAACACCAGAGATGGACACTTTGAGTATCTGGTCATGCCCTTTGGTCTATGCAACGCCCCTGCCGTCTTCCAAGACTTTGTTAATGAAATTTTTCGTGATCTCCTATACTCCTGTGTTGTTGTATATCTGGACGATATCCTGATTTTTTCTGCCAATCTTGAAGAACACCGCCAGCATGTCCGTATGGTTCTTCAGAGACTTCGTGATAATCAACTCTATGCCAAAATAGAGAAATGTCTGTTTGAATGCCAATCTCTTCCTTTTCTAGGATACTTGGTCTCTGGCCAGGGACTACAAATGGACCCAGATAAACTCTCTGCCGTCTTAGATTGGCCACGCCCCTCCGGACTCCGTGCCATCCAACGTTTTTTGGGGTTCGCCAATTATTACAGGCAATTTATTCCACATTTTTCTACCATTGTGGCTCCTATTGTGGCTTTAACAAAAAAAAATGCCGATCCCAAGTCTTGGCCTCCTCAAGCGGAAGACGCCTTTAAACGACTCAAGTCTGCCTTTTCTTCGGCTCCCGTGCTCTCCAGACCTGACCCATCTAAACCCTTCCTATTGGAGGTTGATGCCTCCTCAGTGGGAGCTGGAGCTGTCCTTCTACAAAAAAACTCTTCCGGGCATGCTGTTACTTGTGGTTTTTTTTCCAGGACCTTCTCTCCGGCGGAGAAGAACTACTCCATCGGGGATCGAGAGCTTCTAGCCATTAAATTAGCACTTGAGGAATGGAGGCATCTGCTGGAGGGATCAAGATTTCCAGTTATTATTTACACCGATCACAAGAACCTCTCCTACCTCCAGTCTGCCCAACGGCTGAATCCTCGTCAGGCCAGGTGGTCTCTGTTCTTTGCCCGATTTAATTTTGAAATTCACTTTCGGCCTGCTGATAAGAACATTAGGGCCGATGCTCTCTCTCGTTCCTCAGATGCCTCTGAAATTGAACTCTCTCCTCAACACATCATTCCTCCTGACTGCCTGATTTCCACTTCTCCAGCCTCCATCAGGCAAACTCCTCCAGGAAAGACCTTTGTTTCTCCACGCCAACGCCTTGGGATCCTCAAATGGGGTCACTCCTCCCATCTCGCAGGTCATGCGGGCATTAAGAAATCTGTGCAACTCATCTCTCGCTTCTATTGGTGGCCGACTCTAGAGACTGATGTGGTGGACTTTGTGCGAGCCTGCACTATCTGTGCCCGGGATAAGACTCCTCGCCAGAAGCCCGCTGGTTTTCTTCATCCTCTACCTGTCCCCGAACAACCTTGGTCTCTGATTGGTATGGATTTTATTACTGACTTACCCCCATCCCATGGCAACACTGTTATTTGGGTGGTCGTTGATCGATTCTCCAAAATGGCACATTTCATCCCTCTTCCTGGTCTTCCTTCAGCGCCTCAGTTGGCTAAACAATTTTTTGTACACATTTTTCGTCTTCACGGGTTGCCTACACAGATCGTCTCGGATAGAGGCGTCCAATTTGTGTCTAAATTCTGGAGGGCTCTCTGTAAACAACTCAAGATTAAATTAAATTTTTCTTCTGCATACCATCCTCAATCCAATGGACAAGTAGAGAGAATTAACCAGATCTTGGGTGACTATTTACGACATTTTGTTTCCTCCCGCCAGGATGACTGGGCAGATCTTCTACCTTGGGCCGAATTCTCGTATAATTTCAGAATCTCTGAATCTTCCTCCAAATCTCCGTTTTTCGTGGTGTACGGCCGTCACCCTCTTCCCCCCCTCCCTACCCCCTTGCCCTCTGGTCTGCCCGCTGTGGATGAAATTTCTCGTGATCTTTCCACCATATGGAAAGAGACCCAAAATTCTCTCTTACAGGCTTCTTCTCGCATGAAGAGATTCGCAGATAAGAAAAGAAGAGCTCCTCCCATTTTTTCCCCTGGAGACAAGGTATGGCTCTCCGCTAAATATGTCCGTTTCCGTGTCCCGAGCTATAAGTTGGGACCACGCTATCTTGGTCCTTTTAAAGTTTTGTGTCAAATTAATCCTGTCTCTTACAAACTTCTTCTTCCTCCTTCTCTTCGTATCCCTAATGCCTTTCACGTCTCTCTTCTTAAACCTCTCATCCTCAACCGTTTTTCTCCTAAATCTGTTCCTCCCACTCCTGTCTCCGGCTCCTCGGACATCTTCTCTGTCAAAGAGATCTTAGCCTCAAAAAAGGTCAGAGGAAAAACTTTTTTTTTAGTGGATTGGGAGGGTTGTGGTCCAGAAGAGAGGTCCTGGGAACCTGAGGACAATATCCTGGACAAAAGTCTGATCCTCAGGTTCTCAGGCCCCAAGAAGAGGGGGAGACCCAAGGGGGGGGGTACTGTTACGCCGAGCGCTCCGGGTCCCCGCTCCTCCCCGGAGCGCTCGCTACACTTCCCTCACTGCAGCGCCCCGGTCGGTTCCACGGACCCGGGGCGCTGCGTTACCACCTCCGGCCGGGATGCGATTCGCGATGCGGGTAGCGCCCGCTCGCGATGCGCACCCCGGCTCCCGTACCTGACTCGCTCCCCGTCAGTTCTGTCCCGGCGCGCGCGGCCCCGCTCCCTAGGGCGCGCGCGCGCCGGGTCTTTGCGATTTAAAGGGCCACTGCACCGCTGATTGGTGCAGTGGTTCCAATTAGTGTTTACACCTGTGCACTTCCCTATATCACCTCACTTCCCCTTCACTCCCTCGCCGGATCTTGTTGCCCTAGTGCCAGTGAAAGCGTTCCTTGTGTGTTCCTTGCCTGTGATTCCAGACCTTCTGCCGTTGCCCCTGACTACGATCCTTGCTGCCTGCCCCGACCTTCTGCTACGTCCGACCTTGCTTCTGTCTACTCCCTTGTACCGCGCCTATCTTCAGCAGCCAGAGAGGTTGAGCCGTTGCTAGGGGATACGACCTGGTCACTACCGCCGCAGCAAGACCATCCCGCTTTGCGGCGGGCTCTGGTGAAAACCAGTAGTGACTTAGAACCGATCCTCTAGCACGGTCCACGCCAATCCCTCTCTGGCACAGAGGATCCACCACCTGCCAGCCGGCATCGTGACACTCCTAATGTGGAAAGTACCCGTTAATTAGGATGAGCCGGCTTGTCCTAAAATGGCAGCATGTTAAAGGGGTATTCCAGGCCAAAACTTTTTTTATATATCAACTGGCTCTGGAAAGTTAAACAGATTTGTAAATGACTTCTATTAAAAAATCTTAATCCTTCCAATAGTTATTAGCTTCTGAAGTTGAGTTGTTGTTTTCTGTCTAACTGCTCTCTGATGACTCACGTCCCAGGAGCTGTCCAGCTCCTATGGGGATATTTTCCCATCATGCACAGCTCCCGGGACGTGACATCATCATTGAGCAGTTAGACAGAAAACTTCAGAAGCTAATAACTATTGGAAGGATTAAGATTTTTTAATAGAAGTCATTTACAAATCTGGTTGCCAATGATAGAGAACGTGGCTGTGCACCTTCCTATATAGCACCTGTTGAACCATGTGCATGGGGGCGTGTCCTTTGTGCAGTCCTGGGTAATGATATAGCTACTAGATATCGTGCTCAACGCTATAAACAGTCCAATGTATAGTGTTCTATGGATAGCAAGAAAAGAGCGGAGCACTGACCTTGTTTGTAGCAGATTCCTTTATTCCGTCATGTAGAAACTTGACTTGCAGGGGAGCGGGGAGACTGGGAGCACTTCAGGTGACAGGCCGTATCGCGCATGCGCGCGATACGGCCTGTCACCTGAAGTGCTCCCAGTCTCCCCGCTCCCCTGCATGTCAAGTTTCTACATGACGGAATAAAGGAATCTGCTACAAACACGGTCAGTGCTCCGCTCTTTTCTTGCTATCCATAGAACACTAATTTACAAATCTGTTTAACTTTCCGGAGCCAGTTGATATATATAAAAAAAAGGTTTTGCCTGGAATTCCCCTTTAAACATGCTGTCCAAAGGCAGTTTTGTAATCCTTATATAAGTTGGCACAGATTTGTGGTGTTTAGGAGTGGCTTGCGACTATTTCCGCAATATTCTCACTGAAATTGACTTTAGAAAGGCTGTTTTGTTTTAGTTTTAGCGTGCAAAAAAGTTGGAAAAAAAAGTGCTTGGGCACACGTGCAGCATTACAAATCTAAGCAAAAAAAAGACAAAAAAAACTGATAAAATCTCCCCCATAGCTTTTAGACCTATGCCATAAAACCAGGCATGTACCTAAATTACATTCGTGGAGCAAATGCAAAACTGGGATTTCCAGGTGTGTTAGTGCGTATGACAGAGAAACCAAAACCCTCCTCCAAGCCCCATCTACACCCACAACATTCCACATGGACTACAGCAATGAGGGGAATTTATCAAGAGTTTTATAGGTGAACATATTTTTACTTCTTAAGGGTCTATTCACATGTACAGTATTCTGCGCAGATTTGACGCGCAGGATTTCAAGCTGTGTTCAGTCATTCAGTTTCCATTGAAATCTGCAGCAGAAAATCCTGTGCACCAAATCTGCACAGAATACTGTACATGTGAATAGACCATGAAGGGGTATTCTGGCCATAGACATTTTATCTTCAAAGGATAGGGAATAAGATGTCTGATCGCGGGGATGGGGGGGGGGGGGGGGGGTGTGTTTTCCGGGACAGGAGATGTGACGTCACATTACACCCCCTCCATTCATGTCTATGGGAGAGGGCGTGATGGCAGCCACGCCCCCTCCTATAGACATGAATGAAGGAGGCGTAACGTGACATCATGAGGGGGCGTGGCGTGATGTCACATCTCCAGTCTTGGAAACACAATGGTTTCCGAGACTCGAGCAGCATAGAGTGTGGGTGCTGCAGGGAGATTGTGGCGGTCCCCAGTGGCGGCCCCTCCTCCATCAGACATCTTATCCCCTATACTATACTTTGGATAGGGGATAAGATGTCTATGGCTGGAATATCCCTTTAATTTGTGTATTGGAAACAGTGTACGTGCGCCACATTTATTGAATGGTGCAGTGTATGTGGTAAATATGGTACTGGTACACTTTTTTTTTTTTACTTCAGTGCCTCCTCTACAACTTTTTATAAAATGCTATTCACAGTCAGTCAGGGCTGGTACAGATTTGCGACAAATTGAAGGCTTTTGTGACAAACTGTGCGACAAATCGCTATGATAAATT
The DNA here is from genome assembly GCF_029499605.1 of Hyla sarda. Taxonomy (NCBI): domain Eukaryota; kingdom Metazoa; phylum Chordata; class Amphibia; order Anura; family Hylidae; genus Hyla; species Hyla sarda. The sequence goes on from NC_079189.1 coordinate 348,628,287, forward strand.
CATGACCACTGCAATAAGTTAAGCAGACTATGGCATAGCTACACAGCTTTGGGAAAAGCTTCTGACGCAAAACTCTAAACAGCAACTGTGACAAATTGTGCGACAAATTAACACCACAAAAAACAGGATAACACCAATGATAAATTCCTCCCATTGTGAGGTTAAAACGGTGCTCATGTACCTGATGGATTAAACTTCACTCAATTTGTCATCATTTTAGTCAATGATAGTTTTTCGGAGATTCTAGAGTCACGGAGTGGTTAAAGGGGTACTCCAGTGAAAACCTTTTTTCTTTAAAATCAACTGGTGGCAGAAAGTTAAACATATTTGTAAATTACTTCTATTAAAAAATCTTAATCCTTCCAGTACTTATTAGCTGCTGAATGCTACAGAAGAAATTCCTTTCTTTTTGGAACGCTGATGGCATCACGACCACAGTGCTCTCTGCTGACATCTCTGTCCATGTTAGCAACTGTGCATAGCAGATGTATGCTAACAATAGCATGGTGGCTTAGTGGTTAGCACTGCTGCCTTGCAGTGCTGGGGACTTAGGTTCAAATCCCACTAAGGGCAAAAAAAAAAAAAAATTGTTCTTATTATTATAATAACGTCAGCAGAGAGAATTGTGCTCGTGATGTCATCAGAGAGCATTCCAAAAAGAAAATAATTTCCTCTGTAGTATTCAGCAGCTAATAAGTACAGGAAGGATTAAGATTTTTTTAATAGAAGTCATTTACAAATATGTTTAACTTTCTGCCACCAGTTGATTTAAAAGAAAAAAGGTTTTCACCGGAGTACCCCTTTAACTTTCTGCCACCAGTTGATTTAAAAGAAAAAAGGTTTTCACCGGAGTACCCCTTTAAGAGGTCTTGAGCTGTTGCCTCCAAACTGTGGACCTCCAGATGTTACAAAACTACAACTCCCAACATACCTGGAAAGCCTATGGCTGTCCGGACATGCTGGGAGTTTTAGTCTTGCAATTTCTGGAGGTTCCCAGTTTGAAGGCCAAGGGGGGCATTTATGAATTTTGTTGTGAGGTAGTATAGATTTTACTCTTGTTTGCTTGGTGTATTTTTTACACAGTTTCTCAAAATTTTCCAAAATGGTGCAGAGGACAGGATGAATTCTGCGCAATTATAGAAACCAGTGAGCTGCAGAGCCAGGTTTAAGCTTTGTGCTCTGGCATCTGACACATTTGTAGGTGTCCTGTTAGCTGTCATACACTTGCACAAAAAAAAACATTTGCGCAAAAAAACACCTTTTTTTCTACATTTATTTTGTGTAAATAATAAAGTTCCCCTGCAAACAGTACACCAGACAACCTTAAAAGATGTTCTACCAAAAATTGCGGCGCTCACTCCGCTAATGGGGATCCAGGACGCTTGTCCCAGATCTCCAGGTGAGCGAGCGCCACTTTCAGCTGTGTGCACACACTCACACACACACAGCTTAAGCCTCCTCTCAGCGTGAACCACAGTACCTGCGGCATCACTAAGAGGAGAGCTGTGAACTCTGCCCCCCACGGAGTGCAGGCACAAATGATGTCACTCATCTACTCCTGCAATGTAACGGGAGAAGAACGCAGCCAGCCTGTTCTGCCCAGGAGATCGCTGCGTGGGAAATAGGTGAGTAAAAGTTTTTTTTTTTTATCATCCTGGCATTAGCAGAACAGGGGAGGCAAGGTGACGGGAGGGGGGATGGGAGGTTTGCAAAGTGATGATGATAAGGGAAAGGGGGGGGGGGGTGCAAAGTGATGATGATGATGAGGGGGGGGGGGGAGCCGCAAAGTGATGATGATGAGGAAGGAGGGGGTGCAAAGTGACCATGATGAGGTGGGGTGCAAAGTGATGATGATGAGGGGGGGGGGTGCAAAGTGATGAAGATGAGGGGGGTTGCAAAGTGATGATGATGAGGAAGGAGGGGGTGCAAAGTGACCATGATAAGGTGGGGTGCAAAGTGATGATGATGAGGGGGGGTGCAAAGTGATTGTGGTAGCTTGGGGGGTGTAGGGTATGGGGAGTGTAGCTGTGCAGGTAATAAAGGGTGCTTGTTAACCCTTGCTATTCGTGACACCAGGGTGAGAGCTCCTCAATAAAGCTTTTCCTACCGCCGCCCTTCCCAGGAACGATAGGGAGGTAGATGATACTGAGTTTAAGGAGATAGTAATAATGGATTGTCCACAACCGGAAAGCTTCTGTAAACAGCGTTAACTTTACTGAAGATTTTCTGTATACTTCAACAACATAACAGTCTCTGATCAATACAGCTTCCTTTTGGATATTGACAATGGTTGGGACTTTAGCTTTAAGAGTCTCTAGACTATTGCGCTGCTCCACTGGATTTGGAGAATTAGTTGCGGTCCAGTAGTCAGGCTAGTATTAGCAGGAATTAGTATAAGACTCAAGATTTCTGGTTCTGTTGAGGCCGTAGGTTTTGAGGCCTAGTGTGTCGTTGAAAGTTGCGTAGCACACCATCCTGTTAGTCCGGCATCCACGAGAGCAGAAACCCAAGAGAGCGATAATTGGACGCAGCTCCCTTATATGGGCAGGACCTGGACTAAAGCTAATTGGTCCATACGGATGTCAATCACCATTAAAGAGAATGCTGGGTAACACGTGACCCAAGGACCTCCTAAGGTCCTGCAACATACCATAGAGGTTACTAACTTGGTCACATGACCGAAGGTCTTGCGACGCTAAACAAGGTAAGTACTATACATTCCTATACATTACTATACAATTATAGATACAATTACTAATATATACATTTATGAACATGACAGTTAGAATTAAGGAGAGGCGACTAGAGGTTGTCCCACCTGAGGAACCCTGCCTGAACGTGGTTACTCTGACTTTGGGGACCTCTACACTAGGTACTGGATGCAATACGGTACCGGGACACCACATGATGATGATGAGGGGGGTGCAAAGTGATGAAGATGAGGGGGGTTGCAAAGTGATGATGATGAGGGGGGGGGGTGAAAAGTGATGATGGAGGATGCAAGCAATCATGGGGTGCAAGTGATGATGGGGGTGCAAGTGAAGGTGGTGGTGGTGCAAGTAATGGGGAGGGGGTGCAAGTGATGGGGAGAAGGGGGGTGCAGGTGACTGGGAAGGGTCAGGTGCAGGTGACGGGGATGGAGGTGACGGGGGAAGGTGGGTGCAGGTGACAGGGAGGCGAATGATGATTTGGATGTGAAGGAGCACGGGCTACTTCCCTACCTGGCTACCTACACAATTACCTGCCTGGCTACCTAACTTATTAATTTCCTGGTTACATACCCACCTACTTAGCCACCTGGCTACCTACCTACATAGCAACCTAAGTACCTACATACATACATACATAGCTACCCATTTACCTACCTTGCTACCTACCTATGAACTTACCTCCATATCTACTTACCTACCTGCATAGTTACCTCCATATCTACTTACCTACCTGCATAGCTACCTACCTACATATCCAAGGAAAATCGTAGCTCACCAAAGTATAAAGTGCAGAATTTGGTGCAGTTTATTCCATTCCAAACAGTGTTACAGAGCAGGATATATTTAGTTGCCTCTCATACTTGACAAAGGTGAAAACTGCTCTGTAACACTGTTTGAAATGGAATAAACTGCACGGAATTCTGCACTTCTGGGGACTGCACTGGAAAAATGCAGAAACTAAGGTGTTTGTCCTGCAGATGCTGCAGTGATGGGTTTAGGCTAGAAGAAGTCAACATGGTGGTCTGAGCCAGAAGGAAAGGGGGGTCGACCGTAAAAGATGTAAATTGTGAGTCAGTTAATGTAACTGTATGTATATTGTTGCGCAACTTGACTGAGGTCTGTATTATGTAAAGGGGGGGGGGTCTGTATTGTGATGGGGGTCTGATTCTGGGGTCTGTATTATGGTGGGGACTAATCATGGGGTCTGTATTATGGTGGGGACTGATTCTGGGGTCTGTATTATGGTGGATGGTGATTTGGGGGTCTGTATTATAGTGGGTGTTGATTGTGAGGTCTGTATTATGGTGGGGTCTGATTCTGGGGTCTGTATTATGGTGGGGACTAATCACGGGGTCTGTATTATGGTGGGGACTGATTCTGGGGTCTGTATTATGGTGGATGGTGATTCTGGGGTCTGTATTATAGTGGGTGGTGATTGTGAGGTCTGTATTATGGTGGGGTCTGATTCTGGGGTCTGTATTATGGTGGATGGTGATTCTGGGGTCTGTATTATAGTGGGTGGTGATTGTGAGGTCTGTATTATGGTGGGGTCTGATTCGGGGGTCTGTATTATGGTGGGGTCTAATTCTGGGGTCAGTATTATGGTGGGGTTTGATTCTGGGGTCTGTATTATGGTGGAGTCTGATTTTGGGGTCTGTATTATGGTGGGCATCTGATTCTGGGGTCTGAATTATGGTGGACTCTGATTCCAGGGTCTGTATTATGGTGGGGTCTGATCCAAGGGTCTGTATTATTGTGGGTGGTGATTCTGGGGTCTGTATTATGGTGGGTGGTGATTCTGGGGTCTGTATTATGTTGGGTGGTGATTCTGGGGTCTGTATTATGGTGGGTGGAGATTCTGGGGTCTGTATTATGGTGGGTGGTGATTCTGGGGTCTGTATTATGGTGGGTGGGGATTCTGGGGTCTGAATTATGGTAGGTGGGGATTCTGGGGTCTGTATTATGGTGGAGTCTAATTCTGGGGTCTGTATTGTGGTGGGGACTTATTCTGGGGTCTGTATTTTGGTGGGGACTGATTCTGGGGTCTGGATTATGGTGGATGGTGATTCTTGGGTCTGTATTGTGGTGGGTGGTGATTCTGTGGTCTGCATTATGGTGGAGTCTGATTCCAGGGTCTGTATTATGGTGGGTGGTGATTCTGTGGTCTTTATTATGGTGGGTGGTGATTCTGGGGTTTGTATTTTGGTGGGGACTGATTCTGGGGTCTGGATTATAGTGGATGGTGATTCTGAGGTCTGTATTATGGTGGGTGGTGATTCTTGGGTCTCTATTATGGTGGGTGGTGATTCTGGGGTCTGTATTATGGTGGGTGATGATTCTGGGGTCTGTATTATGGTGGGTGAGGATTCTGGGGTCTGTATCATAGTGATGATTCTGGGGTCTGTATTATGGTGGGTGGTGATTATTTGGTCTGTATTATGGTGAGTGGTGAATAGGTCTATATTATGGAGGGGTCTGATTCTGGGGTCTGTATTATGGTGGGGACTGATTCTGGGGTCTGTATTATGGTGGAGTCTAATTCTGGGGTCTGCATTGTGGTGGGGACTGATTCTGGGGTCTGTATTGTGGTGGGGACTGATTCTGGGGTCTGTATTGTGGTGGGGACTGATTCTGGGGTCTCTATTATGGTGGGATCTGATTCTGGGGTCTGCATTTAAGTGGGGACTGATTCTGTGGGTCTGTATTGTGGTGGGGACTGATTCTGGGGTCTGTATTTTGGTGGATGGTGATTCTGGGGTCTGTATTATGGTGGGTCTGAATCTGGGGTCTGTATTATTGTGGGTGGTGATTTTGGGGTCTGTATTATGGTGGGTGGTGATTCTGGGGTCTGTATTATGGTGGGTGGTGATTCTGGGGTCTGTATTATGGTGGGTGGAGATTCTGGGGTCTGTATTATGGTGGGTGGGGATTCTGGGGTCTGTATTATGGTAGGTGGGGATTCTGGGGTCTGTATTATGGTGATTATTCTGGGGTCTGTATTATGGTGGGGACTGATTCTGGGGTCTGTATTATTGTGGGTGGTGGTTATGGGGTCTGTATTATGGTGTGTGGTGATTCTGGGGTCTGTATTATGGTGTGTGGTGATTCTGGGGTCTGTATTATGGTGGGTGGTGATTCTTTGGTCTGTATTATGGTGGGTGGTGATTCTGGGGTATGTATTATGGTGGGTGGGGATTCTGGGGTCTGTATTATGGTAGGTGGGGATTCTGGGGTCTGTATTATGGGGATTATTCTGGGGTCTGTATTATGGTGGGGACTGATTATGGGGTCTGTATTATGGTGTGTGGTGATTCTGGGGTCTGTATTATGGTGGGTGGTGATTCTTTGGTCTGTATTATGGTGGGTGGTGAATGGGGTCTGTATTATGGAGGGGTCTGATTCTGGGGTCTGTATTGTGGTAGGGGCTGATTATGGGGTCTGTATTATGGTGGGTGGTGATTCTGGGGTCTGTGTTATGGTGGGGTCTGATTATGGGGTCTGTATTATGGTGGGGACTGATTCTGGGGTCTGTTTTGTGGTAGGGGCTGATTATGGGGTCTGTATTATGGTGGGTGGTGATTCTGGGGTCTGTGTTATGGTGGAGTCTAATTCTGGGGTCTGTATTATGGTGGAGTCTGATTTTGGGGTCTATATTATGGTGGGTCTGATTCCAGGGTCTGTATTATGGTGGGTGGTGATTCTATGGTGGGTGGTGATTCTGTATGGTGGTGGGGACTGATTCTGGGGTCTGTATTATGGTGGAGTCTAATTCTGGGGTCTGTATGGTGGTGGGGACTGATTCTGGGGTCTGTATTGTGGTGGGATCTGATTCTGGGGTATGTATTATGGTGGAGTCTGATTTTGAGGTCTGTATTATGGTGGAGTCTGATTTTGGGGTCTATATTATGGTGGGTCTGATTCCAGGGTCTGTATTATGGTGGGTGGTGATTCTGTGGTCTTTATTATGGTGGGTGGTGATTCTGGGGTTTGTATTTTGGTGGGGACTGATTCTGGGGTCTGGATTATGGTGGATGGTGATTCTGAGGTCTGTATTATGGTGGGTGGTGATTCTGGGGTCTGTATTATGGTGGGTGGGGATTCTGGGGTCTGTATTATGGTGGGTGGGGATTCTGGGGTCTGTATCATAGTGATGATTCTGGGGTCTGTATTATGGTGGAGTCTGATTCTGGGGTCTGTATTATGGTGGGTGGTGATTCTGGGGTCTGTATTATGGCGTGTGGTGATTATTTGGTCTGTATTATGGTGAGTGGTGAATAGGTCTGTATTATGGAGGGGTCTGATTCTGGGGTCTGTATTATGGCAGGGGCTGATTCTGGGGTCTGTATTATGGTGGGGACTGATTCTGGGGTCTGTATTATGGTGGAGTCTAATTATTGGGTCTGCATTGTGGTGGGGACTGATTCTGGGGTCTGTATTGTGATGGGGACTGATTCTGGGGTCTGTATTGTGGTGGGGACTGATTCTGGGGTCTGTATTATGGTGGGGTCTGATTCTGGGGTCTGCATTTTGGTAGGGACTGATTCTGGGGTCTGTATTGTGGTGGGGACTGATTCTGGGGTCTGTATTTTGGTGGATGGTGATTCTGGGGTCTGTATTATGGTGAGTCTGAATCTGGGGTCTGTATTATTGTGGGTGGTGATTTTGGGGTCTGTATTATGGTGGGTGGTGATTCTGGGGTCTGTATTATGGTGGGTGGTGATTCTGGGATCTGTATTATGGTGGGTGGAGATTCTGGGGTCTGTATTATGGTGGGTGGTGATTCTGGGGTCTGTATTGTGGTGGGTGGAGATTCTGGGGTCTGTATTATGGTGGGTGGTGTTTCTGAGGTCTGTGTTATGGAGGGGTCTGATTCTTGGGTCTGTATTATGGTGTATGGTGATTCTGGGGTTTGTATTGTGGTGTGTGGGGATTCTGGGGTTTGTATTGTGGTGGGGTCTAATTCTGGGGTCTGTATTATGGTGGGGTCTGATTCTGGGGTCTGTATTATGGTGGGTGGTGATTCTGGGATCTGTATTATGGTGGGGGTCTGATTTTGGGGTCTGTATTATGGTGGGTTGTGATTCTGGAGTCTGTATTATGGTGGGTGGGGATTCTGGGGTCTGTATTATGTTGGGAACCTATTCTGAGGTCTGTATTATGGTGGGGTCTGATTCTGGGGTCTGTTTTATGGTGGGTGGTGATTCTGGGGTCTGTATTAGGGTGGGGGTCTGATCCTGGGGTCTGCATTTTGGTGGGGACTGATTCTGGGGTCTGTATTGTGGTGGGGACTGATTCTGGGGTCTGTATTTTGGTGGGTGGTGATTCTGGGGTCTGTATTATGGTGGGTCTGAATCTGGGGTCTGTGTTATTGTGGGTGGTGATTTTGGGGTCTGTATTATGGTGGGTGGTGATTCTGGGGTCTGTATTATGGTGGGTGATGATTCTGGGGTCTGTATTATGGTGGGTGGAGATTCTGGGGTCTCTATTATGGTGGGTGGTGATTCTGGGGTCTGTATTATGGTGGGTGGAGATTCTGGGGTCTGTATTATGGTGGGTGGTGTTTCTGAGGTCTGTGTTATGGAGGGGTCTGATTCTGGGGTCTGTATTATGGTGTATGGTGATTCTGGGGTTTGTATTGTGGTGTGTGGTGATTCTGGGGTTTGTATTGTGGTGAGGTATGATTCTGGGGTCTTTATTATGGTGGGGTCTGATTCTGGGGTCTGTTTTATGGTGGGTGGTGATTCTGGGGTCTGTATTATGGTGGGTGGTGATTCTGGGATCTGTATTATGGTGGGGGTCTGATTTTGGGGTCTGTATTATGGTGGGTGGGGATTCTGGGGTCTGTATTATGTTGGGCACCTATTCTGAGGTCTGTATTATGGTGGGGTCTGATTCTGGGGTCTGTTTTATGGTGGGTGGTGATTCTGGGGTCTGTATTAGGGTGGGGGTCTGATTCTGGGGTCTGTATTATGGTGGGTGGTGGTTCTGGAGTCTGTATTATGGTGGGTGTTGATTCTGGAGTCTGTTTTATGGTGGGTGGTGATTCTGGGGTCTGTATTATGTTGGGAACCTATTCTGAGGTCTGTATCATGATGGTGCATTATGGTGAAGTCTGTTTCTGGGGTCTGTATTATAGTGGGGACTGATTCTGGGGTCTGGATTATGGTGGTTGGTTATTCTTTGTTCTGTATTATGGTGAGTGGTGATTCTGGGGTCTGCATTATGGTGGGTGGTGATTCTGGGGTCTGTATTATGGTGGGTGGTGACTGGGGTCTGATTCTGAGGTCTGTTTTATGGAGGGGTCTGATTTTGGCGTCTGTATTATGGTAGGGGTTGATTCTGGGGTCTGTATTATGGTGGGTGGCGATTCTAGGGTCTGTATTATGGTGGGTGGTGATTCTGGGGTTTGTATTGTGGTGGGGTCTGATTCTGAGGTATGTATTATGGTGGGTGGTGATTCTGGGGGTCTGTATTATGGTGGGTGGTGATTCTGGGGTCCGTATTGTGGTGGGGTCTGATTCTGAGGTATGGAACATCTTAGCTATGAGGAGCGATTAAATGAGTTACAATTGTTTAGTCTTGAGAAGAGACGTTTAAGGGGTGATATGATAAATGTATATAATTATATTAATGGCCCATACAAAAAATATGGAGAAAAACTGTTCCAGGTCAAACCCCCCCAAAGGACGAGGGGGCACTCCCTCCGTCTGGAGAAGAAAAGGTTTAGTCTCAAGGGGTGACACGCCTTCTTTACCATAAGAACTGTAAACTTATGGAACAGTCTACCTCAGGAACTGGTCACAGCAGGAAAAATTAACAGCTTTAAAACAGGATTAGATACATTCCTGGAACAAAATAACATTAATGCTTATGAAGAAATATAAAATCCCTTCCCCAATATCGCGCCACACCCCTACCCTTCAATTCCCTGGTTGAACTTGATGGACGTATGTCTTTTTTCAACCGTACTAACTATGTAACTATTATGGTGGGTGGTGATTCTGGGGTCTGTATTATGGTGGGTGGTGATTCTGGGGTCTGTATTATGGTGGTTATTCTGGGGTCTGTATTATGGTTGGTGGTGACTGAGGTCTGTATTATGTTGGGTGGTGATTCTGGGGTCTGTATTATAGTGGTTGGTGACTGGGGTCTTTATTATGGTGGGTGATGATTCTGGGGTCTGTATTATGGTGCAAATCGATTCTGGGGATTGAAATGCGGTGGGGACTGATCCTGGAGTCTGTATTATACAGGTCTGAGTTAAAATGGTTGTTCTCACAGGGACAATTCTGAAAAAACACCACCCACAGCAAGCCACACCCATAATAAGCCACACCCACAATAAGCCACACCATATTGCCAGCACACCAAGCGACTTATAAAAAAATTTGGCCACAGCACTACCAAAAGGTTGCCTACCCCTTGGTCTATAGTAAATAAGTGATTAATACTGAAGTGTACCATGATGGTGCGCTAGCATTATTATGGGTTAAAGGGGAACTACAGAGAAATTGGTGAAGTTCTTTTCAATCTGACCACAGTGCTCTCTGCTGACACCTCTGTCCGTGTCAGGAACTGTCCAGAGCAGGATAGGTTTGCTATGGGGATTTGCTTCTAATCTGGACAGTTCCTGACATGGGCAGAGGTGTCAGCAGAGAGCACTGTTGTCAGACTGGAAATAACTGCATAATTTTCTCTGGAGCTTACAGCAGCTCATAATTACTGGAAGGGTTAAGATTTTGAAATAGAAATACAAATCTGTTTATCTTTCTGGCACCAGTTGATTTGAAAAAAAATTTCACTTGTTTTCACAGGAGTTCCCCTTTAATATATAATATCCCTGAAAGTCTAGGGTGGGATTATGGTAAATCCTTAATATTAAAGTGCTCATGCTCACGCTGTACAGAACACTGGTGAGGCCTCACTTGGAGTATTGTGCGCAGTACTGGAGGCCGTATCTCCAGAAGGATATACTCTAGAGCAGTGGTTCTTAACCTGGGTTCGATCGAACCCCAGGGGTTCGGTGAGTCAGTCCCAGGGGTTCGGTGGGGGAGGTCGCAACAGGACAGGCAAACCAAGCAATTGCTTGGGGCCCCGAGCTGGCCCGGGGCCCCGAGCAGACCCGGTGTTTGCCCGTCCTGTAGCGACGGGGCAATTCCCCCCATCACTATTCACTCCCTTCGTCCCCGCGAGAAGTTTAAAAACGCAGGGCCGCCGGGACATAGCGCACGCCGGGACGTCACTGACGTCCCGTGCGTGCGCCCATGGAAACGAAGGCGCAGAGGACCGGAGGATAGAGAAGGAGGAAGACGCGCGCTGGCCAGCTTGGTAAGTGACCAGCGGCACGTCATCTTCGGTGCTCCGACCACCGGTCCCGAGACCTACTGCTATAGCCGAAGCGGTGGTCGGAGCACTGAAGTGGGCAGTACACAGGCATACAGCCTCCAGCCATACACTGTATATGGCTGGAGGCTGTATGTCTGTGGGGGAAGATCCTACATCATTGGTCTTCAACCTGTGGGCCTCCAGATGTTGCAAAACTACAACTCTGCCGTTGGCTGTCCGGGCATGCTGGGAGTTGTAGTTTTGCAACATCTGGAGGTCCGCAGGTTGAAGACCACTGGCCTGCCTAATGTGGGGGAACTCTGCCTGCCTAATGTGGGGGAACTCTGCCTGCCTAATGTGGGGGAACACTGCCTGCCTGATGTGGGGGAACACTGCCTGCCTTATGTGGGGAATACTGCCATTGTTGCGAAAATTACTTGAAAGTGGCACTTGCCAAGGTAAAGCCACGCATTTCTGAACTGGTCTCTGAAAGACAACAGCAGAAGTCACACTGATTTGCAGTAAATATTCATTATGTTTTTGTTTTTGTATGAAAATCATGTTTTCATGGTTTTGTTCTTTGTTCATAATGGTTTTGTTCATTTTGTGCACCTATGTATAAATATACACCTCCTATGTTTTGAATTAGAAAAAATCATTTTATTTTTCCAATTAAGAAGGGTTCGGTGAATGCGCATATGAAACAGTTTTGTAAGCAAAGTCAGGGCTGGTGTAGATTTGCTTCCAATTTAGCGCAGTTGTAACAAAAGATACGACAAACCGAAAAGTCGCATATGATGAATTTCTTACCACTGCATGATATCAACTGCAATCACCACTTGGTATGTTCTTTTAGAAAAACCTTCTAAGGCTAAGTTTCCACTTGTTTTTTTTCTGGCAGTTTTTGGATATCTGCCACTCCAGTTTTTAAGTCAAAGTCAGAAGTGGATCCATAAGGGAGGAGAAGTATAAATCCTTCCTTTATATGTCCTATTCCTTTTGAATACACTTCTGGCTTTGGCTCAAAAACTGCAGTGGCAGTATTCCAAAAACTGCCAGAAAAAAAAGCAAGTGGAAACTTAGCCTAAAGCAAAAGTCGCAATGAAAAGTCTCAAAACAGCAACTGAGACAAACTGTGAGACAAATGTACACCACAAAACCAGGGTAAAACCAATGATAAATTCCCCCCATTGCCCCTAGATAGACACAGGATTGGTGATAAGTGATGCTGGGACCCCCACCAATCTCAATAATTGATCCAAATTCCTTCAGAAGAATTGACATGTCAGTGAGGAAATTTTCTTGACGTACATTTATGCTTTGCCATGGCTGCGAGCACCAGTCGTACATTTATGCTCCGCCATGAGCGGCAGGTCCCGGCTGCTATCAGCAGCCAGGGACCCGCCAGTAATGGCGGACATCTGCGATTGGGCGGATGTCCACCATTAACCCCTCAGATGCCGTGATCAATACAGATCATAGCATCTGCGACAGTGCAGTACTTAAAATGGATGATCGGATCGCCCACAGCGCTGCCGCGGGGATCCAATCATCCAGCATGGTGGCCGGAGGTCCCCTCACCTGTCTCCGGCCATCTCCAGGGGTCTTCTGCTCTGGTCTGAGATTGAGCAGACCAGAGCAGAAGATCGCCGATAACATTGATCAATGCTATGCCCAATGCATAGTACTGAACAGTATTAGCAATCATGTGATTGCTATAAATAGTCCCCTATTAAACTTTGTGTAAAAAAAAGTGTAAAAAAAAAAAAAAAAAAAGTACGGTAAAATAATTAGAAAAATCCCCTCCCCCAATAAAAATGTAAATAATCAGTTTTGCCCATTTTCCCCTCAAAAAGCGTAAAAAAAAGAATTAATAAACATATTTGGTATCGCCGCGTACGTAAAAGTCTGAACTGTCAAAACATATTGAATGGCATGAATGTAAAAAAAAATTGCTTCTTTTTTGTCACATTTTATTCCCCAAAAATTTTTTATAAAAAATTGATAAAAAAGTTAAATATAAGCAACAGTGTTACCGATAAAAACTACAGATCATGGCGCAAAAGGTCAGATCACGGATTGACACAGGTCCCAGCGCATGCGCCCTTCAGCGAATCTAAGGTGCGTTCCGCTTAGTGTCATACAGCAAGCGCTCGCTCCCCCAGCGAGTGCTCGCTCCCGCCGCCGTCTTCCCCCGCAGTGCTAGCTGGATGACACGCAGCGGCACGCATGTTAGATCAGCTGAAGGGGCATGCGCTGGGACCGTGTGTCAATCACACAGCAGTCCCAGCACTGACATTCAGGGGGTGGGGGTGGTGGCAGCGGGGCATTGCGTACCTCGCACCACGCCTATCCGACCGTCAGTGGCTTTGATCAAAAGCATTTTTTGGGGTCATGAAAGCCTGCAAAAACATAAGCCCTGACACAATGCGGTTGGATGAAAAAGAAAAAGAAAAAAGAGTTATGGCTCTGTCTGAACATGACAACACAAAAAAGGAGAAAAGAGAATTTTGTTGAGAATAGGAAAAAGAACATAAAATAGCTATATAACTGGTTATCGCCATGATTGTACCGACCCACAGAATAAAAATAACATCAGACAGTCAATGTAGTAGAAGCAAAGAAGCCTGGCACTAGTAGTATAGGCTGGAGAAGTATGTATATGTTCCTGTATATTGTGGAAAAGGCGTAGGAAGCAATGTGCCTGCTGCGGGTGGTGCTCACACTGTGCGGTATAGTCCAAATGGCAATGACAAAAGAAGATAGATGAATAGGAGCAACTCACCCAAGACCCGAGAGGCGGTAGCAAAATCTTTACTTTATTGCATATCGTGCAGACATAGATGCAAGCCACGGGGGGCAGATGTCACGGTGGGGGAGTAGCAGACAATGGCGGGCCACGGTCCGTATCGTGCTATCAAAGCACTTCGTCAGGCCCCTACTGCGTCTGACGTCAGATCCTGTCTTATCTGTTTTTTTGTTGCCATAGTGATACAAACAAACTGTTACAAAAAACGTGTAACCCAGTGAATTAAGAGCACAGTAGATTTGGACTATATTGTATATGTGCGCTCCTTATCAGAATGGAAATGGAAGTAGCCGGACCCAGTATAGAGGAAGCCCTAGCCACGGGGAGAGCTAATGTGGGGGAGTTTTTCTCTTCTTGCGAGCAGCAAGACGAAATCCAAGTTCTCAGCACCAAAACCTTGGAGTTTAAAATCTCGTCCTTAGCAGAAAAAGAAACTCGTCTGTTTTGGACAGTGAGTTCACTCCAAGCATACCAGGACAATAATAGAAGTCCTAGAGGATTACGTCCCTATAAAGCACCCTCTCAATTCACCGACAAACCTGAATTTGTGAATAAATGGAATGCATTACATTTGCAACATTCTCTGAATCTCCAGGCCCTGGTCCTTGAACAAAATCGGTTGGAACATGCCGAGGTCAAGTCTGAATTGGATCGTGTTCCAACAGAACTTCGCAATCGACTACCAGCTGAGAAATACACAGCTTTAGAAATCAACATTACTAAAAAACTCACCAATCTGCAAACTTCTATCAAGGAGACAAAACGAGACAAACTACTCAGAGATAAACGTGATTTCGAATCTGGACTAATCTTTAATTGGAACAAAAATAAAGCACATCAAAAACCGCATGTCCAGTATAAAACCAATGCTAGACGCAATCCTAAAAGAAAACAACGATCCACGGACTATCTAACTACCGAGTCCGAGTCTAGTCCAGATGAAACAGACCCCAGAACCAACCCCGAAATACAATCTCTCCCTTTAGGAAACGGACGAGGAGAGGTGGGCGCCGAGGTCGATACAAGAACAAAAAAAACGGTCAAAAAACGGACTGTGACCTGGAGAGATCTCCCCCACCGAACCTGATTGTTAACCTGACAGACATTACATTAACTGCCGCATGTGAATCAGCCCTGAATAAGGGTCCGAACTATGGTCTAACAGAGAACTTTAGTTTCGCCAAGTTCGAGGAGGAATTTTTTGTAGCAATTAGAAAAATTTATTTAAAAAAACACTTTGCAACAATGGAAAAGCTTTATCCAAATAAATTTAAGAGCATAGAATCTAGACCGCAGTTGGAGGGTGAACAGCCATGCAGAATTGGACCACTTGGTTTTACAGTAATCCCAGGGTTTAATGCTTCAGATTATGCAGCTGTGCATGATTTATTGGAATTACCTGGAGATGGAAGGGAGTGGGAGGAGAGCATAATTTTTTCTACTCCACATGCTACCCCTTTTTTCCCAGGAGGTAATCCCTCCACTTTTAACCCTCCCATCTCTCCAGGTACTCCTCTAGATATTTTTCATAGTACAGTACTTAAAGAAGTTAAATCGCTGCTATATCCAGAAGCAGTCCCCAACCTTAATAAAGAGGAATGGGAGGCTCTAAATTGGCTAGGATCCAGAGATGATATTCAGATTTCACGGGCTGATAAGGGAGGAGGGATTGTAGTGTGGCATACAGTTGATTACGAAAAGGAAATCAATAGGCAACTAGTAGATGTCCAAGTATATGAAAAAATAGCCTTTGATCCCACAAGTAAAATTATGGATGCAGTTAGAAATTTTCTGCGCAAATCCGTTCAGAACGGCGTTCTATCGGAATCTGCTGCAGAAAAACTACTGCCCAACAATCCAAGTAAACCACACATATACATCCTGCCAAAAACACATAAAAATGTTTTAACCCCCCCCAGGTCGCCCAATTGTCGCTGGAATAGGCGCCCCTACAGCCTACCTTTCCAGCTACATTGACTGGCTCCTGTCCCCACTCCTTTCCTCTATCCCTACCTACCTCAAGGACTCAGGGGATTTGATTAGATCCCTGGACAATTTTGAGTGGCAAGATAATTTCCAACTAGCTAGCATTGATGTAGAAAGTCTGTATACCCGCATTCCACATAATGCGGGTATACAGACTCTAAAAAACTTTCTCCAACTTACAGAAAAGTCTGATTAATTTATTTCATTCGTTACTGAAGCCGTGTCAGTGATTCTCAATAACAACTTTTTTCAACATAAAGGTCAATGGTTCAAGCAACGATTTGGAACCGCGATGGGGACACCCGTCTCTTGTCTATATGCCAACATATTCTTGGCCATATTTGAGCAATGTTATATTTTTTCCCCACTGAATCCATTTATCGGACATATTAAATTATTATTCCGATATGTGGATGATATACTTATAATTTGGGATGCCTCCGAACATCTATTTAAGGAATTTATATTGTATCTAAATGAGATTAATGACATGAACATGCTGTTTACTTATGTGTTCGGAGGTAATCATCTTGATTTTTTGGATATATCCATCACCATTAATAATAATATAATTGCAACATCCGGCTTCAGAAAACCCTCCTCTAAAAATGCATTGTTACATTATGGGTCATCTCATCCAAGGAAAATGAAAGACAGCATCCCATTTAGTCAAATGGCTCGTTTAAAACGTATAAATAGTGACCATAATATGTATGAAGAGCAATTAAAAGACCTTAGTCAGAGATTTATTGAACGAGGGTATCCAACACATGTGGTACACCAGGCACAGAATAAAGTTAACAAATTATCCCGCAACTCCCTTCTTAGTCCAAAATCTAAACAAGAGAAAAAATCTACTGATAGGTTCTGTCTCCCATTTACGAATACTCCTATGAATACAACTATCAGTAAAGCTATACATAACAATTGGTTTATCTTACAAAAAGACACAGAGTTGAAAGACTTTGTTGCAGATAGACCAATTGTAACATTTAAACGTAACAGAACAATTGATGACTTCCTGAAAAAGAAACAGCAACATAATAATAACAAAGTATCGTGGCTTACCGACACTAGACCTATAGGTATGTTTCGCTGTGGTAGCTGCTCTTTTTGTAATACATGCATCAAAGGAAAAGTTCTGCAATTAGGTGCACACACAATACACATAAAACAGCCTATTACCTGCAGGTCCAAATATGTAGTATATTGCCTAGTATGTGCATGCGGCCTATATTATATAGGCAAAACGATACGGCCATTATTCCATAGGATCCGAGAGCACACCAGATCCCTACGAACAGGCAAAGGAGTTCCTAGATTCATTTCACACATGGCCGAATGTCACAATTCTGATCCGAACATGTTCAGATTTTCCGGTATTGAGAGGGTAGAAACCAATTTTAGAGGTAAAAATAGAGACCAAACCTTATTGGCTAAAGAGGCACGGTGGATTCTCCGGCTGGAGGCCACCGGTGCAATAGGTCTGAACGACAAGAATGAACTCAGTGTTCTACTATAATCATAATTCCTCTTTTACATAATTATTTGTTGCTCGCAATCAAGTTTAAGATTTTCTGTACTCTATTTGTTTTTAATTCACTGGGTTACACGTTTTTTGTAACAGTTTGTTTGTATCACTATGGCAACAAAAAAACAGATAAGACAGGATCTGACGTCAGACGCGGTAGGGGCCTGACGAAGTGCTTTGATAGCACGATACGGACCGTGGCCCGCTGTTGTCTGCTACTCCCCCACCGTGACATCTGCCCCCCGTGGCTTGCATCTATGTCTGCACGATATGCAATAAAGTAAAGATTTTGCTACCGCCTCTCGGGTCTTGGGTGAGTTGCTCCTATTCATCTATCTTCTTTTGTCATTGCCATAAAAATAACATCATTTTCACCATACAGTGAATGCCATGAAAAAAAATAATTAAAACAAAAAGCCATGGACAGAGGTGTCAGCAGAGAACACTGTGGTCAGACAGAAAAGAAATTCAAAATGAAAAGAACTTCCTGTGGAGCATACAGCAGATGATAAGTACTGGAGGGATTGAGATTTTTTAAGAGAAGTCATTTATAAATCTGTTTTAACTGTCTAGAACCAGTTGATTTAAAAAAATGTTTTCCACCGGAGTACCCCTTTAAGGACACCTAAAGTGTCTAAAATGGAGATGCGTTTTACTGGGTTAGTATATTAACTAATGGTGATGAGAGTCCAGTTAATACAAAACTTATTGCACAGTCAATTAACACTCCGATTAAGAGTCAGACATCAGGATATCTATTTTTCCTAGAACTTAATATACTATTGCATCAGTTATGTTTACTTACCTCATTAAGTGCCAGTAACCAGCTATAAAAGCTTCTCTGGAAACTACCCAATGTGATACAGGTATTAGCAGATTGCAACTGTGACAATATTTCTAACATTGTTTAACCCCTTAAAGGGGTAATCCAGGCCAAAACTTTTTTTTATATATATCAACTGGCTCCGGAAAGTTAAACAGATTTATAAATTACTTCTATAAAAAAATCTTAATCCTTCCAATAGTTATTAGCTTCTGAAGTTGAGTTGTTGTTTTCTGTCTAACTGCTCTCTGATGACTCACGTCCCAGGAGCTGTGCAGCTCCTATGGGGATATTTTCCCATCATGCACAGCTCCCGGGACGTGACATCATCATAGAGCAGTTAGACAGAAAACTTCAGAAGCTAATAACTATTGGAAGGATTAATATTTTTTAATAGAAGTAAATTACAAATCTGTTTCACTTTCCGGAGCCAGTTGATATATATATAAAAAAAGGTTTTGCCTGGAATACCCTTTAAGGATGCAGGGTTTTTCCGTTTTTGCATTTTCATTTTTTCCTCATCACCTTCCAAAAATCATAACGCTTTCAATTTTGCACATAAAATTCCACATGATGGCTTATTTTTTGCGCCACTAATTCTACTTTACAGTGACATTAGTCATTTTACCCAAAAATCCACGGCAAAACGGAAAAAAATGTCATTGTGAGACAAAATTTTTCGATAAAAATAACACCTTATCTTTATTCTGTAGGTCCATACTGATAAAATGATACCCTACTTATATCGGTTGGATATTGTTGTACTTCGGAAAAAAATCATAACTACATGCAGGGAAATTTATATGTAAAAAATTCTCATCTTCTAACCCCTATAACTTTTTTATTTTTCTGCGTATGGGCCGGTATGAGGACTAATTTTTTGCGCCATGTTCTGACGTTTTTATCTGTATCATTTTTGTTTTGATTGGACTTTTTGATCGCTTTTTCTTTTTTTCATGATATAAAAAGTCACCAAAAATACGCTATTTTGGACTTTGGAATTTTTTTGCACGTACGCTATTGACCATGCAATTTAATTAATGTTATATTTTTATAGTTTGGACATTTCTGCACGCGGCGATACCACATATGTTTATTTTTATTTAGAGAGGTTTTTTTTATGGGAAAAGGGGGGTGATTCAAACTTTTATTAGGGAAGGGGTTAAAATGACCTTTATTAACTTTTTTTTTTTTCACTTTTCTTTTTCCAGCATTATAGCTCCCATAGGCTACACACTAATGAGACCAGTGTGTGGAGGGTTAACTTTCAATTTGATTCTCTCATAGACCAACTAGTTAGGTGGTCCAAAAAAAAAAGCCTTTTAATTCCCACACCCCTTAAAATCCATATGCTTTATTAGTAAACTCACACACCAAGTGATTTTAAAAACCCAGGACTAGCCTTGAAATGTCATATACATAAAGTGCTCGTTTCACTAGCTGCCAATCTATGCAGTTTGTGTATGTATTGAAAGTATAATCCTAGCGTCTGCAGTACGCTAGGACATTACAGGCTATCCTGATATTTAAAATAATTAAGCTCAGATCCCCCTTGACAGTTTCGCCACGTCCGTGGCTTTATCAAGAGGTCTGGGACTAAACGCTGAAGTCGCTAAACGGGGTTTATGTAACCTCGCCTGATGACGTCACTTTGGGGATTCCTGACCAAGACAGCCAATTGGATCTCAATGTTACCGATTCGGCCAATCAGAGTATCATCCTGATTGATGGACACATCCCTCTCCCTATCCACCACCAGGGTTAATGGCCAATCACAGTGTGCCAAAAGGAAGGCTCTTATTCTATTGGTCCGCACGATGTCATACTGAATGCGCATCTGTTGAAGCGCGAGAACTTAGTAAATTTCCTGACATCCCGTGCCGCAGTCAAAGCGCATGTATGCGCATCTTGAGATGCGTAGGAACTTAGTTTCATTATGCTGGGCGCGCATCACCAGATGCGCAAAGACTTAGTGCATTTGTTATCAAGTCGGGTGTCAAAAGTGTGCATGTCTGCCCGTATCTGGATGCGTAAGAACTTAGTCCTACACTGTTAAGCCTCATCTTAGGCGTATATATTATATGCAATGAAACCTGTCCCTTTCCACTGCACATAGAATAGTCACAGGAAGGGGAGTTCCCTATAGATACCATATCCCTGGATTGTTATACTATTACTGCTATCCAGGCAGATAGAAGTGAACGTTATAGTTATATAGAAGCTTGCATAGTGGTTTATTAGTATACATTATAATTATACAAGCAAAGTTCACAGCAGCTCACCCTCGTAACCTGCGCACGGACAAGGCGTGGACTCCGCCCCAGGAAATATGTAATTGAAGAAAGTGCTGTCCAGCGCTTGACTCAGAGGATCAATATTTTATTCAGATGCCATGGAGAACAAACAGGTACGTAAAAAGTGACGCGTTTCGGCACAAATCACTGAGCCTTAGTCATACAATGTGTTGGTTACACGAGTGGCCTTTTATGTGTGGGGTCATCAGGTAAGGAACGCCCACCGTGCGGCCGCACCTGATCCACACCACACACAATTACAAAGTAAGTCCACAGGAGAGCAGATTAATGGTCCCAGTACAAAAATAAACAGTATGTTCAGACCTAAGCTCTTTACAGAAAAAAACGCAATCATTAAACTGTGGATACCTTAGCTATGCATTAAAAAACCACAAACACTACGAATAGTTTACAGAGTGATTCACCCCATACATCTCTATTGTTTCAAATTTGTACAAAATATTCATGCTGAGATGTATGCCTGATCATGGCAGGGGAAGATAACTGTGCAAAATGTTAAAATCTATAGAGCCAATGAGCCTAAAGTAAATGAACAAAGCTAAAAGAAAAGAAGGAGGAGGAAACAATGTTATAATTTCAAAACATAGCCATAAAATATAAATAGGTATATATCTGTTCCGGAAAATGTTTTTCAGCAAAGAAAATCCAACCTAACAAATGGCAGTTGTATATAGGAAATGAGGGGATTTTTTAATGATCACATAAATCCATAGTTGTCTAATAGTGCAGGATGGTGTCAAGTCTTCTATTAAGACCGTGAGGGACTCTGGTGTTCAATTTGAGAATCCAGAAAACCTCACGGTCCAAAATCTTCTGTTTGAGATTGCCCCCTCTCGAGGACAATCTCACTCTTTCAATACCCTGCAATGACAACGAGGATGGATTCCCCCCATGTACCTCTGCGATATGCTTTGACACCATGGACACATGCCGTGACTGGAAATGACCTATGTCGGATAGATGTTTCCGTATCCTGACTTTCAATGGGTTTGTGGTACACCCAACATATTGTAGGTTACAGTCACGGCATGTGAACATGTAAATGACTCCAGGTGTGCTGCAGTTGATGTACTGTTTAATACTAAATTCATTTTTTCGAATTCCGCATGTAACTGCACCACACGCACCTAGTAGCCCCACACTTGTATGATCCTGTATGGACCAACCAAGTAGGTTTTTTCTCCAGGCTCTCAGAGAACAAGCTGGGTGACAGTATCTGGCCCAGGGTAGGAGCCCTGCGGGAAGCACATTTATATCCCATAGCCAAAACCTCTCTAACTCCTGGGTCAGTGTGCAAGATAGGCATGTATTTGTCTATTATCTTTTCACCCCATTAAATTCAGTGCTGTACTGGGTGGAAAAAATTACTTGTTTGCTTATTTCGCCGTCACTGGGTGTGGGACTGATGTTTCCAACTAGATCGTTACGATTTTTCTCGCTGGCAATTTTTACAGCTCTCGCAACGGTCCAGCCGGGATATCCGCGACCTGACAGCAATAATGTGGTGGTGCACCATCTTGCTATGGGTGTCAGGTCTGAGCATTCCTTGATGAACAGTTTCCTGGAAAGTGGATTGGTCCTCGTGGGCCAGTTGAATGGCCCCTAAGGTCTCCCGATCGGACCCCCTAAGACTTTTATCTTTGGGGTCATCTGAAGGCAATTGTCTATGCTGTCAAGATACGAGATGTGCAGCACCTGAAACTACGGATACTGGAAGCATGTGCTAGCATTTCTCCTGTGGTATTGCTATCAGTGTGTGAAGAGTGGAAGAAGAGGGTTGTATTGACAATCCAACACAATGGGCAGCACACTGAACACATTTTATAAGTGGTCAGAAACTTGTAAATAACTCATGAAAGAATAAAGGTACGTTAAAACCAAGCACATCATTGTTTTTCTTGTGAAATTCCCAAAAAGTTTGATGTGTCACATGACACTCTTCCTATTGAAAAAAACAAAAGTTGGATTCAAAATGGCCGACTTCAAAATGGCCGCCATGGTAGCCACCCATCTTGAAAAGTTTCCCCCCTCACATATACTAATGTGCCACAAACAGGAAGTTAAAGGGGTAGTCCAGTGGGGAAAAACATATCCCCTATCCTAAGGATAGGGGATAAGTTTGAGATCGCGGGGGGTCCGACCGCTGGGGCCCCCTGCGATCTCTCTGTACGGGGGCCAGGCTCTCCGGCCAGATAGCGGGTGTCGACCCCCGCACAAAGCGGAGGCCGACACGCTCCCTCAATACATCTCAATGGCAGAGCCGGAGATTGCCGAAGCCAGCGCTCTGCCTTCGTGCGGAGGTCGACACGCCCCCTTCCCGCAGGCTGTCGGGGCTCCGTACAGGAGATCGCGGGGGGCCCCAGCGGTCGGACCCCCCGCGATCTGCAACTTATCCCCTATCCTTAGGATAGGGGATAAGTTGTTCACCACTGAGTCACCACTGGACTACTCCTTTAATATCACCAACCATTCCCATTTTATTAAGGTGTATCCATATAAATGGCCCACCCTTTACATTACTCCAATTGGACATTTCAACCTCTAGAAAAATGGCTTTCAGGATCAAGATGATAGAAGACTAGGACCAGATGGAGAAGTAGTACTTGGGATGATAAAAATGCCCTAAATGGGAGGAGTTGGTCAATCTTGGGTATTCCCTCATTTTTGGCTTAGCACTGTGAGGATGGGGGTTGGAACTGTATGGTGACTCACATGACCTTAAAGGAATAGGTGATCTGTTAATGAGACGTGGAATTCTTTCAGTGGCAGCAGAGGAATCCAGAGTTCCTTGACAATTGAGTATTTAGTGAAAGTCTCCACAATTTATAATCCTGACTATGGCTTTGCCTCACTGGATTCTGATAGATTGCTAGTGCAGCCAGGGACCTTATAACATTCCCCCTATCTGCTGCAACTAACAGTTAGTGGATGACAGATGTGCACCCATTGTGCCAGCTAACTAGTTTGACTTCGGGCCACTGCGGTTTAATTAACATTATATTTTTATAGTTTGGACATTTGGGCACACTGCGATATCACATATGATTATGGTTATCATGTTTACGTATTTTTATATGGAATTTGGGAAAAGGGGGGTGATTTAAACTTTTAATATGGAAGGGATGTGTTTTTTTTTTTTTTTTAAACTTTCATTAAACTTTTTTTTTTTTACACGTTATTAGTCATTAGATTCCTCATACAGATCAATGGAGTCGTATAAAACTCCATTGATCTTTGATCATTTGGTTGAGCCTGGCCCAGCCAGACTCAATCAAATGAAGACCCACGGACACCAGGGAATGGGAGTTAAGCCCTCCGGCTACCTCCACAGTGGTTTCTGTCCTCCCTGAGCTCGCCTTAGGACACCTGCGTTACGGTTTGACAGGTGTACCGCCCCAGTCAAACTCCCCACCTGCTACAGGAATCAGCTGGGGGCTGGCCGGAATGGCACAGGCTCGAGTCAGGAGCCTGTGCTATCACTAGTTGCCATTTCCTGACACAGTCAGCACTGCTGGATAGCCGTTTTTGCATTGGCCGTGACACACAGAAGCATACTGTTGATGCTACCTACCTACATGTTGATGCTACCTTCAACATACGATGGGCTCTGAGTGGCCATCGTATGTTGAAAGGATCGTATGTCGGGGCCATCATATATTGGGGGACCACTGTGTGTGTGTGTGTGTGTATATATATATATATATATATATATATATATATAAATAAATAAATAAATAAATAAAGAGTGTCTCAGTCATGAGCATAACCAGCTTTTGACTCACTACCATTTCAAGTACTTTTGCTCAGAAATTGGCTGATGTTTTTGTGCCTTGTCTTCACTGATGAAAAACAACAAAAAGCAAGAATAGACATGAAGTGTCTGGAGGCAGGGCCGCCATTAGGGCGGTACAACCCATACTCGGGTAAGGGGCCGGGAGCCCGGACCTTTTTTTGTGTGTGTTCAGTGAGTGACTATCTGTCACTCACTGACCACTGGGGGCCCATCAACTGTCCCGGATTGAGCGGGACAGTCCTGTTTTCGAGGTCATGTCCCGCTGTACCAGAACGGCCCCCTTCTGTCCTGCTTGTAAGCAGGCCCAGTGCAGCACATAGACATATAAGGCAGCTGCCTACAGCGCACCTTTCCACAGCCACATATTTGTTTTTTTTAGGAAGCCTTAAGACAACACTGGTGGGGCTACGCTCCTCTATCTAGTTACCTTCTGTCAGGAGCGCAGTGCTGTCACATTACCCCCTCCGTCCACAGTCTAGATGCTGATGGTATAGGACCTGTGATGATGTCACTATCATGTGACCATCATGTGACTGTGCAGGATAGATGTAATAGTGTTTGAAGGATCTGTGTGATGCTGTGGAGGAGGCGGGGCTGAGCTGAGCTAGAGTGGTACCCATGTCACCCAAGTAGTAAGTTAATAACATGAGGAGGGGGTTTGTTACAGTGTGTCACCCCAGTAGTAAGGAGATTACATGAGGAGGGGGTTTGTTACAATGTGTCACCCCAGTAGTATGGAGATTACATGAGGAGGAGGTTTGTTACAGTGTGTCACCCCAGTAGTAAGGAGATTACATGAGGAGGAGGTTTGGCGACGTGAAAGGAAGAGGAGCCGGAGCCTGCCCTGAGGACTGGAGGGTACTGTAAAAAAATGTATATATAATATGACCTGTGGCCGAGGGCCTGGGGCAGAATTCTATTGTAGTGGCAACTAGCTGGGGCCTGCTGCCTGGGGGCAAGGGAAAGGACTACAAATATATGGGGCGGGGGGGGGGGGGGGCAACAATTAGCAGAAAGAGGCCGGCAACCAACTATATAGGGGTAAGTTGTGCCCACATAATTGTTGTAGGCCCTGTTTCCGAATAGTTTCCCCCAGGCTTAAAACACTATAAGGCTAAGTTTCCACTTGTTTTTTTTCCTGGCAGTTTTTGGATATCTGCCACTGCAGTTTTTGAGCCAAATCAGAAGTGGGTCCATAAGGGAGGAGAAGTATCTTTCTTTATATGTCCTATTCCTTTTGAATACATTTCTGGCTTTGGCTCAAAAACTGCAGTGGCAGTATTCCAAAACTGCCAGAAAAAAAACCAAGAGGAAACTTAGCCTTACGGGGCAACTATTAACAGAGGGGCCCACACAAACTATATGAAGCCCCCATATACTAAGTTTTGAAACATCTGGAGGTCCGCAGGTTGAAGACCACTGCGGCCTTTGTCGTCATCCAGACCCCCCCCCCCCCCCCTTTAGTTTTCTACTCACTTCCCCTCGGTGGGAAGGAAGGGTGAGCTGGTCCGAGCGATCTATACTGCAGGGACTGTCCAGTGGGGAGGGTTAGTCGTTCCGGGCTGTCCATCTTCACCGGGAGGCCCTCTTCTCCGCTCCTGGCCCGGCCCCGGACTAGTGATGTTGCCTTGAAGACGATGCACAGGGACGTTCATGCGCAGGGATGGACGGCCGATGGCTGTCCGGGCATGCTGGGAGTTGTACTCTTGCAACATCTGGAGGTCCGCAGGTTGAAGACCACTGGAAGGGATTGACAGGCGGAGAGTTCACTCGAGTATAAGCCGAGGGGGGCGTTTTCAGCACGAAATATCGTGCTGAAAAACTCGGCTTATACTCAAGTATATACGGTAATCATAGAAATCAATATGGAATGCTAAAAACACTCCCTGCCCCCTTCTAACCAACTACAAATCACATGACTGCATGAATGGGGAAATCTATCCAAGGATATAAATATGGAAGAACCATGAGATACTTCCACCCCATTCTGGACTATTTTCTATATACCGCATTTATCGGCATATAACACGCACTTTTAAAACTTTAATTTAAGGCAAAAGGCTTGCCTGCGTGTTATACGCCGATAAGTCTTCTGGTCACTGATTTAAAGCGGCCACAGCAGCGGCTGCTTGTTAAAGGGGTATTCCAGGAAAAAACTTTTTTAAATATATCAACTGGCTCAGAAAGTTAAACAGATTTGTAAATTACTTCTATTAAAAAATCTTAATCCTTTCAGTACTTATGAGCTTCTGAAGTTAAGGTTGTTCTTTTCTGTCTAAGTCCTCTCTGACGACACCTGTCTCGGGAAACACCCAGTTTAGAAGCAAATCCCCATAGCAAACCTCTTCTAAACTGGGTGTTTCCCAGGTGTCATCAGAGAGCACTTAGACAGAAAAGAACCACCTTAACTTCAGAAGTACTGAAAGGATTAAGATTTTTTAATAGAAGTAATTTACAAATCTGTTTAACTTTCTGGAGCCAGTTGATATTTTAAAAAAAGTTTTTCCTGGAATTCCCCTTTAAGTATTAACAGCACGGCCGCGTTCACTTTAAATCAGTGACCAGCGGGGTCTCCTCCCTGCACTATCACTTGTTTCCCCCCCCCCCCCCCCGCACTATCCACAGATACTGGTGGATAGTATGGGAGACGCTGATTTAAAATGAGCCCTACCTTGTCCGGATCTGCCCTACCTTTTAATTAGCGTCTCCCACACTATCCACCAGTACCTGTGGATCGTGCGGGAGAAAACAAGTGAGTTTTACTTTTCATTTTCCCTACCTCCCCCCTCCCTCATCATTCCCCCTTTCCCTGCTTTTTATAGTTTTGTTATTTTCCTTACCTTGCTGCACTTCGGCAGGTCAGGTCAGGCGGGGGTCTTGCGGGCTGTTGTCATGAAGCAGATGAGTGACGTCCTCTGCCGACTTCTCTGGGCGGCATCACTGATGTCCCTTTTCATTTCCTGTAGTCGCCGCCGAAAAGTGACATCCCTGATGCCGCGCAAGGAGTCGGGAGAGGACGTCACTCGTCTGCTTCACTGACCCCGCAGCCCGCAAGACAGCCGAAGTGCAGCCAGGTAAGGAAAGGGGAAGAGTGGTCTTCAACCTGCGGACCTCCAGATGTTGCAAAACTACAACTCCCAGCATGCCCGGACAGCCAACTGCTGTCCGGGCATGCTGGGAGTTGTAGTTTTACAACATCTGGAGGTCCGCAGGTTGAAGACCACTGGATAGGAGGAACATGATGGGGGGATGATGAGACGGGGAAATGATGAGGGGGGATGATGAGACGGTGGGGGGATGATGAGGGGGGAATGATGAGGGACATGATGAGACAGGGTGGGGGGATGATGAGGGGGGAATGATGGGGGACATGATGAGACAGGGTGGTGGGGATGATGAGGGGGAATGATGGGGGGACATGATGAGACAGGGTGGGGGGGATGATGAGGGGGAATGATGGGGGACATGATGAGACAGGATGGGGATGATGAGGGGGAATGATGGAGGACATGATGAGACAGGGGGAAATGATAGGGGGGGAATGATAGGGGGCATGATGAGACAGGGTGGGGGATGATGAGACGGGGAAATGATGAGGGGGGAATGATGGGGGGACATGATGAGACAGGGTGGGGGATGATGAGACAAGTGGAAATGATGAGGGGGGGATGATCGGGGGCATGATGGGACAGGGTGGTGGGATGATGAGACAGGTTGGGGGGATGATGAGACAGGGTGGGGGGATGATGAGGGGGGAATGATGGGGGACATGATGAGACAGGGTGGGGGATGATGAGACAGGGGGACATGATGGTGGGGGAGGCAATAAAGGCTTAATGTCTGTATGGCTAGTGGTTGTCTATGACTGGGGGAAATGATGAGACATGGGGTGATGATGATACATGGGGGTGGTGATGAGAGTGGTAAATGTGGCACACTGATAAAAGGGAAGGAATGATGTGGCACTGGAGGGGACAGGACCAAACTGAAGAAAACGAAGTTGGGGGGATGATGTGGCATTTAGTCCAGGTCAGGTCATTTATTTTACATTTTATTTTTTTTACTTACATTCCCCTGTTAAAATGGGGGTGCGTGTTATACGCCAGCGTGTGTTATACGCCGATAAATACGGTATGATCTTGGTAAGACATTAAGACAAATAGAGTTTTATGATCTCGCTAGACTATATTTTAGGAGGAAAAACTTGAAACAAGTTTCCTGTGTGGGAAATATACTTATAACACTTAGTTTGGCAAGTAGGAATTCTATCAATATGTCTAAGAAATTATTTCATGCTTTGATAGATTATGAGTCCTGATTTTGCAGGTAGAATGAAGTCTCACAATATCCTAAAACTATTATCTCAATATGGAGATAATTAGTTTATTTAATTAATTTATTCACCAATCTAAATGGTATAATTCCATCCACATTATCCCAATTAGTCTTAATTAAATTGAATACCATTTTTGTGTCTCTTACCAAGTCTATGTAGGAAAATTGAACGGTCATGGATAGCCATTGGTCTGGTACCGTGTGATCAGTCCGTTTGCTGGGATCTCACATGACCTTCATGGCTTCCGTCTTGTGGACCTTTTTCAGTGGAAGACCTCTTTGTCTTTGTGTGTTTTTTAAGCACAGTACAGCACAGTCCCTAACATCTGGTTTACCAGACTTTTTAATTAGTTAGACACACCCTCCTAAATTGGAACTCCCCAATGAATGTAGGTTGGGTGTGTACATATGGTAATGACCATGACATCACTATAAACCCAGAATGCATTGAGCATATCACCCATAATGCCTTTCCTGTCAGTGTAATGTCAACTACCCATACGCTAGGGGGTGCTATTGCATAAGCAATTAGCAGCATTACCATTAAGGGTTAACTGTCCAATGTTGGTTTCAAACCCGCATTCCACACTTTAAGTATGGAGCACTACATTATGAAAGCAGGGATTATTTTTGACATATAAGTAATTAAAACCTGGATTCCCATAGACATCTTGGGGCCTACCTAGACATCCAAATTTATTGGAAAGATAACAATACCATTTAGGTCTTTTTCACACAGACGTGGGAATCTCTCTGTCTGTCTAGTCTAGGTAATTGATTGTTAGTTACAATAACACTAAGCAATGCTCCCTATGAGAATCATATATAAGATAATAGATCTATATACTGATGTCCTTTACAATACGAACAGTATATGACAATATGGTATGTCCTACTGATTACCTTATATATATATATATATATATAAGAATTAATGTTCATTCAGAGGAGACATGATTATTTCACAGTTCATTATCTCAACCCCCTTTCTATGTCTTTTCTAAACAGCCATAAATATCTAAAGAGACAACAAGTATTCTACTCCCAGACTGGCACTTGAATAGGAGAACTACTACAGAATACACTGCGTTCTTGCGCATAACACGCACCCCCATTTTAACAGGGAAATTTAAGTAAAAAAAAATAAAATGTAAAATAAATGACTTGGACTAAATGCCACATCATCCCCCCAACTTCGTTTTCTTCTGCACCTCAGTTTGGTCCCGTCCCCTCCAGTGCCACATGATTCCTTCCCTTTTATCAGTCCCTGTGCCACATTTACCCCTTTCATCGCCCCCCCATGTCTCATCATCTCCCCATGTCTCATCATTTCCCCCTATCATAGACCACCACTAGCCATACAGACATTAAGCATTTAGTGCCTCCTCCACCATCATTTCCCCCATCATTCCTCCCTCATCATCCCCCCACCCTGTCTCATCATGTCCCCCATCATTCCCTCCTCATCATCCCCCACCCTGTCTAATCATCCCCCCCCCACCCTGTCTCATCATGTCCCTCATCATTTCCCCGTCTCATCCCCCATCATCATTTCCCCCTGTCTCATCCCCCATCATTCCCCCCCTCATCATTTCCCCCGTCTCATCATCCCCCATCATTCCCCCCCCCTCATAATTTCCCCGCCTCATCATCCCCCCATCATGTTCCTCCTATGGCATCCAGTGGTCTTCAAACTGCGGACCTCCAGATGTTGCAAAACTACAACTCACAGCATGCCTGGTCAGCCAACTGCTGTCCGGGCATGCTGGAAGTTGTAGTTTTGCAACATCTGGAGGTCCGCAGGTTGAAGACCACTCTTCCCCTTTCCTTACTTGTCTGCGCTTCGGCTGTCTTGCAGGCTGCGGGGTCAGTGAAGCAGATGAGTTACGTCCTCTCCAGGCTTCTCTGTGCGACATCACGGATGTCAATTTTCGGCGGCAAAATGAAAAGTGACGTCAGTGATGCCGCACAGAGAAGCCGGCAGAGGACGTAGCTCATCTGCTTCACTTACCCCGCAAGACTCACCGACTGACCTGACCTGCCGAAGCACAAACAGGTAAGGAAAATAAAGAAAACTATAAAAAGCAGGGAAAGGGGGAATGATGAGGGAGGGGAGGGGGGTAATAAAAATGAAAAGTAAAACTCACTTGTTTTCTCCCGCACTATCCACAGGAACTGGTGGATAGTGCGGGAGACGCTGATTAAAAGGTAGGGCAGATCCGGACAAGGTAGGGCTCATTTTAATCAGCATCTCCCACACTATCCACCACACCAGTACCTGTGAATAGTGCGGGAGAAAACAAGTGACAGAGCGGGGAGGAGATGCCGCTGGTCACTGATTTAAAGTGGCCGCGGCCGTGCTGTTAATACTTAACAAGCAGACGCTGCTGCGGCCTCTTTAAATCAGTGACCAGAAGACATATTGCCTTAAATTTAAGTTTAAAAAGTGCGTGTTATACGCTGATAAATACGGTAGATAACTAATATACTGTGGGGATCAAAAGTTTGGGCACCCCAGGTAAAAAAATGTATTAATATTCATAAAGAAGCCAAGGAAAGATGGAAAATCTCCAAAAGGCATCAAATTACAGATTAGACATTCTTATAATATTTCAACAAAAGTTAGATTTTATTTCCATCATTTACACTTTCAAAATAACAGAAAACAAAAAAATGGCGTCTGCAAGTATCACAGCTTGTAAACGCTTTTTGTAGCCAGCCAAGAGACTTTCAGATCTTGTTTGAGGTATCTTTGCCCATTCTTCTTTACAAAAGTCTTCCAGTTCTTTGAGATTTCTGGGCTGTCTGTCATGCACTGCTCTTTTAGGCTAGGTTCAGACTACGGAATTTCCGCCTGCAATTCCTCTTTGAAATTGCAGGCGGAAATTCCGCTTGCTAAAATGTATAGTGTAGTGAATGGGTTTCCGTTCACCAATTCACACTTCGGAATTTGTGAAGCGGAATTTGTAAACGGAAAATCCGCTTGGAAATTTCCACCTGAAGAAAGGGGTTTCTCTTTCTTCAGGCGGAAATCCGGGCGGAACACATTGCAGTCTATTGGAGACTTCAGTGTCCACGCGGTCCTAGCGCCGACTGATTCAGTCAGCGCTGGACGCACTCGGAATCTCCGGGCGGAAATTTTCTGCCCGGAGATAACATAGTCTGAACCTAGCCTTAAGGTCTATCTATAGATTTTCAATTATGTTAGGGTCAGGAGATCGTGAAGGCCATGGCAAACCCTTCAGTTTATGCCTCTTGATGTAATCCCCCGTGGATTTTGAGGTGTGTTAATGATCATTATCCATTTGTAGAAGCCATCCTCTCTTTAACTTCAGCTTTTTCACAGATGGCATCAAGTTAGCATCCAAAATTTGCTGAAATTTTATTGAATCCATTTTTCCTTCTACTCGTGAGATGTTCCCTGTGCCACTGGCTGCAATACAACCCCAAAGCATTATTGATCCACCCCCATGCTTAACAGTTGGAAAGAGGTTATTTTCATTAAATTCTGTTCCCCTTCTTCTCCAAATGTGCCTTTGCTCATTCCGGCCAAAAAGTTCAATTTTAACCTCATCGGTCCACAGAACTTATTTCCAAACTGCATCAGACTTGTCTATATGTTCATTTGCAAAGTTCAAATGCTGATTTTTGTGGTGAGGACGTAGAAGAGGTTTTCTTCTGATGACTCTTCCATGAAGACCATATTTGTACAAGTATCTCTTTATAGTGGAATAGTGTACCACAACTGCAGTGTCTGCCAGATCTTTCTGGAGGGGTTGTGCAGTCAAACGTGGGTTTTGAATTGTTTTTCTCACAATCCTGTGAGCTGTTCTGTCTGATATTTTTCTTGGTCTTCTAGATCTTGCTTTAACTTCCACTGTTCCTGATGACTGCCATTTCTTAATTACATTCAGAGGAAATTGACATCTGAAAATGTTTTGCGCCTTCTCCAGTTTTGTGAACTTCAACTATTTTCAGTTTCAGATTTCTAGACAACTGCTTAGAAGAACCCATGGTGCTGGGGCAAGGTCAGATGAGTCTGGGCATTTAAAACCTTTGAGATTTACATCACCTGGTCTTCCCAGATGATGATTGAGAACAATCCATGACACTGGCAGGTCTCAGCTTTGCAAAGGGGGCAGTGCCTGCTATAAATTCTGCAGGGTGCCCAAACTTTTGCAGACGCCATTTTTTTGTTTTCTGTTATTTTGAAAGTGTAAATGATGGGAAAAAAAATCTAACTTTTGTTGACATATTATAAGAATGTCTAATCTGTAATTTGATGCCTTTTGGAAATGTTTCCATCTTTCCTAGGCTTCTTTATGCACATTCATACACATTTTTACCTGGGGTGCCCAAACCTTTGATCCCCACAGTAGATAAAGCAAGTCTTTACATATCAAATTAAGAACAAGCTGCTGGGAGCTGTAAATCACTGTCTATGTAGAGGACAGGAGCTTCTTCAGGGTACTGTACAGTACACACAGTGTCCTAAAACAGTAGAATAGAGCTGTCCTTGCTTGGTGTCCAAGGGAGCAGCTAACTGTGGCATAGGTTAAGAGTGGTACAGAACATGTACCGGTATTTCCTTCCTGTACTGTAGGGTACTGTAAGTGGTACCAGACAGGAATTCAGTGCATACGCTTTAGTAATACAGGTGTTTTACCAGTATAATGCCCATTTTGATTGGTCAGTTCTTCCAGCCATTGACATGTTTCGCAGATCTGGACTGTTCGTAGCATTGTATGTTGAGTCTGGTTTCAAGTTACAATTGTTTGGTGAAACTATTGTATGTTAAGGCCATTGTAAGTTGAAGGATCACTGTATAATATATTAAAAGTTTATTTTGGTGACATGTACTTTATTTTATTCATTTATTTAAAAAAAAAAAAGCTATTTTCCCCTAATTTTAACACTAATAAGTTTTATATATGTATATATATACGGAGCAGATAGTTTATAAAACTTAAACTTTAATATGTCTACATTACTTTGCCAACATTTTTTAAATGAACACGTTAAATGTACTTGAAGCCTAATAATTTTACTTAAAATTTTGGAAATATGAAAAGTACATCTTGCTTTTATGTGCTAAGCAAGGTTTTAAGAGGCTGAGAGGTGGTATTCACCAGGGGGTAAAATGAGTATTTTAACGCCATATAATATTTAAAGCGTACCTGTCATAATATAAAAAAGTGATATGTTACTCAGGACCCAATCCTGATCATGTGCATATCATTTTTATGTGTCTTGGACCTATATATCCAGAGATATAAGCATTTATCTGCTGGTGAGTTACTTTTCATTGTGCAGGCTGGAGGGGGCGTGTCAGTCAGTCTCCCTCACAGGAGCAAGCCTGGGCAGTCAGCCAATCAGTACTCTCTACTCTGTAACCCTTTCCTCTCTGGTTTTATGCTGTGTCATGTGTCAGAGGAAGATACTTGGAGCTTGCCTGCAGTAATCAGAAGACATTATGGTGAATTCATAACAGGATAAAATGTATAAATATTAGAATAGATCTTTATAAAATTAGTGCAAGGATTTTTTAGATAAAAGTACAGCATTTTTATGAATACACGTTCTATCTGTTTTATCTTCTCCTAGTAAAGCTGGATGCTAATCAGCATAGCTGTCACTATGTGTGTCATTCATCTTTCACAGACTCCTGATTGTCTGATCAACTTCTTTGTCATTCAGGAGTCCGAGAAAGCTTTGACTATTTCAGCATGCTGGGAGTTGTAGTTTAGAAACAACTGAAGCTGCAATGTTTGTAAATAACTGTGTTAGAGCAGTGTTGCCTCCAGCTGTTTTAAAACTACAGCTCCCAGCATGTCCACACATCCTTTATCTGTAGTTTTGCATACACAATAGAAATCTCCTATGCTGGATACCGCTATGCTTTACGGCCGGTATCCAGTATGCTGTAAAATCTAGACTAGTCTGTCTGGCTAAAAGACAGGCGACCCCTAGTGGTGGCTATTTTGAGCTTGAATTTCAGGTGAAAATTTTAAATTTTTTTTTTCAACAGGTGTATATTGTGAAATGTCATATTATAATGAGTCCGGCAATATATGAAAAGTTTTTAACAATGACAGTGCCTCTTTAATAAAATGTATTTTTATTTATTATTTTTTAATTAATTTAGTTACTGTGCAGTGATTTAATTACTACTGTTAAGCTTTAAAAATAGGAGGATGCTGATGAAGAGACAAAGGGAGCTCCCCTCCCTTTGTCAAACTCCTTATAGGTCGCGGTCACTTTGGAGAGCGGCTGTAAGGTTTAAACTGCCAGGATCGAAGCTTACTTTGGTCCTGTGTGTTACAGCTGAGCTCCTGCCACAATCTCGTGGGTACACTGGGCAGTATGCACAAAATTACCAAGATGTGTATACCCATCAGGGTTTAAGCAATAAGTTATTTTCTATTGACACATTTCCTTCAAATATTGATGGCTGTGTACAGCTCCAGTGCCCAGCAGCTTCCCTCATCGTCTTGATAATGGCCCTTTCCTCATTGAGAGAAGTGTCAAGAGGTGAGAGCGCTGGGTCAATCAGCAACAGCGCCTGCACTCAAACCTCCGGGTGAAAGGAGATTTAATCTGATCTGCATCTCAGTCCTATGTCTGTGATTGACGTTTACACTGTCACTATCGTTCCTGTTTCCCCGTGTTCCTATATTTGTTCTGACCTCCTGTGACCTGATCTTTTGCCTGTTCCCTGTCTTTGCTCCTGCCTGCTTGCTGACTTTGTACCTCACTGCACTCTATGTTTGACCTTTGCCTGTCCTGACTCTGATTTCTCCCTGGTTTTGTACTACGCTCCAGTTAACCCTTTGTCTTCAGATTTAGTACCGTTTTGCCCACGTGTTGTTGACCTTGACTGTCTGACACCCTTGCACTTAGTTTAGAGTAGGAACCATCTCCCAGTTGGGGGGGGACACTGTTTAGGGTGGATTGTCCAAGTAGGTGGGGACAGTGATCGGGGTTAGATCCATGTCTGCACTGATCCCTACCCTTGGACGTGATACAGATTATGTGAACATGTGTATTAGTACCACATTTAAACTAATGATTGGTGGAGTCCTGGCAGTGGGACCACCAACCTAATATTAAGGGACTGTCCTAAGGATTGGCCCTTAATTTTTTAAGACTGAATAAACCCAAATAAAACTGTGCATTTCTACAAAAAGCATAGAAATATTCATGTTTGTTGTAGTATTTTGGCCAACCAGATATTTTCAAAGAAAATAGCATAAACTTGAAAAAATTCTATGTGTGTGAAGCTTTAACATAACACATATGCATATACTGTATCTATACATGCATAAAATCAGCAATAATGATGCATTTAATATTATTCCCTTGGATATGCATTCCCTGTGATGCATCCTGGGCACAGTAAAAGAACTCTTAGGGTATGTTCACACGGCGGAATGTCTATGCGGAATTCTGCCGGAATTTTCTGCACAGACATTCTGCTTCAGCAGAGTCCCATTGATTTCAAAGGAATTCTGCTGCACTGTGCACATGGTGGAGTTTCCGGTGTAAATCCCTATTCCGGCGTCCACAGGAAGAATAGATGTCAATTTTTTAGGTGAATTTCTCTCGGAAATGCATTACCGTCTATAAGGCTGCATTTCCGAGTAGTCTTAGCGCCGCCAAAATTCTCAAATGTACGGAATCTCTTTTTCAGCTAGTTTTCCCTAAACATCATTTATTCATTCCAACTACAGGGTTATAGAAACTGATTGTGATTTAATGTCAAGCCAGAGATCTCTCCAGAAGGAAAAATGACCCATCAGTGCAGGAGTTGAATAGAAAGATATTTAGTTGATTTTATCACACTCTTTGTAAATTACTGTTAGAACCTTTGACTGAGCCTGAGATAATTGTAAAAGGATAAAGGAATACTGTATCTCCGTATGAAGATGCAAGTATGTGGCTTACATCCTTTGATTATGATCCTCTTATGTTTATAAATAGAACATTAGAAATGTCTTATCAGGAGAATATACACAGTTTGGAACGTGTAATCCTTTCAAGGAGTTATAAAAATTGATGTTTCTGCAAAAGAAAAGTAGAGTTTCCTTCATAAAATCCTATGTCATAGACAAATGTAAAGCGTTAAGTCCAGAGCTGGTGCAGGGAGACGCCGCGTACACTGGGCAGTACAGTTACCAAAGCAATGGCAATGTTTATCAGAAAAAAACTTGTGCATTGAACTAGATGGGCATCGCACAGTTGCCTATTTGCACTGATCTGTGCAGATCAGCAGAAGACCAGCTCTGGACTGTTTGGGTACATGAAACTTTTTATATATGATGGGTAAAAATTTTAAATATGTCATATTTACCTCCTTTGATCCCCCTCAGCTTGTTACTGCTTCCAACACAAGCAGTCTCAGCAGGAACTGCCTTCTCAGCCAATCACTGGCCACAGAAAAGTCCTGCTTCACTCACTGATTGGCTTGGTGGCAGTTCCTGCTAAGACGGCTCTTCTCAGCTGCAGGATGAAGTGGGGACAACTAGACATGTGCAATTCGTTTCGGACGTAATTAGCTTTTGTCCGAATTGTTCATATTTCGTACATTCGGATTGATCCGAATGTACGAAATATTTACATCCGAATGAATCCGAACAAAACGAATTAATTGTACATGCCTACGAAATTGTGAAAAACTGATTTTATTTTTGTTAAAACAAAATTTGTTTTCATTTAGAAGCAAGGGACAAATATCGGGAGCAAGTGCACAGAAAAGAAGAGACCCGCGGAGATCAGAACATTAAGACAGGTAAGATAATGTATAATTCTATGTGATTCATTACTACATGATGTAATGTTGAATGAATGAATGAATGCTGTATGAATGATTGATGTGTTTGATCGATGTGTTTGATTGTCGGGTGATTTATGTATAACATGTCATGTCACTTGCGCTAACACTGTTTCTGTTACTGTTACCAGGGTGCCTCCAGCTGTTGCAAAACAACAACACCCACCCAGGGTCCCAACGTTCTAAACGGCAATTATCCAATTATGTCTGCGGTTTTATGAATGAAAAATTTTCCCACGGCAATTACTATGCATTTCATTGACCTATACTAACCCAGTTCAGAAAAGAGCGAGGGATATTTAAAAATGAAAGTAGTTAGAACATAGCGCATGTTTGCCAACCACCCAGGGTGTCTCCAGCTGTTGCAAAACTGCAACTCCCAGCATGCCCAGACAGCCTTTGGCTGTCAGGGCATGCTGGGTGGATGTTGTAGTTTTGCAACAGCTGGAGGCACCCTGGTAACAGTAACAGAAACAGTGTTAGCGCAAGTGACATGACATGTTATACATAAATCAACCGACAATGAATCAAACACATCAATCATTCATACAGCATTAATTCATTCAACATTACAGCATGTATTAATAAATCACATAAAATTATATTATCTTACCTGTCTTCCAATGTTCCGATCTCTGCGGCTGCCCTCTTTTCCTGCACCCACTCCCGATAATAGTCCCCTGCTTAAAAAAGATTTACCCGAATGTCCCGAATACCGAATGTATCCGAAAAAAATCACACTCGATCCCCTGAATACCGAATATATCATAAAAATCAAGCCCGAACAAATTACCGTACCGAAAATTTTACCAACATTGAAAAAACGAAATTAAAAATTTTCTTGTGCACATGTCTAGTGACAACGCTTCCAAGATTTAAAATACATCTGTCTAGATGTTTAAAAAACTGTAGCACTGAATGTACTAAAAGACAGTTTCCTGTAGTTCTAAAACAGGGCATTTTTTAAATAACAAATACATTTCATTACAGGTCCATGAGATACAGATTTTCAATACAGCGCTCAGAGAATAATAATGACACATACTGTACCTCTTTATGTCTCTGATTTAATACATAGAAGTTTTTGCTTCCGTATTCTGTATTGCCCAAAAGCAATATGTAAGGGGGGAATCTGTACATATATACTGTGAATCAATGTGGAGTCATAAACTCCCATTCTTTTACTATCTTTATATGATTATTATTCTTTCCCATTACTTTTGGTCCCTTAGCAAGTGGGATGCACAAATGCAAACTGTTGTAATTCCTACACCGTTCACCTGATTTGGATGTAAATGCCCTCAAATTAAAGCTGACAATCTGCAGTTAATGCACATATTGTTAATTTCATTTCAAATCCATTGTGGTGGTGCATAGAGCCAAAAATGTTAGAATTGTGTCGATGTCCCAATATTTATGGACCTGACTACATATTATTGCCATGTCCCTTTGGGTTGCAACAATGACTGGCTGTCTATGGCAGGACACATAATAGGCATGCCCCACTGGTTTGTCCCATGCATCAAGGATACATCTGAGAACACCAGTCGCGGTGAGTGCCATTTAATTCTTCTACTCTCAGCTGTTAGATATCAATGTACTGCTGTATTTGGACAAAGCACTGATATATACAGATTGTTTCCATGGCCTATGACCCACTATTGCTCCAGTATATCCCACTGGCAGTATACATAGTGAGTTGTGCCATTACCTATTCTTGTGTTACACCTACAAATAAGTGAGGCAATGACAAGGATCTGGATGGTGGAAAATGGATCTGTAAGGCTAGGTTCAGACTACGGAATTTCCGCCTGAAATTCAGCTTGCTAAAATGTATAGTGTAGTGAATGGTTTTCCGTTCACAAATT
This sequence comes from Hyla sarda, assembly GCF_029499605.1. Lineage (NCBI taxonomy): Eukaryota > Metazoa > Chordata > Amphibia > Anura > Hylidae > Hyla > Hyla sarda. The sequence goes on from NC_079189.1 coordinate 348,667,613, forward strand.
CATACTTCGGAATTTGTGAAGCGGAATTTGTGAACGGAAAATCCGCTTGGAAATTCCCACCTGAAGAATGGCGTTGCTCTTTCTTCAGGCGGAAATCCATGCGGAACACATTGCAGTCTATTGGAGACTGCAGTGTCCGCGCGGTCCTAGCGCCGACTGATTCAGTTAGGGCTGGCCGCACTCGGAATCTCCGGGCGGAAATTTTCTGCCCGGAGATTCCGTAGTCTGAACCTAGCCTAAGAGCTGCTCGTGCTGGTGATCTGTCTGGGTCATTTGGTGCCTGTTTGCCATGTGTGCACATCCTCACATAACCACTGCTCCCAACACCTAACAACTTGGTCAGAGCAGCCTAGATTACAGGAAATTTGTTGAAACGACTGACTCTTTCTCTTAGTTCAATGATGCGCCATCTTTCAAAGTCTTTCAAGTGAGCAAATTGTCTATGAATGCATTGTAGAGGCATAACTAGCAGTCACTGAGAGTTAAGCAAGATAAAAGTAGACTCTAAGAGCCTTTTTATTTGGGAGCAGAGGAAGCACTTTTATGTCCTCTTGTGGCATGACACAGTGTCTAATCAGTCCCCACCTTTAATAATTTATATCTGCCTGAGGCATAATTGCATACTGGGTTTTGCAAAATCTGACATTTTTATCTGGGTGCAATACTTTTTTGTCAGTGAGCGTAGAAAGGCTGAAACACAACCAGCACCACCCTATTGTTAGTTGTAGAAGTGTCTGCCAGTAATAAAATATAATGTCTATGGTTAGCATATTAGGACATTTGGCCATCATATAGGAATATTTCGGATCCTGCTGTTGCAGCACAAACATGAATTGCAATTTGCATGGGTGCCATGTAATAGAAAATTTGTCCTGCTTCCTGCAACTTTCTCCAGTAAAGAGCAAAATTTAGCTACAGGGGATACAATATCATCAGCTGACTGCCAGTGGGACACTAATTAGATACAATTAGTGTCCGCTCTGTGCAGATGACTCACGATGCAGGGGCTGAAGGCGTGACGTCACAAGAGGATGGGGCCGGGATGTCACGAGCCTCCGGCGCCTGCATCGTGAGTCATCAGGCATGGAGTTAAGTTTGCTCCATATACAAGATGACTGGGGGAACTGCCAGAGAGATCGCAGGGGTACCCAATGGCAGAACCCCCGCAATCAGACATCTTATCCCCTAACCTTTGGACAGGGGATAATATGTTTAGGGACAGAGTACCTCTTTAATCCTTGCAGTACTTATCAGCTTCTGTATACTACAAAGAAAGTTGAGTTCTGTGTGACCACAGTGCTCTCTGCTGACACATCTGGACAGTTCCTGACACAGAAAGAGGTATCAGCAGAGAGCACTGTGATCAGACAGAAAAGAACTATACAACTTCAACTGATAAGTACTGGAAGGATTAGGATTTTTTAATAGAAGTAATATACAAATCTGTTTAACTTTCTAGCACCAGTTGATTAAAAAATGTGTCTTCCACAGGAGTACCCCTTTAAATGCAATGATCAATAGCAATGACGGCATTTAAACATTAAATGCCGGTAGTCCTTGGGGTCTAGGGGCTTACCCATTCTTACTGATCCTCAGTGGATCAGCGATTGCTTAAAGGGGTACTCCAATGGAAAATATATATTTTTTCTAATCAACTCAGCTTGCTCTTTCTGAGTGTTGCTGTGTAAGAGGGGGCGTGAAAGAGGAGTTTCAAAAACTGTGATTATCTGTTGTGCGGAGTGAATCTGTGGAGTGGGTGTGACTGCCTATAGCCCACATTCATATTTTGGGTAAGTTTTTCTCTTTTGCACATAGTGGGATAACTGTTAGAGTTTAAACACCCTTTTTCATTTATTTATTTTTTTTTCTCTGTTCCACCTCTAGGGGGAGGAGGAGTAGATTGGGCACAGGTGTATAAATCTTAGCTTGGGACTCTTATTGAGAGCTTGCTCTTTCTGAGTGTTGCTGTGTAACAGGGGGCGTGAAAGAGGAGTTTCAAAAACTGGAGTTTGAAAGCAGGAGGTTGAGATCGCTGTGAGTGTTAATTTCTGAACCCACAAGGTCTACAAAAAATTTTAAGTGTAATTTTGACTGTCTGTTTTTTCCTATACATTTGTGAAATCCCCATAACTAGATGGCCTCCATGTTGGAAAATGCAGTCCAATGTACATCCTGTTCAATGTATGCAATCCTTGAACAACAGTTTGAGGGTGCATATTGTTGTGCGAGATGTGTGCTAGTTGTCCGTTTGGAAGCCCAGATCCTGCATCTAGAGGGGCGACTGGCAACAATGAGAAGCATTAACAACATGGAGAGGAGTCTCCTGCTCACTGAGCAGGCACTCTCGGGAATAGAGGTGGGGGAGGACAGTGGGACGGAGTTGCAGGACAGTCAGGCAGTTAGCTGGGTTACAGTTAGAAAGAGGGGTAGGGGAAAAAGTGTCAGGGAGGCTAGTCCTGAACTGGCACACCACAACAAGTTTGCCCGCTTGGCAGATGAGGGGGATGCCATTACAGAGCTAGCAGAACTGCAGCAGGATACCGCCTCTGACCGCCAGGGGGGTGTCTGCTCCAGTAAGGAGGGAGGGAGGAGTACAGGGCAGGCCAGACAGGTACTAGTGGTGGGGGACTCAATTATTAGGGGGACAGACAGGGCAATCTGTCACAAAGACCGGGATCGCCGAACAGTGTGTTGTCTGCCTGGCGCACGAGTTCGGCACATCGCGGATCGGGTTGACAGGTTGTTGGGCGGGGCTGGAGAGGACCCAGCAGTCATGGTACATATTGGCACCAATGACAAAGTAAGAGGTAGGTGGAGTGTCCTTAAAAATGATTTCAGGGACTTAGGCCGCAAGCTTAAGGCAAGGACCTCCAAGGTAGTCTTTTCTGAAATACTACCAGTACCACGAGCCGCACCAGAGAGGCAGCGGGAGATCAGGGAGGTAAACAAGTGGCTCAGAAGCTGGTGTAGGAAGGAAGGGTTTGGGTTCATGGAGAACTGGGCTGACTTCGCTGTCGGTTACCGGCTCTACCGTAGGGACGGGCTGCACCTCAATGGGGAGGGTGCAGCTTTGCTTGGGGAGAAGATGGCTAGAAGGGTGGAGGAGTGTTTAAACTAGGGACTTGGGGGGAGGGAACCTACAGCAAAGAGGGGGAAGATAGTGTAGATAGAGAGGTGGGAATTATAAATGTACCTGGGGGTGGAGCGGAGGGAGGGGTTAGAATAGTTAATAGGAATAAGCTTCATAGGAAAATAAAACTTACACCCTTGAATCCCATTAACCCCAATAACATAAAGGATGGAAATGTAAAGTGTATGTTCACAAATGCCAGAAGCCTAGCAAATAAAATGGGGGAGCTTGAGGCCTTGATACTGGAGGAACATATTGATATAGTTGGGGTCACTGAGACATGGCTGGACTCCTCGCATGACTGGGCTGTCAATCTGCAGGGGTTTACATTGTTTCGCAAGGATAGAATGAACAGAAAAGGTGGTGGAGTCTGTCTGTATGTAAGAAGTGGTATGAAAGTCAGTGTGAACGATGCCATAGTGTGTGATGATTCTGAGGAGGTGGAATCACTGTGGGTAGAATTACAAAAGGAGGGAAATACTGAAAAAAATAGTATTTGGTGTAATCTACAGACCCCCTAATATCACTGAAGAGATAGAAGTTCGGCTTCATAAACAAATAGAGAGGGCCGCCCGGGCAGGTACAGTGGTAATAATGGGAGATTTTAACTATCCAGATATAGATTGGGGTCCGGGGTTGGCTAAAACTACAAAGGGGCGACAATTCCTAAATTTATTGCAGGATAATTTTATGGGCCAGTTTGTGGAGGACCCAACAAGAAGTGATGCCTTGTTGGATCTGATCATTTCCAACAACGCAGAGCTGGTTGGTAATGTAACTGTGCGGGAAAACCTTGGTAATAGCGACCACAATATAGTTACTTTTGACTTAAAATGTAGAAAACAAAGACAGGCGGGGAAGGCAAAAACATATAACTTTAAAAAGGCAAATTTCCCTGGGCTGAGGGCTGCACTACAGGACATAGACTGGGGGGAGGTGTTCTCAAATACGGATACAGAAGGTAAATGGGACATCTTTAAATCAACTCTAAATAACTATACTGCTAAATATATACCAAAGGGGAACAAATATAAACGATTAAAACTAAATCCTACATGGCTGACACATGATGTTAAAAGAGCAATAAACAACAAAAAAATAGCCTTCAAAAAATACAAATCTGATGGGTCAGCTATAACATTTAAACAGTACAAGGAGCTTAATAAAATCTGTAAAAATGTAATAAAAACAGCAAAAATTCAAAATGAGAGACAGGTGGCCAAAGAAAGCAAAACTAATCCTAAATATTTTTTTAGATATATAAATGCAAAAAAACCAAGGACAGAGCATGTAGGACCCCTTAATAATGATAATGGGGAGGTTGTCACAGGCGATCAAGAGAAGGCGGAGCTACTGAATGGGTTCTTTAGTTCTGTATACACTATGGAAGAAGGAGCTGACATTGGCCAGGTCAGTGCTGGTAACACATCATGTAATGTACTGAACTGGCTTAATGTAGAGATGGTACAAGGTAAGTTAAGTGATATAAATGTAAGCAAATCCCCAGGGCCGGATGGACTACACCCAAGAGTTCTTAGAGAGGTAAGTTCAGTAATATCTGTGCCCCTGTTCATGATATTTAGAGATTCTCTGGTATTGTGCCAAGGGACTGGCACAAGGCGAATGTGGTGCCAATCTTCAAAAAGGGCTCTAGGTCTTCCCCAGGAAACTATAGACCGGTAAGTTTAACGTGCATTGTGGGTAAATTGTTTGAAGGACTTATAAGGGATTACATACAGGAATACATAGGGGATAATTGTATTATAAGTGACAGCCAGCATGGGTTTACTAAGGATAGAAGTTGTCAAACCAATCTAATTTGCTTTTATGAAGAGGTGAGTAGAAGCCTTGACAGAGGAATGGCTGTGGATATAGTGTTTCTGGATTTTGCTAAAGCGTTTGATACTGTCCCTCATAGACGTCTGACAGGTAAGTTAAGGTCTTTGGGTTTGGAAATTTTAGTTTGTAACTGGATTGAACACTGGCTCATGGATCGTACCCAGAGAGTGGTGGTCAATGATTCGTACTCTGATTGGTCCCCGGTTATTAGTGGTGTACCCCAAGGTTCAGTACTGGGACCGCTGTTGTTTAATTTATTTATCAATGATATAGAGGATGGTATTAACAGCTCTGTTTCTATCTTTGCAGATGACACCCAACTTTGTAGCACAGTACAGTCTATAGAGGATGTGCATAAGTTACAAGATGACTTGGATAGACTAAGTGTCTGGGCATCCACTTGGCAAATGAGGTTCAATGTGGATAAATGTAAAGTTATGCATCTGGGTACTAATAACCTGCATGCATCGTATGTCTTAGGGGGGATTAAACTGGCAGAGTCACTGGTAGAGGAGGATCTGGGTGTACTTGTAGATCACAGACTACAGAATAGCATGCAATGTCAGGCTGCTGCTTCCAAAGCCGGCAAGATATTGTCATGTATCAAAAGAGGCATGGACTCAAGGGACAGGGACATAATACTCCCCCTTTATAAATCATTGGTACGGCCTTACCTGGAATATGCTGTTCAGTTTTGGGCACCTGTCCATAAAAGGGACACTGCGGAGTTGGAAAGGGTGCAGAGACGCGCGACTAAACTAATATGGGGCATGGAACATCTTAGCTATGAGGAACGATTAAAGGAGTTACAATTGTTTAGTCTTGAGAAGAGACGTTTAAGGGGGGATATGATAAACGTATATAAGTATATTAATGGCCCATACAAAAAATATGGAGAAAAACTGTTCCAGGTTAAACCCCCCCAAAGGACGAGGGGGCACTCCCTCCGTCTGGAGAAGAAAAAGTTTAGTCTCAAGGGGCGACACGCCTTCTTTACCGTGAGGACTGTGAATTTATGGAACGGTCTACCTCAGGAACTGGTCACAGCAGGAAAAATTAACAGCTTTAAAACAGGATTAGATACATTCCTGGAACAAAATAAGATTAATGCTTATGAAGAAACATAAAATCTCATCCCTTCCCCAATATCGCGCCACACCCCTACCCCTTAATTCCCTGGTTGAACTTGATGGACATATGTCTTTTTTCGACCGTACTAACTATGTAACTATGTAACTATGTAACTGGTACCAGAAAGTTAAAGGGGTACTCCGGCCCTAATACATCCTATCTCCTATCCAAAGGATAGGGAAAAGATGTATGATCACGGGGTCGCACCACTGGGCACCCCGCAATCTGTAATTCCGCACCCACCTTTGTGAGCTCTCCGCAGCGCTGGAGGCTCCAAGTGTGAAGCGTGACGACCACAGGGCCGGAGTATCATGACATCACGGTTCTGCCCCAGTGTGACATCACACCCTGCCCCTCCTCCCAGGATAATGGGGGGAGGAGGGTCTCTGAGAAGTGTGGAGGATGGTAGGGGGTTGCTGAGGAGGGCAAAGGATGATGAGGGGTGCTGAGGAGTGTGGAGGATGACGGGGGACAGGAGGGTGCTGAGGAGTGTGGAGGATAACGGGGGATGGGGGGCCGCTGAGGAGTGTGGAGGATGACAGAGGGGGTGAGTGGGGGCACAAAAGTGGAGGAGAAGGGGTCTGGGGGAGCAGAGGAGTGTGGAGTAGAGGGGTTTAAAGGAGGACTTGGGGGTCTGGAAAGGCAGAGGGGTCTGCAGGATGACTAAGGGGTCTGGAGGGACAGAGTTTCCACCTGTGAAATTCCGCTGCAAAATTCCGCTTGCAGCAGAGTCTGCAGGGTTATAATGATTATTGTTCTTATACAGAGGATGAGGATCGGCTGACAAAGTGAGGAGCCAATGATGTGCGGACATCAGACTCTACAGAGGAAGCTGAAAGACGTCCTGGTGTCTGGACCAGATGAGGAAGAAAATAAAAGGAAAGATGTCAGGTGTGTCTGTATATCTGTACGTGTATGTCTGTAGTGTGTGTCTGTAAGTGTATGTCTGTAAGTGTATGTTTGTAGTGTATGTGTAACACGTCACGTTTCTGAAGACAGGAACTCCGGTGTATGTGGATCTGCTGGACCTGTGTGGCAGATGACTCGGACCGTGCCAGGGAACGGAGTCTAAGGTGCCGCTAGTCTCTGAAGAACCACACGAACATGAGCACGATACTCCACTAAGATGGAAGAGAAGATCAGGATGTCATCAAGGTATACGACAACACAGGTGTAAAGAAGATCACGGAAGATATCATTAACCAATTCCTGGAAAACGACTAGAGCATTGCAGAGACCAAATGGCATTACAAGATACTCAAAATGTCCGTCACGAGTATTGAAGGCCATTTTCCATTCATCTCCCTTGCGGATACAAATGAGATTATATGCATCGCGTAAGTCCAGCTTGGAGAAGACCTTGGCACCACGTAAACGGTCAAAAAGTTCTGAGATAAGAGGTAAAGGGTAACGGTTTTTGACCGTGATTTTTTTAAGTCCCCTGTAGTCAATGCATGGACGGAGTGAGCCATCCTTCTTCCCTACAAAGAAGAAACCTGCTCCTGCAGGAGAAGAGGACTTACGGATAAATCCCTTTTGGAGATACTCCTGGATATACTCAGCCATGGCTTTGGTCTCAGGAACTGAAAGAGGATATATCCTCCCACGAGGAGGAGTGGTACCAGGCAGAAGATCAATAGGGCAGTCGTAAGTACGATGTGGAGGCAGATACTTGGCCGATAGCCTGTTTCTTGCAGAAGACATCTGAGAAATCTTGGTAAGGTGGCGGCAGGCCAGGTAAAGGTGGAGGACGAGAAACAACTTTACTCAGAGCAGATTGGAGGCAAAAATTTTGACAGGATTGTCCCCAGCAAATTAATTCTCCAGTTCTCTAATCCAGTTGCGGGGAATGGCGTTGCAGCCAAGGAAGACCATGAAGAATCTCTGAAGTACAGTGTGGTAGAACATAGAATTCAATCTTCTCTTTATGCGATGCTCCCACTTGCATGACGAGAGATTCAGTACGGAAGTGAACCTTACAGTCCAGATTTTGTCCATTTACAGAGGAGATGAACAAGGGCTTGGCAAGATGAGTAAGAGGAAGATGATACTTGTGGACTAAAGCCGCATCAATAAAGTCCCCTGCATATTCGGAGTACAAAAATGCTGTAGCGCTGAAGGAAGACTTGGCTGAAGCGAAGACTTGTACAGGAATAGTTAAGCTTGGAGAGGTAGTATTCACACCCAGGGATGCCTCTCCCACATACCCTAGGTGCGGCCGAACAGTACAGTCCTTGAGAAAGTGTTCCGGGCTAGCACAGTACAAACACAAATTCTGGTTGCGTCGTTGTGACCTAGCCTGCTGCTTAAGACGAGGACGATCTCCTTGTATAACCTCTTTGGCAAGAAGCGGAAGAGACAAAAGAGGAGAACATTGGGACACAGATGTCAGGCGGGCAGATTCCCTCTCAAAGCGCAATTCCTCCTGTCTTTCGGCAAAACGCACATCAATGCGTGTGGCCAAGTGGATAAGTTCAGACAAAGAAGATGGAGGATCTCGTGCTGCAAGGGCATCTTGAATCCTGCTTGACAGCCCTTTTTTAAATGTGGCACACAAGGCCTCTTCATTCCAGGCGAGTTCAGAGGCTAGAATGCGGAACTGAACCGCGTAGTCACCAACGGTAGAATCTCCTTGACATAGATTCAGCAATGCCGTCTCAGCTGAAGAGGCACGTGCGGGTTCCTCAAAGACACTGCAAAATTCGGCCAAGAATGCAGACAAATTGGAGGATACTGGATCACCACGGTCCCAAAGGGGTGTAGCCCAAGCCAGGGCTTTTCCAGAAAGTAGACTAATGACAAAGGCCACCTTACTACATTCAGTTGGAAACAGTTCAGACATGAGCTCCAAATGCATGGAGCACTGTGTAACAAAGCCTCTGCATGACTTGTAATCCCCATCATACTTGGAAGGCAAAGGCAGGTGCAGCTGGGAGCCAGGAGAGACTGCAGAAGCTGGAGGAGGAAGTGGGCCAGATTGTGGTACCTGCTGCTGTTGCAAGGCCAAAAGCTGTTGCATCATGGCTGCAAGTTGAGAAAATTGCTGCGCCTGTTGGGACAACTGTTGTGAGTGACGTATCACAACGGAGGAAAGATCTGCAACTTCAGGCAGGGGTTCCTCAGCGGGATCCATAGCCGGATCTTACTGTAACACTCATGTTTCTGAAGACAGTAACTTCGGTGTATGTGGATCCGCTGGACCTGTGTGGCAGATGACTCGGACCGTGCCAGGGAACAGAGTCTAAAGTGCCGCTGGTCTTCACCAGAGCCTGCCGCAAAGCGGGATGGGCTTGCTGCTGCAGGCGACAGCCAGGTCGTAACCCCCGGCAACCGCTCGACCACACAGGCGGCTGAGGAGATGCGAAGCACAGAAGGGATGGGACAACTCGTAGTCAGGATAGCTGTAGGTCAGAGCAGGCAGCACAGTAGCTTAGTCGGGACGTTGCAGAAGTTCAGTAGGCAGGCGGCAGAGAAGCAAGGTCAAGGTCATCAGAGCAGGAGATCTGGTATACGGCAAGGCAATACAAAGGAACGCTTTCTCTAGGGCACAAGGCAACAAAGATCTGGCAGAGAATTGAGGAGGGTGGAGGAACTTATCAACAAGACGCAGGTGGTTACACTAATGAGCGTACTGGCCCTTTAAATCTTAAAGCTCCGGTGCGCGCACGCCCTAAGGGACGGGGACACATGCTCCGGAGCAGAAAGGTGGAAGCAGAGGCAGGGGAAACACCCGGAGAGTGACGGACTGGGGCTCCCATACGGGTGCGTCCCGCAGTGCGAGTCCCAGCCCCGTCGGCAGCAGAAGATAAGGGGACCATGCGCTCACGGCCAGCTTGGAGCGCATAGCGTAAAAGTATGTCTGTAAGAGTATGTCTGTAGTGTGTGTCTGTAAGTGTATGTCTGTAGTGTGTGTCTGTAAATGTATGTTTGTAGTGTGTGTCTGTAGTGTGTGTCTGTAGTGTGTGTCTGTAGTGTGGCTGTAAATGTATGTTTGTAGCTTATGTCTTTAAGTGTATGTCTGTAGTGTGTGTCTGTAAGTGTATGTGTGTCTGTAAGTGTATATCTGTAGTTTGTGTCTGTAAGTTTATGTCTGTAGTGTGTGCCTGTAAATGTATGTTTGTAGTGTGTGTCTGTAAGTGTATGTCTGTAGTGTGTGTGTCTGTAAGTGTATGTCTGTAGTGTGTGTCTGTAAGTGTATGTCTGTAGTGTGTGTCTGTAAATGTATGTTTGTAGTGTATGTCTGTAGTGTGTGTCTGTAGTGTGTGTCTGTAGTGTGGCTGTAAATGTATGTTTGTAGCTTATGTCTTTAAGTGTATGTCTGTAGTGTGTGTCTGTAAGTGTATGTGTGTCTGTAAGTGTATATCTGTAGTTTGTGTCTGTAAGTTTATGTCTGTAGTGTGTGCCTGTAAATGTATGTTTGTAGTGTGTGTCTGTAAGTGTATGTCTGTAGTGTGTGTGTGTCTGTAAGTGTGTGTCTGTAGTGTGGCTGTAAATGTATGTTTGTAGCTTATGTCTTTAAGTGTATGTCTGTAGTGTGTGTCTGTAAGTGTATGTGTGTCTGTAAGTGTATATCTGTAGTTTGTGTCTGTAAGTTTATGTCTGTAGTGTGTGCCTGTAAATGTATGTTTGTAGTGTGTGTCTGTAAGTGTATGTCTGTAGTGTGTGTGTGTCTGTAAGTGTATGTCTGTAGTGTGTGTCTGTAAGTGTATGTCTGTAGTGTGTGTGTCTGTAAGTGTATGTCTGTAGTGTGTGTCTGTAAGTGTATGTCTGTAGTGTGTGTCTGTCTGTAAGTGTATGTCTGTAGTGTGTGTCTGTAGTGTGTCTGTAAATGTATGTTTGTAGTGTGTGTCTGTAAGTGTATGTCTGTAGTGTGTGTCTGTAAGTTTATGTCTGTAGTGTGTGTCTGTAAGTGTATGTCTGTAGTGTGTGTCTGTAAGTGTATGACTGTTAGTGTGTGTCTGTAAGTGTATCTGTCTGTAGTGTGTGTCTGTAAATGTATATCTGTACTGTATGGCTGTAAATGTATGTTTGTAGTGTTTGTCTTTCCCAGGGTCCAATCAAAATTGAGACGGTTCTGTGCAGAATAGTTAACAATGTGGCTGAAGGGCCTATAATGATCATATCACTGGAGTGAGCGGATCAGCTCATTATAGTGGGGTGGTCCCGGCGGCTATCAGACCGTGACCCATAGCTAATGCTGGGTATCACGAATCGCGTGATGCTACCGCGCATAAGCTAAGAGGACCGCAGGAGGGCCCTTACCTGCCTTCTCCCTGTCTGATCAGTGCTGGCAGGCTGGAGTAATGGAGCACCGATAACACTGATCAATGCTGCTCTATTGAGCAGCATTGAACAGTATATGCAATCTAAAGATTGCATGTAATAGTCCACTATGGGGACTGAAAAATTGTAAAGAAAAAAGTGTTGAAAAAAAGGTTAATACATGTGATACATGTAATAAAAGTTTGAATCACCTATAAATAAATATGTAAACAAAAATAAGCATCAACATGTGCAGTATTCTCACGTGCGTAAATATCCGAACTATATAAATATAATGTTAATTAAGCCGTATGGTCAATGGTGTATACGTTGAAAAAAAAATTGCGAATTATTGGTCACTTCGTATACCATTAAAAAATGTATAAAAAGCAATCAAAAGGTTCCATCAAAACAAAAATGGTACAAATAAATACTACAACTAACAGGGCAAAAAATGAGCCCTCACACATCCCCGTTTACAGAAAAATAAAAATTTATTTGGGTCAGAAAGTACAATTTTAACCCCAGCTGGGGGCCAGCCGGAATGACGCGGGCTCGAGTCAGGAGCCCGTGCTATACCACCTTAATGGTACATGGAGGACTATACACGTTCATGGTCGTTAAGGTCTTAAACATGCTAAATTTTATACAAAAAGTTATAATTTTTAAAAAATTTGGGTATCGTTGTAATTGTACGGACCTACTGCATAAAGATTGTGTGTCATTTTTATCGAAAAGTGCACTGCGTAGAAACAGAAGCCCCCAAAATTACCCAAAAAATAATAATTCTATTTTGCCCCACAAATAATTAGTTTTTGGCTTTGTCGTAGATTTTGTGTTGAAATGATTGATGTCATCACAAAGTAAAGTTTGTAGCACATAAAACAAGCCCTCATATAGGTCTGTAGGTGGATAAATAAAAGTGTTGATTTTTAGAAGGTGAGGAGGAAAACACGAAAGTGCAAAAATGAAAAATCCCTGAGTCCTTAAAGGGGTATTCTGGTGGAAATCTATTTTATTTACATAAACTGGTGCCAGAAAGTTAAACAGATTTGTAAATGACTTATATTAAAAAATATTAATCCTTTCAGTACTTATCAGCTGTTGTATGCGCTACAGCCATGTAACTGCTGGCTTTCACTAGAGCTTGCCGCAAAGCGGGATGGACTTGCTGCGGCAGGCGGCACCCAGGTCGCTACCCCTGATACGACTCATCCACACAGGCTGCCGAGGTGAAGCGTGACACAGGAAGGAAAAGGCAAACTCGTAGTCAGGGACAGGCAGAAAGGTCAGGACTGGAGCGTGGTCAGGAAACGTAGCAACGAGGTCTGGTACACAGTAAGGCAGAACACAAGTAAGGAATGCTTTCTCTAAGACTGAGGGGCACAAAGATCCAGCAGGAGTCAAAAGGAAGTGCGGGATTAAATAAGGTCAGGACCAGAAAAGCACCAATCAATGGTGCGCTGGCCCTTTAAATCACCAGAAGCTGGTGCGCGTCCTAGGAGGGGGGAGACATATGCGCTGGCGGCCAGGGGCAGCAGAGGGGACAGAGATGTGGGGAGGTGAGTGACTGCCTGGCGTTCGCATGTGGGCGTGTCCCACGATGCGAACTGCAGCAGAGCCAGCACAGGAGGACAGGGCAGGAGTGCGCTTGCAGCCAGCGTGTCTGGCCGCAGTGCTACTCGTAACAAGGAAGTTCTTTTCTTTTTGAATTTCTTTTCTGTCTGACCACAGTGCTCTCTGCTGACACCTCTGTCCATGTCAGGAACTGTCCAGAGCGGGAGCAAATCCCCATAGCAAACCTATCCTGCTCTGGACAGTTCCTGACATGGACAGAGGTGTCAGCAGAGAGCACTCTGGTCAGACAGAAAATAAATTCAAAAAGAAAAGAACTTCCTGTGGACCATACAGCAGCTGATAAGTACTGAAAGGATTAAGATTTTTTAATAGAAGTAATTTACAAATCTGTTTAACTTTCTGACACCTGTTAATTAAAAAAAAAAAATGTTTTCCACCAGAGTACCCCTTTAAGAGGTTAAGTTCTTTTTCAAGTGATAAGATTTTTAGATAATGTTCATTGTTCAAATACCATTTTATCGCATACAATAATTCTGCCATATAGCCACGAAAATAAAGTCAAGTTGCAGTTAGACAATACAAACAAAGTCCGTTAGATGCTGGACGGCAACCCTTCATTACAGCTCAATTATTGCTTCACTATGTAGGTCACCTATGAAGAAAGAAATACAGAAGTATTTGGATCACATGTTATTTGCTTATTTTATAATACCGTGCCATTTATTCAAAGAATTTAATGTTTTTTAGCTCATTCATGCATTTTAGCTTACAGTACTTTACACAAGCCTTGATTATTTCCACTTTGCTTAGGCATTATTTGTTTCCACTTACATAATAACCACTTTTCACTCCCTCAGATGTGGGAAACGGCAGAAACTGTAAAAAGGTCTGTCATCAGTGCATCCTACGTTATTTAATTATAGTTATCTGGGACGGCCTGGGACTTGAGCGTTAAGTGTCATTGCTTCATAGGCAGTGAGTGAAGGCTACTATCTCGCCCCAGCCAGTCATTAACCCTTAAGATGCCATGATCAATGCCAAATACGGCATCTAAAAGAAGAAAATACAGGAAACGGTAGTTGTGGTAATATTGATACCTTTCTCCTGTCGCCAGATCGTCGCTCCTATCATACAGCCTGGCAGAGATAGGTTGTATCAGTAGAGCACGGATCATGCTGTACAATGCTATGCAATTGCATTGTACAGTGAATGCAATCTAATGACATATTATAACATTATATTATAGGCCTTCCTTTAATAAAACTTTTAATCAAAATATAATGTTTATGATCTCGCACTGAGAACGGTGTAAACGTAAAAAATATCAAACGCCAGAAATGCAGATTTTTGGTGAGAGATAATAGCACAAAAATTAGCCCTTATACAGCCCTGGATAACGGAAAATAGAAAAAAAGTTATAGGGATCAAAATTAAGCAATTTTAAAGGGGTTATCCAGGCAAAAACTTTTTTATATATATATCAACTGGCTCAAGAAAGTTAAACAGATTTGTAAATTACTTCTATTAAAAAATCTTAATCCTTTCAGTACTTATGAGCTACTGAAGTTAAGGTTGTTCTTTTCTGTCTAAGTGCTCTCTGATGACACCTGTCTAGGGAAACCCCCAGTTTAGAAGAGGTTTGCTATGGGGATTTGCTTCTAAACTGGGCGTTTCCCGAGACACATGTCATCAGAGAGGACTTAGACAGAAAAGAACAACCTTAACTTCAGAAGCTCATAAGTACTGAAAGCATTACGATTTTTTAATAGAAGTAATTTACAAATCTGTTTAACTTTCTGGAGCCAGTTGATATATATAAAAAAAGTTTTTGCCTGGAATACCCCTTTAAGTATATTGATTTTGTTAAAAAAAAAGTTTGACTTCTTACAGTAATAGAAAAGCCATATAAATTGGGCATCGTTATAATCATATTGACTATGATATAGAATAAATTGAATATGTCATTTTTATCATAAAATGCACCGCCTGAAAGCCCCCCCCCCCCCCCCAAAAAAGGAGCAAAATTGCATTTTTCTTTCCAATTCCCCCCACAAATTTGGATCTGGAAAAATAAAAGAGTTATGGCTCTCAAAATGGCTCCTAAAAGGCCAGGAGGAAAAAACATAAAAATGCAGTGTCCCCAAGGCAAAAATGGTCTGCATCCTCAAGGAGTTTTGTGGTATCCTGGTACAGGACATGTTCCTGTTCCTGCCTTAAGTCCCCTCAGGAAGAGTCCCTGCAGTCCATAGGGCTCTCCTGCAGGACTTTCCCCCCTTTCTTATCTGCTACACCTTATATAAATGCATTATAAATGGATTGTACATATTGTCTATTCTATATAAAGTTGTACAAATGTATAGGACCTTCCTGGGTCATGTGATACTGTCATGAGATGTACCCAGAGTCCCCTGGGCTCAGGACCTACAGGCTTGGCAACCAATGGGCTTTAGTCCAGCCCCCCTAGTATATAAGAGGCTGTAGTCTCAAAATTCTCTCTCTTCCTGCTGGACACTAAAGAAGCACAATCTCAGCATATACTAAATTCATCTAATCTAGGCCAAAGCCTAAAGAACCTGCAGTCACTAAAAAGACATGAGTTACCAAGCTCCATCTACAATTCCTAGTGACTACTATTCAACTCAAGCATATAATTAGTAGCACAGTAGCCTGCATAAATCTCAATACTGCAAGTCCCAGCAAGCCTGTGAGGTATCCTGCATGCCTCTAAAGAAACTGCATAACTGTAAAGACTGTTCTGTAAGAAGTTTAAGTAAAAGTTCCAGTTATCTCATTATTCCTGCTGTGGACATTCCTTTATTGCCTGCCATTTCTGGGTTGTTTGTCGGCAGGGCCTTAAACAGAAAACAACCACACGCTGGTGTCACGAAAAATTAGGGGATAATAACACCTTGCCCCACAGGGATAATACCACCAAACCCTGCTACACCGTTGCAACACCCCAGCACCACAGTTTTAGCTGGTAGACTTTAGCTCCTGCCTTCCACATAAATGAGGATATAATTCTTCTCTCCTTTTGATATGCTCTTTCACATACTACTGAATACTTCAGGAGGCTGGATCAGAAATTATATACAAAGAATTCATAAATATAAGAAATAAAAGTTGAAAACAAAGGCAATGCCCAGCTCAACCAGAAGGTAAAATTTGTGGCGATGCACACATCACTCAATACTATACAGGAGCAAGGAACATGAATTCTTTCTCCAGACTGTACCAGGGCGGCACTTTGATTACCCTGCACACTAATAAACGCACCAGACCACCATGATCAGAAAAAGTAGGTTGCACCACCACAGATTACAAGTGCAGGTCTACAAATAAAAAAGATAAAATCACTAGTAGACAAGCCATCAGAAATTAATACCACAACCAGAATTGGATGAGTAAAGAATACGTAATAGGGGATATAGGGAACGAATGGGGGTGTAGGTAAAAGGTGTAGAGGAGAAAAGGGCTAGTGGAGAGGGTGGGCCTTGTGGATAGTCAGTCTCTACTTGTTACACCCTATGATTGTGACCTATAAGCTACCTCTATTCCTAGGCTGAGCAGGCACCGTAAAAAGGGTGGCACCGCATTGGATCCTATCCCTAGCACTCCTGTCCAAGCCCTAGGTAACAAATACACAAGTGTCTGTTACTTATAGCTGGAATCAGTCTGCTATTTATTCTTCTTTCTTCTAAGCACTTGAGCAGTTGCAAGGTAATACTCTCTTGTAGGGGTCAGAAAATGGCAATTTTAATTATATATATATATATATATATATATATATATTTTTTTTTTTTTTACATAAAAGTTTGCCTCATCTCTGAACAAAATCTGCGTAAACTGAGGGCCCTGTTACAATTTTTATTTTGCCCATTCTGCAAATTCAGTGCGCCGATCTGGGTCATCCTCGTTGATATGCTGCAGTAGCTGGAGTTTGTAAGGGTGCCATTTGTGAGTAGCTGTCACGATGCCGGCTGGCAGGTAGTGGATCCTCTGTGCCAGAGAGGGATTGGCGTGGACCGTGCTAGAGGATCGGTTCTAAGTCACTACTGGTTTTCACCAGAGCCCGCCGCAAAGCGGGATGGTCTTGCTGCGGCGGTAGTGACCAGGTCGTATCCCCTAGCAACGGCTCAACCTCTCTGGCTGCTGAAGATAGGCGCGGTACAAGGGAGTAGACAGAAGCAAGGTCGGACGTAGCAGAAGGTCGGGGCAGGCAGCAAGGATCGTAGTCAGGGGCAACGGCAGAAGGTCTGGAATCACAGGCAAGGAACACACAAGGAACGCTTTCACTGGCACTAGGGCAACAAGATCCGGCGAGGGAGTGAAGGGGAAGTGAGGTGATATAGGGAAGTGCACAGGTGTAAACACTAATTGGAACCACTGCACCAATCAGCGGTGCAGTGGCCCTTTAAATCGCAAAGACCCGGCGCGCGCGCGCCCTAGGGAGCGGGGCCGCGCGCGCCGGGACAGAACTGACGGGGAGCGGGTAAGGTACGGGAGCCGGGGTGCGCATCGCGAGCGGGCGCTACCCGCATCGCGAATCGCATCCCGGCCGGAGGTAGTAACGCAGCGCCCCGGGTCCGTGGAACCGACCGGGGCGCTGCAGTGAGGGAAGTGTAGCGAGCGCTCCGGGGAGGAGCGGGGACCCGGAGCGCTCGGCGTAACAGTACCCCCCCCCTTGGGTCTCCCCCTCTTCTTGGGGCCTGAGAACCTGAGGATCAGACTTTTGTCCAGGATATTGTCCTCAGGTTCCCAGGACCTCTCTTCTGGACCACAACCCTCCCAATCCACTAAAAAAAAAGTTCTTCCCCTGACCTTTTTAGAGGCCAAAATCTCTTTGACAGAGAAGATGTCCGAGGAGCCGGAAACAGGAGTGGGAGGAACAGATTTAGGAGAAAAACGGTTGAGGATGAGAGGTTTAAGAAGAGAGACGTGAAAGGCATTAGGGATACGAAGAGAAGGAGGAAGAAGAAGTTTGTAAGAGACAGGATTAATTTGACACAAAACTTTAAAAGGACCAAGATAGCGTGGTCCCAACTTATAGCTCGGGACACGGAAACGGACATATTTAGCGGAGAGCCATACCTTGTCTCCAGGGGAAAAAATGGGAGGAGCTCTTCTTTTCTTATCTGCGAATCTCTTCATGCGAGAAGAAGCCTGTAAGAGAGAATTTTGGGTCTCTTTCCATATGGTGGAAAGATCACGAGAAATTTCATCCACAGCGGGCAGACCAGAGGGCAAGGGGGTAGGGAGGGGGGGAAGAGGGTGACGGCCGTACACCACGAAAAACGGAGATTTGGAGGAAGATTCAGAGATTCTGAAATTATACGAGAATTCGGCCCAAGGTAGAAGATCTGCCCAGTCATCCTGGCGGGAGGAAACAAAATGTCGTAAATAGTCACCCAAGATCTGGTTAATTCTCTCTACTTGTCCATTGGATTGAGGATGGTATGCAGAAGAAAAATTTAATTTAATCTTGAGTTGTTTACAGAGAGCCCTCCAGAATTTAGACACAAATTGGACGCCTCTATCCGAGACGATCTGTGTAGGCAACCCGTGAAGACGAAAAATGTGTACAAAAAATTGTTTAGCCAACTGAGGCGCTGAAGGAAGACCAGGAAGAGGGATGAAATGTGCCATTTTGGAGAATCGATCAACGACCACCCAAATAACAGTGTTGCCATGGGATGGGGGTAAGTCAGTAATAAAATCCATACCAATCAGAGACCAAGGTTGTTCGGGGACAGGTAGAGGATGAAGAAAACCAGCGGGCTTCTGGCGAGGAGTCTTATCCCGGGCACAGATAGTGCAGGCTCGCACAAAGTCCACCACATCAGTCTCTAGAGTCGGCCACCAATAGAAGCGAGAGATGAGTTGCACAGATTTCTTGATGCCCGCATGACCTGCGAGATGGGAGGAGTGACCCCATTTGAGGATCCCAAGGCGTTGGCGTGGAGAAACAAAGGTCTTTCCTGGAGGAGTTTGCCTGATGGAGGCTGGAGAAGTGGAAATCAGGCAGTCAGGAGGAATGATGTGTTGAGGAGAGAGTTCAATTTCAGAGGCATCTGAGGAACGAGAGAGAGCATCGGCCCTAATGTTTTTATCAGCAGGCCGAAAGTGAATTTCAAAATTAAATCGGGCAAAGAACAGAGACCACCTGGCCTGACGAGGATTCAGCCGTTGGGCAGACTGGAGGTAGGAGAGGTTCTTGTGATCGGTGTAAATAATAACTGGAAATCTTGATCCCTCCAGCAGATGCCTCCATTCCTCAAGTGCTAATTTAATGGCTAGAAGCTCTCGATCCCCGATGGAGTAGTTCCTCTCCGCCGGAGAGAAGGTCCTGGAAAAAAAACCACAAGTAACAGCATGCCCGGAAGAGTTTTTTTGTAGAAGGACAGCTCCAGCTCCCACTGAGGAGGCATCAACCTCCAATAGGAAGGGTTTAGATGGGTCAGGTCTGGAGAGCACGGGAGCCGAAGAAAAGGCAGACTTGAGTCGTTTAAAGGCGTCTTCCGCTTGAGGAGGCCAAGACTTGGGATCGGCATTTTTTTTTGTTAAAGCCACAATAGGAGCCACAATGGTAGAAAAATGTGGAATAAATTGCCTGTAATAATTGGCGAACCCCAAAAAACGTTGGATGGCACGGAGTCCGGAGGGGCGTGGCCAATCTAAGACGGCAGAGAGTTTATCTGGGTCCATTTGTAGTCCCTGGCCAGAGACCAAGTATCCTAGAAAAGGAAGAGATTGGCATTCAAACAGACATTTCTCTATTTTGGCATAGAGTTGATTATCACGAAGTCTCTGAAGAACCATACGGACATGCTGGCGGTGTTCTTCAAGATTGGCAGAAAAAATCAGGATATCGTCCAGATATACAACAACACAGGAGTATAGTAGATCACGAAAAATTTCATTAACAAAGTCTTGGAAGACGGCAGGGGCGTTGCATAGACCAAAGGGCATGACCAGATACTCAAAGTGTCCATCTCTGGTGTTAAATGCCGTTTTCCATTCATCCCCCTCTCTGATGCGGATGAGATTATAAGCACCTCTTAAGTCCAGTTTGGTAAAAATATGGGCACCTTGGAGACGATCAAAGAGTTCAGAGATGAGGGGTAGGGGGTAGCGGTTCTTAACCGTGATTTTATTAAGACCGCGGTAGTCAATGCAAGGACGTAGAGAGCCATCTTTTTTGGACACAAAGAAAAATCCGGCTCCGGCAGGAGAGGAGGATTTACGGATAAAGCCCTTTTTTAAATTTTCTTGGACGTATTCAGACATGGCAAGAGTCTCTGGGACGGACAGAGGATAGATTCTGCCCCGGGGTGGAGTAGTGCCCGGGAGGAGGTCAATGGGACAATCATAAGGCCTGTGAGGAGGTAGAGTCTCAGCTTGTTTTTTGCAAAAAACGTCCGCAAAGTCCATATAGGCCTTAGGGAGACCGGTTACATGAGGAAGCACAGGGACACGGCAAGGTTTACTGGGAACCGGTTTTAAGCAGTCCTTGGAACAAGAGGGCCCCCAACTCTTGATCTCCCCAGTGGACCAATCCAGGATTGGGGAATGGAGTTGAAGCCAGGGAAGTCCAAGAAGGATTTCAGAAGTGCAATTGGGGAGAACCAACAGTTCAATCCTCTCGTGATGAGATCCGATGCACATTAGAAGGGGCTCCGTGCGGAAACGTATAGTACAGTCCAATCTTTCATTGTTTACACAATTGATGTAGAGGGGTCTGGCGAGACTGGTCACCGGGATGTTGAACCTGTTGACGAGGGAGGCTAAGATGAAATTTCCTGCAGATCCAGAGTCCAAGAAGGCCACAGCAGAGAAGGAGAAGGCAGAGGCAGACATCCGCACAGGCACAGTAAGACGTGGAGAAGCAGAGTAGACATCAAGGACTGTCTCACCTTTGTGCGGAGTCAGCGGACGTCTTTCCAGGCGGGGAGGACGGATAGGACAATCCTTCAGGAAGTGTTCGGTACTAGCACAGTACAGGCAGAGATTCTCCATGCGGCGTCGTGTCCTCTCTTGGGGTGTCAGGCGAGACCGGTCGACCTGCATAGCCTCCACGGCGGGAGGCACAGGAACAGATTGCAGGGGACCAGAGGAGAGAGGAGCCGGGGAGAAGAAACGCCTCGTGCGAACAGAGTCCATATCCTGGCGGAGCTCCTGACGCCGTTCGGAAAAACGCATGTCAATGCGAGTGGCAAGATGGATGAGTTCATGTAGGTTAGCAGGGATTTCTCGTGCGGCCAGAACATCTTTAATGTTGCTGGATAGGCCTTTTTTAAAGGTCGCGCAGAGTGCCTCATTATTCCAGGATAATTCTGAAGCAAGGGTACGGAACTGTACGGCATACTCGCCAACGGAAGAATTACCCTGGACCAGGTTCAACAGGGCAGTCTCAGCAGAAGAGGCTCGGGCAGGTTCCTCAAAGACACTTCGAATTTCCGAGAAGAAGGAGTGTACAGAGGCAGTGACGGGGTCATTGCGGTCCCAGAGCGGTGTGGCCCAAGCCAGGGCTTTTCCAGACAGCAGGCTGACTACGAAAGCCACCTTAGACCTTTCAGTGGGGAACTGGTCCGACATCATCTCCAAGTGTAATGAACATTGGGAAAGAAAGCCACGGCAAAACTTAGAGTCCCCATCAAATTTATCCGGCAAGGATAGTCGTATTCCAGAAGCGGCCACTCGCTGCGGAGGAGGTACAGGAGCTGGCGGAGGAGATGATTGCTGGAGCTGTGGTAGTAACTGTTGTAGCATAACAGTCAGTTGAGACAGCTGTTGGCCTTGTTGCGCAATCTGTTGTGACTGCTGGGCGACCACCGTGGTGAGGTCAGCGACAACTGGCAGAGGAACTTCAGCGGGATCCATGGCCGGATCTACTGTCACGATGCCGGCTGGCAGGTAGTGGATCCTCTGTGCCAGAGAGGGATTGGCGTGGACCGTGCTAGAGGATCGGTTCTAAGTCACTACTGGTTTTCACCAGAGCCCGCCGCAAAGCGGGATGGTCTTGCTGCGGCGGTAGTGACCAGGTCGTATCCCCTAGCAACGGCTCAACCTCTCTGGCTGCTGAAGATAGGCGCGGTACAAGGGAGTAGACAGAAGCAAGGTCGGACGTAGCAGAAGGTCGGGGCAGGCAGCAAGGATCGTAGTCAGGGGCAACGGCAGAAGGTCTGGAATCACAGGCAAGGAACACACAAGGAACGCTTTCACTGGCACTAGGGCAACAAGATCCGGCGAGGGAGTGAAGGGGAAGTGAGGTGATATAGGGAAGTGCACAGGTGTAAACACTAATTGGAACCACTGCACCAATCAGCGGTGCAGTGGCCCTTTAAATCGCAAAGACCCGGCGCGCGCGCGCCCTAGGGAGCGGGGCCGCGCGCGCCGGGACAGAACTGACGGGGAGCGGGTAAGGTACGGGAGCCGGGGTGCGCATCGCGAGCGGGCGCTACCCGCATCGCGAATCGCATCCCGGCCGGAGGTAGTAACGCAGCGCCCCGGGTCCGTGGAACCGACCGGGGCGCTGCAGTGAGGGAAGTGTAGCGAGCGCTCCGGGGAGGAGCGGGGACCCGGAGCGCTCGGCGTAACAGTAGCTAATATCCGCTGAAGGGATGTTCGACTAATGCCACTCTCCAGTGATATCCGGCGAGTGCTACGCTGTGGGCTCTTGCTGAATGAAGCTAGGACAGCCACTGATGTTTCTTCATTAGTGACAGATTTCATGCATCCAAATTTTGGCAAATCCAACACAGAACCAGTTTCACGAAACCTATCAAGCAGTTTGCTAACTGTAGCATTGGAGATGGGTGGTCTCGTAGGGTGTCTTGCAATGAAATCTGCTGCAATGACCCGGTTACTGCGTTCATCAGAGATCAACACAATTTCTATCCGCTCCTCACGTGTTAACCTCGACGACATGTCAATGGCTGTAAACAAAGAGAAACTTGTGAATAACTCATGAAAGAATAAAGTCATGTTAAAACCAAGCACACCAGTGCTTTTCTTGTGAAATTCCCAATAAGTTTGATGTGTCACATGACCCTCTTCCTATTGAAAAAACAAAAGTTGGATTCAAAATGGCCGACTTCAAAATGTCCGCCATTGTCACCACCCATCTTGAAAAGTTTCCCCCCTCACATATACTAATGTGCCACAAACACCCTGTACTGATATCACCATGTCTATAGTGCATCAACTTCAGCTTGCTTCCTGTCATGCGCACTTTGGATTATATTGCACATCTATAGATTACCGTGTTGGTTTGTTGTCACATGACTTACATCATGTGACCTCAACTTCCGGTTTTACGATCGCAGTTTCCGGTTGGGTTCCACATACTGGCACTGACTGTAACACACATGGAGGGCGCATAATGTCCTCATCACCCGCAAGATTTTTGCTGCATATGTGACAATTTACTAAATGGGAGTACCACACCAGTTATTAATTTATTGGATAGATGCCAACTGTGATTGGCCATTGCCTCCTTTATATACTGACCCCCTTGTTCTGGTTGACAAAGCAATACAGCGAAAACGCATTTGGGGTTTGGAGGTGAGAGGTGTTTCTTATAGGCTGCATGGTCATGTACCGTATTTTTCGTCCTATAGGACGCACCGGCGTATAAGACGCACCCAATTTTTAGGGGCAAAATCTAAAAAAGTAAAGATTTTGAACCCAATAGTGGTCTTCAACCTGCGGACCTCCAGATGTTGCAAAACTACAACTCCCAGCATGCCCGGACAGCCAACGGCTGTCCGGGCATGCTGGGAGTTGTAGTTTTGCAACATCTGGAGGTCCGCAGATTGAAGACCACTGCATAGGAGGTAATACTCACGTGTCCCCGCCGCTCCGGACCCGTAACCGCTGCCCTGGATGTCGCTCCATCGCTGTCGCCGTGTCCCCGTCGCTCCGGAACGTCTCTGCTGCCGGCCGGGTATCCTCGCTCTCCGTCGCCATCATCACGTTGTTACGCACGCCGACGCACGTACGCAACGACGTGATGACGAGGAAGGAGAGCGCCGGCCATACAGGGGATCCCTGAACGGAGAAGACACAGAGGAGGCAGGTAAGGTCCCTCCCAGTGTCCTGTAAGCACTAACCCGGCTATTCAGTCGGGCTGTTCGGGACCGCCGCGGTGAAATCGCGGCGGTCTCGAACAGCCTGACTGAACAGCCGGGTTAGTGTCACTTTCCCTTCAGACGCGGTGGTCAGCTTTGATCGCCGCGTCTGAAGGGTTAATACAGGGTATCACCGCGATCGGTGATGTCCTGTATTAGCCGTGGGTCCCGGCCGTTGATGGGACCGCCGCGATAGGGGTGTATTCGCCGTATAAGACGCACCGACTTTTCCCCCCCAGTTTTGGGGAAGAAAAAGTGCGTCTTATACGGCGAAAAATACGGTATTTTGCCGGTGCACTGCAATACTGTCATTGTTGCTTATGTTTACCAGCAAGTGTTTTTGTTGTGGGTCGGTCTGTATATTGCAACCTTATTAGTACATGCGTGGCATCCCAGTGCCTTGAGGGATATCCCGCTTGTGGATATATCCATACTATTATTATTTTTTTGAGCATTTAGGCTGTTGTCATTATACCTTTTTGGTTACACATGTCCTTATACGCACCTGCATAGTTATGTCATAACTACATTACTGCTCCCACCTCCCGCTCTTCTGCTTGAGTTCACCTTTGTACCTGTTCATTGTATGTTTTTTTTAAATTAGTTTTTATGCATTTTTTGTATTTCAATAAAGATTGATAATATTTGTACCAATATTGCCTCATTATGGTCTATAGGTGTAGGTGTTGTTGTTTTGGACTGACCATATGTGTAGGTTTTCAGATAGCCTTTTACATCTTTGGGTAATTGTAACTCCAATCATGTACAATATATACTCCTATTTGCATTATTTTTTTTTTTTTTTAAACACTGTCATAATCATGTGCCCTCCATTCATCTCTATGGGAGAGCTGAAGGGCTGTACTTGGGTATCTCCGGCTCTCCCATAGAGATGCATTGAGGGGGGCATGTTGACAACCACTTTGTGCAGGAGGGGTGTGTTGACCACTGCTTCTTACTGGACTACTCCTTAAAGGTTGAGGTCAGTGTGTAGTTATACATTAGTTGCCACCCAAACATTAATGCAAATATGCAGCAAAACACCGCTTGAGATCCCTTAAGTTGGGGAGGTACCTCATCATCTGTTTCTGTGTGCCGCTTACATAGCAGGGCTAATCTATACCATTTATATGCAGAGAGTACAGGAAAACATATTTGGGTCTCTGGGCGAAGTTATTTGCCGGGACTCCCTTGCAAGATATATCCATTGCGTATTCAGCTGCCTATCTTAATGTGCAAATAGATTTCTCCATTGAGCATGAATTACTTGGGTGGTAAATTTCAGGTTAGGTAATTAAATAAAAAAAAGAAAAGTGGGGGTTTGTAAAAATACTAGAACACTAGTCCATAAAATGTGCGACTCTGAAAGTGTAAGTGATATATATATATACACATACACGTTATTTGGGGCATATTTATCAAAACCTGTGGAGAAGAAAAGTTGACTAGTTGCCCATTGCAATAAATCAGATCACTTCTTTAATTTTTTAGAGGCCTTTTTAAGAAAGAAGCTATGAGCAACTGGTTAACTTTTCCTCCACGCAGGTTTTGATAAATTTCTCCTTTGTATTTTACACAGTGCCACATCAGAAGGTGCCCAACTTACCAGTGTGGCCAGAACAAAGCCTTACTGTGGACGCCCAATCGCTTAACAGGTCACTCCATTTATTAAAGAATAACTGTATTTAGTTATGGATCAGCTTTAGATGGTGGTTTATCAGATGCAGGACCTGAACTTAGCTGAGTTTTCTGCATCAGGAGACTCACCCCAAAGCTGTTAGGCTATGTTCACAGGGCAGAATTTTTGCATGGAATTCTGCATGAATTTATAGCCAATTAACTTTAATGGGATTCCGCTGTCCCATTCACACAGCAGCATTTCTGCTGCAGAATTGCCACTGCAGAAATCCCATTGAAGTGTATTGGCTATAAATTCATGCAGAATTTTCATACAGAATTCCTACAGAAATTCTGCCGTGTAAACATAGCCTTATCGATGCTGCAGCTATGGCATCATCTCATTCTAGAATTCAAGGTAAATTTGCATGACAGGTTTTCTAGAAACTGCAAAAAGCTTGTAACAGTCTGGGAAAGCTGCAAATTGTATTTTAAACTCCAGCCTTGTTTTACCAGATTTGAACAGCAAGTAGTAGGTTCATTATATATAATAAGATAATTGCTTTTAGAAGACCATCAGGTTTGGGCTTTCTCTCTTTCCAAATCAAACTGTCCTAAATTGTCTTCAGCAGACTTTCTTTTTTTGGATCTTGGCCTACAATGATCAAAACCATACTGTAGTAGCTGACAGCAAAATCATATCTGACCAGAAACCCTGCTAGGCCTCCTTGCTTTCTTGTATAGGCATCTTCCACCAGCCTCCCTCCTGCTTCTTCCTCCTTGACTGCAGTACCTGGTCTGCCCCATAGGGGCCTCGCATTTGCTCTAGCTGAAACTTGGAAAACTTTTTTTTTCAAATCAGCTGGTGCCAAATAGTTAAACAAATTTGTAGATTACTTATATTTAAAAATCGTAAAAGGGGTACTCCACTGGAAAAAAAAAATTAAATCAACTGGTGCCAGAAAGTTAAACAGATTTGTAAATTACTTCTATTAAAAAAATCTTAATCCTTCCAGTATGTATCAGCTGCTGTTATGATCCACAGGAAGTTATTTTCTTTTTTAATTCCCTTCTGTTTTACCACAGTGCTCTTTGCTGACACCTCTGTCCATTTTAGGAATGGTCCAGAGCAGGATAGGTTTTCTATGGGGCGCTTTAAATCAATGAACTGCAGCGGCTTTGCAGGTGCAGAGACAGCCAGTGCTGCCGGCTTCTCTGCCCCTGCCTGCCCTGGGGTCTAGAGCCCTGCTGCCGGCCCTTCTCTCCCCCTGGCTATCGGCGCCGCTGCCCTTTCTCTCCCCCTGACTATCGGTGCCGGCGCCCCATTGCCGGCGCCGATAGCCAGGGGGAGAGAAGCGCTCCGACAATGGGGCAGCGGCGCCGACAGACAGGGGGAGAGAAGGGGCAGTGGCACCCATTGCCGGCGCCGCTGCCCCGTTGCCTCCCCCCATCCCCGGTTGCATAATTACCTGTTGCCAAGGTCAGGTACGCGCTTATTCAGGCCTCCGGTGTACGTCCCCTGCGTCATTGCTATGCGCTGCACAGCGCATGACGTCAGTGCACCGCGCCGTGCAGTGCATAGCAACAACGCAGGGGACGCACGCCGGAGGCCTGAAGCAGCGCGGACCCGACCCTGGCAACAGGTAATTATGCAACCGGGGATGGAGGATGTTTGGTAGTGCCTAGGTTATCCCTCCTTTTTCTGTTTGGTCTTCCTCTCATACGATCTGAGGTGGCCGAGGAGGTATCTGATTCCATGCCCTCTGAGGCTACCGTTGATATTGAAGGTGATCTACTTCTGGAGAATTGTTTATGATTCTTCCATTTATATACTCTATTGTTTTGCATATCCTGTAGGCCACATCGACATTTTTTGACCTTCTGTGCCTATATATCCTTCTCCCATTTGATATATAGTCCTCCACTTCTTTCAGGAATGTCTCAATCTCAACTGATGTAAATTTTTCTTTCAACTGAGCCTCAATTTTCTCCACTTCCATGGTGATTTTCTCCAGCATTTTCATATTTTGTTCCATTATGAGTTGGATGAAGGTAAAAGAGGTTTTATTACATACCTCCTTCCAAAGGTTGGACATTTCATCATCTTCATCGCATGAGGGAAAGATCTGTATCCTCAATCCTCTAGGGATTAGATGTTTAGTCATACATTTCTCCAGAGTCATCCTATTCCACCAAACCTTAATTCGGCGATGAACCAAGTTGTGATATGAATATTTAATTAGTGACACTACACTGTAGGTTATTCTGACAGTTTTTCTTGCTGACTGTGGCTTCTTTTGGTGTATAATCTATCCTGTATTTATTACAGATGCATTCCATTTTTTTTTTAATATTGATTTTGAAACTCGAGAAAACTCTTTCGGTCCCAGGTGTCTACACTATTTGGTACCATTTCTACCTCTATGGGAAATTCCGATCAGGATACAATACGCACATTGAAAAATTCGTATCGCAACTTGGTAGAGAATTACTATCTGTTTGACCTGTATGATGGTTTCTACCTATTTCTGACTCCTCCTCTGATATTGCATATTAACCCATTATAATTTGGAGGTAAATTTAAAATAAGATTTGTTCACAATATAGTGTGTTTCTATCCACATATATATTTATTTACATTTTTCCTGTTTTGGGTGTTCATCTTAGCCTCTCTCCTTGCTTCCTTGTGCATATCTGTGCTGCTGCTTTTCCTTTTTTATGTGCTATTTGTTATTCACCAATTGCAGTGTAATCTTTTGCTACAGGATCATCAGCTGTCAAGACACTTCAAGCATTCTAATGAGCTATCTATGTGTGGTCTGCTAAGTGTCATTTCTACATGAATTAAGTGCTGATACTTTGCTGTTTGCTTATACTGATTGCTTTTGTAATGTGTCTACATTGCTTAAAGTTCCATATATGTATTGTTGCTCTTTTTAGGAACTTCCGCATTCCTGTATATGCTTTATTCATGATCCCCTGATGAACCATTGTATGTTAACATACACGGGGAAACGCGTCGGGGTATACAGGTGTTCATCATTGAAGAATTATCTATTTATAGATTATTTGTATGTATTTAATAGCTTTTGATGTAATAGGGTTTTTAAATATACAGTCATGGCCATAAATGTTGGCACCCCTGAATTTTTTTTTGAAAATGAAGAATTCCTCACAGAAAAGGGTTGTAGTAACACGTTTTGCTATACACATGTTTATTCCTTTTGTGTGTATTGGTAGTAAACCAAAAAAGGGAGGGAAAAAAAGCAAATTGGACACAATGTCACACCAAACTCCAAAAATGGCCTGGACAAAATTATTGGCACCCTTTCAAAATTGTGGAAAAATAATACTGCTTCAAGCATGTGATGCTCCTTTAAACTCACAGGTGTAACAGGTGTGGGCAATATAAAAATCACACCTGAGAGCAGATAAAAAGGAGAGAAGTTCACTTAGTCTTTGCATAGTGTGTCTGTGTGTGCCACACTAAGCATGAACAACAGAAAGAGGAGAAGAGAACTGTCTGAGGACTTGAGAAGTGATGAGCGGCATAGGCCATATTAGAATTTGCGATATTTCGCGAATATATGGGCAAATATTCGTCATATATTCACGAAATTCACATATTCGTTATATTTGCTTTCACATATGCGAAAATATATGCGCATATTCGCGAATATTGCGCCCTCCCTTCTTAAATGGTATAGTGGTATAGGGAACTATGACTAGTGCATTAACTCTTTGATTTTTTTGCCCATTGAAACCAATAGGCCCATTGTAGTCTATGGGGATCTCACAGCATGTAAAACAGTAAGATAAGCAGGACTGTCTCAGCAGCACAGTGGAATGGCAGACAACCACTGGTTTGAGTCCCGGGGTGGGACAAAGTGTTACAGTGTTGTGGTTAAACTTTACTTTTCTGGAAAAGCTGATGAGTTGCCCATAGCAACAAATCAGATTGCTTCTTTCATTTTTCAGTGGCCTTTTCAAAAATGAAAGAAGCAAATTGATTGGTTGCTATGGGCAACTGCACAACTCTTCCTCTACACTGGTTTTGATGAATCTCCCCCATAGAGGAAGATTTATCAAAACCTGTCCAGAGGAAAAGTTTCTGAGTTGCCCATAGCAACCAATCAGATTGCTTGCTTCATTTTTGAAAATGCCTCTCAAAAATGAAAGAAGCGATCTGATTGGTTGCTATGGTCAACTCAGCAGCTTTTCCAGGAAAGGAAAGTTAAACCACAACACTGTAACACTCTGTCCAACCCCAGGACTCAAACCAGTGGTGGTCTCCCATTCCACTGTGCTGCCAAGACAGTCCTGCTTATCTTATTGTATTACATGCAGTGAGATCCCCACAGACCACAATAGGCCTATTGGTTTCAATGGGCAAAAAATCACAGAGTTAATGCATTAATAGTTCCCTATACCATTAACCCCTTAAGGATGGCAGGCATATGCATACGCCCCCGTTTTAAAGTCCTTAAGTACTGAGGGCGTATGGAAACGCCCGTGGGAATTCCGGTCCCCACTGCTCGCCGAGCGGGGACTGGACCAGGGTGACTGCTGGTATCTATCAGCAGGCACCCCGTGCAAACCCCTTTTTCTATGAAAAAGTGTGCAGCCAGCTGTTGCATAACTACAACTCCCAGCATGCCCTTCGACTGTCAATGCATGCTGATTGTTGCAGTTTTGCAACAGCTGCAGACGCATTGGTTGTGAAACTGAGTTTGTTACCTAACTCAGTGTTTTGCAACCAGTGTGCCTCCAGCTGTTGCAAAAATACAACTCCAAGCACGCACTGAGAGACTGTACATGCTGGGAGTTCTAGTTTTGCAACAGCTGGAGGCACATTGGTTGCGAAACACTGAGTTTTGCAACCAATGTGCCTCCAGCTGTTGCATAACTACAACTCCCAGCATGTATGGTCTGTCAATGCATGCTGGGAATTGTAGTTTTGGAACAGCTGCAGGTTTGCCCCCCCCCATGTGAATGTACAGGGTACATTCACACGGGCGGGTTTACAGTGAGTTCTGCTGCAAGTTTGAGATGCGTCAAATTTTCTGCAGCAGCTCAAACTCCCAGCGAGAAACTCATTGTAGACCTCCGCCCATGCGTATGTACCCTAAAAACACTACACTACACTAACACATAATAAAGGGTAAAACACTACATATACACGCACCCCTACACAGTCCCCCCCACTCCAATAAAAAAAAAAACAACGTATTGTACGGCAGTGTTTCCAAAACGGAGCCTCCAGCTGTTGAAAAACTGACTGTCAAGGCCGCGAGTTTTGCAACAGCTGGAGACACCCTGTTTGGGAAACACTGCCGTAGGGTATTTTTGTGACAGATTCAAATCCCCAATCCCCCTCAAATGCGCATGGCGCTCTCTCACTTCGGAGCCCTGTTGTATTTCAAGGAAACAGTTTAGGGCCACATATGGGGTATCTCCGTACTCGGGAGAAATTGCGTTACAAATTTTGGGGGGCTTTTTCTCCTTTTACCCCTTATGAAAAGGTAAAGTTGAGGTCTACACCAGCATGTTAGTGTGAAAAAAAAAAATGTTTCCACTAACATTGTGTTGCCCCATACTTTTAATTTTCACGAGCGGTAAAAGGAAAAAAAGACCCCCAAAATTTGTAACACAATTTCTCCTGCGTACAGAACTACCCCATATGTGGGTGTTAAGTGCTCTGCGAGCGCACAACATGGCTCAGAAGTGAGAGCGTGCCATGTACATTTGAGGTCTAAATTGGTGATTTGCACAGGGGTGGGTGATTTTACAGCGGTTCTGACATAAACGGAAAACAATAAATACACAGATGTCACCCCATTTTGGAAACTACACAACTCACGGATGTTACGCCGAGCGCTCCGGGTCCCCGCTCCTCCCCGGAGCGCTCGCTACACTCTCTCCGCTGCAGCGCTCCGGTCAGATCCACTGACCCGGGGCGCTGCGATTCTGCTTCCAGCCGGGATGCGATTCGCGATGCGGGTAGCGCCCGCTCGCGATGCGCACCCCGGCTCCCGTACCTGACTCGCTCTCCCTCGGTCCTGTCCCGGCGCGCGCGGCCCCGCTCCCTAGGGCGCGCGCGCGCCGGGTCTTTGCGATTTAAAGGGCCACTGCGCCGCTGATTGGCGCAGTGATTCCAATTAGTGTCTTCACCTGTGCACTTCCCTATATCACCTCACTTCCCCTGCACTTCCCTGCCGGATCTTGTTGCCATTGTGCCAGTGAAAGCGTTCCTTGTATGTTCCTAGCCTGTGTTCCAGACCTCCTGCCGTTGCCCCTGACTACGATCCTTGCTGCCTGCCCCGACCTTCTGCTACGTCCGACCTTGCTTCTGTCTACTCCCTTGTACCGCGCCTATCTTCAGCAGCCAGAGAGGTTGAGCCGTTGCTAGTGGATACGACCTGGTCACTACCGCCGCAGCAAGACCATCCCGCTTTGCGGCGGGCTCTGGTGAAAACCAGTAGTGACTTAGAACCGATCCACTAGCACGGTCCACGCCAATCCCTCTCTGGCACAGAGGATCCACTACCCGCCAGCCGGCATCGTGACAGTAGATCCGGCCATGGATCCCGCTGAAGTTCCTCTGCCAGTTGTCGCTGACCTCACCACGGTGGTCGCCCAGCAGTCACAACAGATAGCGCAACAAGGCCAACAGCTGTCTCAACTGACCGTTATGCTACAACAGTTACTACCACAGCTTCAGCAGTCATCTCCTCCGCCAGCTCCTGCACCTCCTCCGCAGCGAGTGGCCGCTCCTGGGCTACGCCTATCCTTGCCGGATAAATTTGATGGGGACTCTAAGTTTTGCCGTGGCTTTCTTTCCCAATGTTCCCTGCATCTGGAGATGATGTCGGACCTGTTTCCCACTGAAAGGTCTAAGGTGGCTTTCGTAGTCAGCCTTCTGTCCGGAAAAGCCCTGTCATGGGCCACACCGCTCTGGGACCGCAATGACCCCGTCACTGCCTCTGTACACTCCTTCTTCTCGGAAATCCGAAGTGTCTTTGAGGAACCTGCCCGAGCCTCTTCTGCTGAGACTGCCCTGTTGAACCTGGTCCAGGGTAATTCTTCCGTTGGCGAGTATGCCGTACAATTCCGTACTCTTGCTTCAGAATTGTCCTGGAATAATGAGGCCCTCTGCGCGACCTTTAAAAAAGGCCTATCCAGCAACATTAAAGATGTTCTGGCCGCACGAGAAATTCCTGCTAATCTACATGAACTTATTCACCTAGCCACTCGCATTGACATGCGTTTTTCCGAAAGGCGTCAGGAGCTCCGCCAAGATATGGACTCTGTTCGCACGAGGCGTTTCTTCTCCTCGGCTCCTCTCTCCTCTGGTCCCCTGCAATCTGTTCCTGTGCCTCCCGCCGTGGAGGCTATGCAGGTCGACCGGTCTCGCCTGACACCTCAAGAGAGGACACGACGCCGCATGGAGAACCTCTGCCTGTACTGTGCTAGTACCGAACACTTCCTGAGGGATTGTCCTATCCGTCCTCCCCGCCTGGAAAGACGTACGCTGACTCCGCACAAAGGTGAGACAGTCCTTGATGTCTACTCTGCTTCTCCACGTCTTACTGTGCCTGTGCGGATGTCTGCCTCTGCCTTCTCCTTCTCTACCGTGGCCTTCTTGGACTCTGGATCTGCAGGAAATTTTATTTTGGCCTCTCTTGTCAACAGGTTCAACATCCCAGTGACCAGTCTCGCCAGACCCCTTTACATCAATTGTGTAAACAATGAAAGATTGGACTGTACCATACGCTTCCGCACGGAGCCCCTTCTAATGAGCATCGGATCTCATCACGAGAGGATTGAACTTTTGGTCCTCCCCAATTGCACCTCGGAAATTCTCCTTGGACTTCCCTGGCTTCAACTCCATTCCCCAACCCTGGATTGGTCCACTGGGGAGATCAAGAGTTGGGGGCCCTCTTGTTCCAAGGACTGTCTAAGACCGGTTCCCAGTAACCCTTGCCGTGACTCTGTGGTTCCCTCAGTAACCGGTCTCCCTAAGGCCTATATGGACTTCGCGGATGTTTTCTGCAAAAAACAAGCTGAGACTCTACCTCCTCACAGGCCTTATGATTGCCCTATCGACCTCCTCCCGGGTACTACTCCACCCCGGGGCAGAATTTATCCTCTCTCTGCCCCAGAGACTCTTGCCATGTCTGAGTATGTCCAGGAAAATTTAAAAAAGGGCTTTATCCGTAAATCCTCCTCTCCTGCCGGAGCTGGATTTTTCTTTGTGTCCAAAAAAGATGGCTCCCTACGTCCTTGCATTGACTACCGCGGTCTTAATAAAATCACGGTTAAGAACCGCTACCCCCTACCCCTCATCTCTGAACTCTTTGATCGCCTCCAAGGTGCCCACATCTTTACTAAATTGGACTTAAGAGGCGCCTATAACCTCATCCGCATCAGAGAGGGGGATGAGTGGAAAACGGCGTTTAACACCAGAGATGGACACTTTGAGTATCTGGTCATGCCCTTTGGCCTGTGCAACGCCCCTGCTGTCTTCCAAGACTTTGTCAATGAAATTTTTCGTGATCTGCTATACTCCTGTGTTGTTGTATATCTGGACGATATCCTAATTTTCTCTGCCAATCTAGAAGAACACCGCCAGCATGTCCGTATGGTTCTTCAGAGACTTCGTGACAATCAACTCTATGCCAAAATTGAGAAATGTCTGTTTGAATGCCAATCTCTTCCTTTTCTAGGATATTTGGTCTCTGGCCAGGGACTACAAATGGATCCAGACAAACTCTCTGCCGTCTTAGATTGGCCACGCCCCTCCGGACTCCGTGCTATCCAACGCTTTTTGGGGTTCGCCAATTATTACAGGCAATTTATTCCACATTTTTCTACCGTTGTGGCTCCTATCGTGGCTTTAACCAAAAAAAATGCCGATCCCAAGTCGTGGCCTCCTCAAGCGGAAGACGCCTTTAAACGACTCAAGTCTGCCTTTTCTTCGGCTCCCGTGCTCTCCAGACCTGACCCTTCCAAACCCTTCCTATTGGAGGTTGATGCCTCCTCAGTGGGAGCTGGAGCTGTTCTTTTACAAAAAAATTCTTCCGGGCATGCTGTCACTTGTGGTTTTTTTTCTAGGACCTTCTCTCCGGCGGAGAGGAACTACTCCATCGGGGATCGAGAGCTTCTAGCCATTAAATTAGCACTTGAGGAATGGAGGCATCTGCTGGAGGGATCAAGATTTCCAGTTATTATTTACACCGACCACAAGAACCTCTCCTACCTCCAGTCTGCCCAACGGCTGAATCCTCGCCAGGCCCGGTGGTCTCTGTTCTTTGCCCGATTTAATTTTGAGATTCACTTTCGTCCTGCCGATAAGAACATTAGGGCCGATGCTCTCTCTCGTTCCTCGGATGCCTCAGAAGTTGAACTCTCTCCGCAACACATCATTCCACCTGACTGCCTGATCTCCACTTCTCCAGCCTCCATCAGGCAAACTCCTCCAGGAAAGACCTTTGTTTCTCCACGCCAACGCCTCGGAATCCTCAAATGGGGTCACTCCTCCCATCTCGCTGGTCATGTGGGCATCAAGAAATCTGTGCAACTCATCTCCCGCTTCTATTGGTGGCCGACTCTGGAGACGGATGTTGTGGACTTTGTGCGAGCCTGCACTATCTGTGCCCGGGATAAGACTCCTCGCCAGAAGCCCGCTGGTTTTCTTCATCCCCTGCCTGTCCCCGAACAGCCTTGGTCTCTGATTGGTATGGATTTTATTACTGATTTACCCCCTTCCCGTGGCAACACTGTTATTTGGGTGGTCGTTGATCGATTCTCCAAAATGGCACATTTCATCCCTCTTCCTGGTCTTCCTTCAGCGCCTCAGTTGGCTAAACAATTTTTTGTACACATTTTTCGTCTTCACGGATTGCCTACGCAGATCGTCTCGGATAGAGGCGTCCAATTCGTGTCTAAATTCTGGAGGGCTCTCTGTAAACAACTCAAGATTAAATTAAATTTTTCTTCTGCATATCATCCCCAGTCCAATGGACAAGTAGAAAGAATTAACCAAGTCTTGGGTGATTATTTGCGACATTTTGTTTCCTCCCGCCAGGATGACTGGGCAGATCTCCTTCCATGGGCCGAATTCTCGTATAACTTCAGAGTCTCTGAATCTTCCTCCAAATCCCCATTTTTCGTGGTGTACGGCCGTCACCCTCTTCCCCCCCTCCCTACCCCCTTGCCCTCTGGTCTGCCCGCTGTGGATGAAATTTCTCGTGACCTTTCCATTATATGGAGAGAGACCCAAAATTCTCTCCTACAGGCTTCATCACGCATGAAGAGGTTCGCGGATAAGAAAAGAAGAGCTCCTCCCGTTTTTTCCCCTGGAGACAAGGTATGGCTCTCCGCTAAATATGTCCGCTTCCGTGTCCCTAGCTACAAGTTGGGCCCACGCTATCTTGGTCCTTTCAAAATTTTGTGTCAAATTAATCCTGTCTCTTACAAACTTCTTCTTCCTCCTTCTCTTCGTATCCCTAATGCCTTTCACGTCTCTCTTCTTAAACCACTCATCCTCAACCGTTTTTCTCCCAAATCTGTTCCTCCCACTCCTGTTTCCGGCTCCTCGGACATCTTCTCTGTCAAAGAGATCTTAGCCTCTAAAAAGGTCAGAGGGAAAACTTTTTTTCTAGTGGACTGGGAGGGTTGTGGTCCTGAAGAGAGATCCTGGGAACCTGAGGACAACATCCTAGATAAAAGTCTGCTCCTCAGGTTCTCAGGCCCTAAAAAGAGGGGGAGACCCAAGGGGGGGGGTACTGTTACGCCGAGCGCTCCGGGTCCCCGCTCCTCCCCGGAGCGCTCGCTACACTCTCTCCGCTGCAGCGCTCCGGTCAGATCCACTGACCCGGGGCGCTGCGATTCTGCTTCCAGCCGGGATGCGATTCGCGATGCGGGTAGCGCCCGCTCGCGATGCGCACCCCGGCTCCCGTACCTGACTCGCTCTCCCTCGGTCCTGTCCCGGCGCGCGCGGCCCCGCTCCCTAGGGCGCGCGCGCGCCGGGTCTTTGCGATTTAAAGGGCCACTGCGCCGCTGATTGGCGCAGTGATTCCAATTAGTGTCTTCACCTGTGCACTTCCCTATATCACCTCACTTCCCCTGCACTTCCCTGCCGGATCTTGTTGCCATTGTGCCAGTGAAAGCGTTCCTTGTATGTTCCTAGCCTGTGTTCCAGACCTCCTGCCGTTGCCCCTGACTACGATCCTTGCTGCCTGCCCCGACCTTCTGCTACGTCCGACCTTGCTTCTGTCTACTCCCTTGTACCGCGCCTATCTTCAGCAGCCAGAGAGGTTGAGCCGTTGCTAGTGGATACGACCTGGTCACTACCGCCGCAGCAAGACCATCCCGCTTTGCGGCGGGCTCTGGTGAAAACCAGTAGTGACTTAGAACCGATCCACTAGCACGGTCCACGCCAATCCCTCTCTGGCACAGAGGATCCACTACCCGCCAGCCGGCATCGTGACAACGGAATGTAACAAGGGGTATAGTGAGCCCTAACACCCCACAGGTGTTTGACAAATTTCCATTAGAGTTGGATGTGAAAATGAAAAAAAAAAAAAATTTTCACTAAATTGCTGGTGTTACCCTACATTTTTAATTTTCACAAGGGAGAATAGGAAAAAGCCCCCCAAAATGTGTAGCCCCATTTCTTCTGAGTAAGAACATACCTCATATGTGGATGTAAAGTGCTCTGCGGGTGCACTACAATGCTCAGAAGAGAAGGAGCGCCATCGGGCTTCTGGAGGCCGAAATTGAAGGCCATGTGTGTTTACAAAGCACCCATAGTGCCAGAACAGTGGATCCCCCCCCACATGTGACCCCATTTTGGAAACTTCACCCCTCACATATTGTAATAAGGGGTGCAGTGAGCATTTACACCCCACAGGTGTCTGACAGATTTTTGGAACAGTGGTCCATGAAAATGAAAAATTTTATTTTTCATTTGCACAGCCCACTGTTCCAAAGATCTGTCAAACGCCAGTGGGGTGTAAATGTTCACTGCACCCCTTATTAAATTCTGCGAGGGGTGTAGTTTCCAAAATAGGGTCACATGTGGGGGGTCCACTGTTCTGGCACCACAGGGGGGCTTCGTAAACACACATGGCCCCTGACTTCCATTCCAAACAAATTCTCTCCATAAGCTCAATGGCTATCCTTCTCTTCTGAACATTGTAGTTTGCCCACAGAACACTTTACATCCATATATGGGGTATTTCCATAATCAGAAAAAATGGGGTTACAAATTTTGGGAGGCGTTTTCTCCAATTACCCCTTGTGAAAATGAAAAATTTGGGGTAAAACCAGCATTTTAGTGAAAAAAATCTAATTTTTCATTTTCACGTCAAACTTTAGCGGAAATTTGTCAAGCACCTGTGAGGTGTTAAGGCTCACTGTGCCCCTTGTTACGTTCCTTGAGGGGTGTAGTTTCCAAAATGGTATGCCATGTGTTGTTTTTTTTTGCTGTTCTGGCACCATAGGGGCTTCCTAAATGGGACATGCCCCCCAAAAACCATTTCAGCAAAATTTGCTTTCCAAAGCCAAATGTGACTTCTTCTCTTCTGAGCATTGTAGTGCGCCCGCAGTGCACTTGACGTCCACACATGGGGTATTTCCATACTCAGAAGAGATGGGGTTATAAATTTTGGGAGGCATTTTCTCCTATAACCCCTTGTAAAAATGTAAAAGTTAGGGGAAAACCAGCATTTTAGTGAAAAAAAGTAAAAAAAAATTTACACATCCAACTTTAACGAAAAGTCGTCAAACACCTGTGGGGTGTTAAGGCTCACTGGACCTCTTGTGCCTTGAGGGGTGTAGTTTCCAAAATGGTATGCCATGTGGGGTTTTCTGCTGTTCTGGCACCATAGGGGCTTCCTAAATGTGACATGCCCCCCAAAAACCATTTCAGCAAAATTCACTCTCCAAAATCCCATCGTTGCTCCTTCCCTTCTGAGCCCTCTACTGCGCCCGCCGAACACTTGACATACACATATGATATTTCCTTCGTCGAGAGAAATTGGGTTACAAATTTTGAGAGTATTTTTCTCCTTTTACCCCTTGTAAAATTTCAAAAACTGGGTCTACAAGAACATGCGAAGATTTTGAATTTTCTCCTTTACCTTGCTGCTACTCCTGTGAAACACCTAAAGGGTTAACACACTTTCTGAATGTCATTTTGAATACTTGGAGGGGTGCAGTTTTTATAACAGGGTAATTTATGGGGTATTTCTAATATGAAGACCCCTCAAATCCACTTCGAAACTGAAATGGTCCCTGAAAAATTTAGATTTTGAAAAATTAGTGAAAAATTGGAAAATTGATGCTGAACTTTGAAGCCTGATGTCTTCCAAAAGAAAAAACATGTCAACTTTATGATGCCAACATAAAGTAGACATATTGGGGGAGATTTATCAAAGTTGTCTATGTCCCGCATCAATATAGACCAAACTACAGAGGGTTAGTCTGGTCTATTGTGCACCTAATTTATCAAATGGCGCACAGCTCTTGATAAATTCTGTGCACAGACTTAGTGATCTATGCTTTAGTCTATATTTAAACCTGCTCCAACATGGTCTGACATTTCGGCGTACTTTCAGCCTATGCGACTTGTCGCTGAAAAGTCGCACTTGATAAATTCAGCACCAATGCATTTTTCAATGCATTTCAGTCTAAAATAGACTTGCATGCATCATGTTCTAAAAATCCTCTAGAGCAAAAGTCGCAGAAAAGTCGCACAGATTTAGACTGCGACTTTCTGTGCGACAAATTTAGACAAGAAAAACCAGTCTAAATCCTTTGATAAATCTCCCCCATTGTATTTGTGAATCAATATATAATTTATTTGGAATATTAATTTTCCTTACAAGCAAAGAGTTTCAAAGTGAGAAAAATGCAAAATTTTCAAAATTTTCATGAAATTTGGGGATTTTTCACCAAGAAAGAATGCAAGTAACGACAAAAACTTTACCACTGTGTTAAAGTAGAATATGTCACAAAAAAACTATCTTGGAATCAAAACAATCGGTAAAAGCATCCAAGAGTTATTAATG
Organism: Hyla sarda; assembly: GCF_029499605.1. Lineage (NCBI taxonomy): Eukaryota > Metazoa > Chordata > Amphibia > Anura > Hylidae > Hyla > Hyla sarda. The sequence continues at coordinate 348,707,374 of NC_079189.1, forward strand.
CTTAGAGTGACAGTGGTCAGAATTAAAAAGGGCTCAGTCCTTAAGATGAAAAAGGGCTCAGTCCTTAAGGGGTTAAAGAAGGGAGGGCTCAATATTCGCGAATATGCGCATATGCACATAAATTCTCGCATATGCAGAAAAAACCAAAAACGAATATTCGTAATTACGAATATATAGTGCTATATTTGCAATATTTGCGAATATGCGCTATTCGCGATTAAAATTTGAATTGCGAATATTCGCGAGCAACACTAGACTTGAGAACCAAAATTGTGGAAAAATGTCAACAATCTCAAGGTTACAAGTCCATCTCCAGAGATCTAGATTTGCCTTTGTCCGCAGTGCGCAACATTATCAAGAAGTTTGCAACCCATGGCACTGTAGCTAATCTCCCTGGGCGTGGACCGAGGAGAAAAGTTGATGAAAGGTGTCAACACAGGATAGTCCGGATGGTGGATAAGCAGCCCCAAACAAGTTCCAAACATATTCAAGCTGTCCTGCAGGCTCAGGGAGCATCAGTGTCAGTGCAAACTATCCGTCAACATTTAGAATAAATGAAACAGTATAGCAGGAGCAGGAGACCTGTCACGATGCCGGCTGGCAGGTAGTGGATCCTCTGTGCCAGAGAGGGATGGCGAGGTCCGCGCTAGTGGACCGGTTCTAAGCCACTACAGGTTTTCACCAGAGCCCGCCGCAAAGCGGGATGGTCTTGCTGCGGCGGTAGTGACCAGGTCGTATCCACTAGCAACGGCTCACCTCTCTGGCTGCTGAAGATGCTGAAGATAGGCGCGGTACAAGGGAGTAGGCAGAAGCAAGGTCGGACGTAGCAGAAGGTCGGGGGCAGGCGGCAAGGATCGTAGTCAGGGGCAACGGCAGGAGGTCAGGAACACGGACTAGGAACAGACAAGGGAACGCTTTCACTAGGCACAAGTGCAACAAGATCCGGCAAGGGAGTGCAGGGGAAGTGAGGTGATATAGGGAAGTGCACAGGTGGGAGCCAATTAAGCTAATTGGGAAGATTGGGCCAGGCACCATCATTGGTGCACTGGCCCTTTAAATCGCAGAGACCCGGCGCGCGCGCGCCCTAGGGAGCGGGGCCGCGCGCGCCGGGACAGGACCGAGGGAGAGCGAGTCAGGTACGGGGGCCGGGGTGCGCATCGCGAGCGGGCGCTATCCGCATCGCGAATCGCATCCCGGCTGAAGGCGGGACCGCAGCGCACCCGGTCAGTGGATCTGACCGGGGCGCTGCAACAACGAAGATGAAGCGAGCGCTCCGGGGAGGAACGGGGACCCGGAGCGCTCGGCGTAACAGTACCCCCCCCCCTTGGGTCTCCCCCTCTTCTTGGGGCCAAAGAACCTGAGGAAAAAAAACTCAATTTTTCCGTGATGAGGTCCGATGCAAATTAGGAGGGGTTCTGTGTGGAAACGTACGAGACAGTCCAATCTTTTATTGTAAAAACAATAGATGTAGAGGGGTCTGGCGAGACTGGTCACAGGAACGTAGAACCTGTTGATGAGAGAGGCCAAAAAAAATTTTCCTGCAGATCCGGAATCCAAAAAGAGCATAGCAGTGAAGGAGAAGGTAGAGGCAGATATCCGCACAGGCACAGTAAGGCGTGGAGAAGCAGAGTTGACATCAAGAACTGTGTCACCTTTGTGCGGAGTCAGCGTACGTCTTTCCAGGCGGGGAGGACGGATAGGACAATCCTTCAGGAAGTGTTCGGTACCGGCATAGTACAGGCAAAGATTCTCCATGCGGCGTCGTGTCCTCTCTTGAGGTGTCAAGCAAGACCGGTCAACTTGCATAGCCTCCGCGGCGGGAAGCACAGGAACAGATTGCAGAGGACCAGAGGAGAGAGGAGCCGGAGAGAAAAAACGCTTCGTGCGAACAAAGTCCATATCCAGGCGGAGCTCCAGACGCCATCCGGAAGAACGCATGTCAATGCGAGTGGCTAGATGAATGAGTTCATGTAGGTCAGCAGGAGTCTCTCGTGCGGCCAGAACATCTTTAATGTTGCTGGATAGGCCTTTTTTAAAGGTCGCGCAGAGAATCTCACTATTCCAGGACAACTCGTAAGCAAGAGCACGGAACTGAATGGCGTACTCGCCAACGGAAGAAACACCCTGGGCCAGGTTCAGCAGGGCAATCTCGGCTGAAGAAGCTCGGGCAGGTTCCTCAAAGACACTTCGAATTTCCGAGAAGAAGGAGTGTACAGAGGCAGTGACGGGGTCATTGCGGTCCCAGAGCGGTGCGGCCCATGACAGGGCTTTTCCAGACAGAAGGCAGAACACGAAAGCCACCTTAGACCTTTCAGTAGGAAACTGGTCCGACATCATCTCCAAGTGCTGGGAACATTGCGAAAGAAAGCCACGGCAATACTTAGAGTCCCCATTAAATTTGTCCGGCAAGGACAGGCGGAGGCTAGGAGTGGCCACTCGCTGCGGAGGAGGTGCAGGAGCTGGCGGAGGAGAAGATTGCTGGAGAAGTTGCGACTGAAGTTGGTGCGAAATGGTGGACATTTCCGACAGCTGACGGGTTAGAAGGGCGATCTGTCGGGCTTGCTGGGCGGCCACCGTGGTGAGGTCAGCGACAACTGGCAGAGGAACTTCAGCGGGATCCATGGCCGGATCTACTGTCACGATGCCGGCTGGCAGGTAGTGGATCCTCTGTGCCAGAGAGGGATGGCGAGGTCCGCGCTAGTGGACCGGTTCTAAGCCACTACAGGTTTTCACCAGAGCCCGCCGCAAAGCGGGATGGTCTTGCTGCGGCGGTAGTGACCAGGTCGTATCCACTAGCAACGGCTCACCTCTCTGGCTGCTGAAGATGCTGAAGATAGGCGCGGTACAAGGGAGTAGGCAGAAGCAAGGTCGGACGTAGCAGAAGGTCGGGGGCAGGCGGCAAGGATCGTAGTCAGGGGCAACGGCAGGAGGTCAGGAACACGGACTAGGAACAGACAAGGGAACGCTTTCACTAGGCACAAGTGCAACAAGATCCGGCAAGGGAGTGCAGGGGAAGTGAGGTGATATAGGGAAGTGCACAGGTGGGAGCCAATTAAGCTAATTGGGAAGATTGGGCCAGGCACCATCATTGGTGCACTGGCCCTTTAAATCGCAGAGACCCGGCGCGCGCGCGCCCTAGGGAGCGGGGCCGCGCGCGCCGGGACAGGACCGAGGGAGAGCGAGTCAGGTACGGGGGCCGGGGTGCGCATCGCGAGCGGGCGCTATCCGCATCGCGAATCGCATCCCGGCTGAAGGCGGGACCGCAGCGCACCCGGTCAGTGGATCTGACCGGGGCGCTGCAACAACGAAGATGAAGCGAGCGCTCCGGGGAGGAACGGGGACCCGGAGCGCTCGGCGTAACAAGACCCCACTGCTGACACAAATACATTAAAAAAGCAAGGCTACATTTTGGCGAAATGAACTTGAGTAAGCCAAAATCCTTCTTAGAAAACGTCTTTTGGACAGATGAGACCAAGATAAATCTTTTTGGTAAAGCACATTATTCCACAGTTTACCAAAAATGGAATGAGGCCTGCAAAGAAAAGAACACAGTACCTACAGTGAAATATGGTGTAGGTTCAATGATGTTTTGGGGTTGTTTTGCTGCCTCTGGCACTGGGTGCCTTGAATGTGTGCAAGGCATCATGAAATCTGAGGATTACCAACGGATTTTGGGTTGTACAGCACAGTGTCAGAAAGCTGGGTTTGTGACCAAGATCTTGGGTCTTCAAGCAGGACAATGACCCCAAACATACGTCAAAAAGCACCCAGAAATGGATGGCAACAAAGCGCTGGAGAGTTCTGAAGTGGCCAGCAATGAGTCCAGATCTAAATCCCATTGAACAACTGTGGAGAAATCTTAAAATTGCTGTTGGGAAAAGGTGCCCTTCCAATAAGAGAGACCTGGAGCAGTTTGCAAAGGAAGAGTGGTCCAACATTCCGGCTGAGAGGTGTAAGAAGCTTATTGATGGTTATAGGAAGCGACTGATTTCAGTTATTTTTTCCAAAGGGTGTGCAACCAAATATTAAGTTAAGGGTGCCAATAATTTTGTCCAGCACATTTTTGGAGTTTGGTGGGACATTATGTCCAATTTTACTTTTTCCTCCCTTTTTTGGTTTAGTTCCAATACACACAAAGGGAATAAACATGTGTATAGCAAAACATGTTACTGCAATCCTTTTCTGTGGGAAACACTTCATTTTCTAGAAAAATTTCAGGGGTGCCAACATTTACTGCTATGACTGTATGAATAAATTCTGGTTTTACCTTCATGTGGACAGTTTCTTATTATTATCTTCCCCAGCAGAAATGTTAGCCAAGTGCTGGATTAACCCTTTAATGCCACTGGAGAAAGTGAACTGGAAAGAAACTTTGCCTGCGTCTGTCTTCCCTTCTTTCACCACTCTTTCCAGCCTTATACCTGTGGCATTGGCTCACTTACAAGTAGGGTTGCCACTAGAGATGAGCAAAGTTACAATGATTCGATTCGTCACAAACTTCTTGGCTCGGCAGTTGCTGACTTTAGCCTGCATAAATTAGTTCAGCTTTCAGGTGCTCCGCTGGGCTGGAGACTCTCTCCTATGACTGTATCCACATTTCCAGCCCACCGGAACACCTGAAAGCTGAACTAATTTATGCAGGCTAAAGTCAGCAACTGCCGAGCCGAGAAGTGCGTGACAAATCGAATCACTGTAACTTCACTCATCTCTAGTTTCCACCTTTCTTGCAAAAATAAAATAAAAATACAGGTGTGATGGACTGACTCCGCCAATAGTGACTTCTCCTTCCCGATGACAAGCCCCAGCATATCTCAGGCAATATCCCAAGGCAGAACTAGAGATTATTGCATCCTTGTATCCAAAGAACCAGGCAACACCAGTCTTCAGGTATAAAATCAGAACTCTTTATTGTGGAACAAGTGTCTTCTTTTATAGGAAGGACATCACAGGGGCAAGGGTCAGTAAGGACAATACAGGTGACAGTGAGTCTGGGAGATAATCCAATAAAGGTGATTAGCTCTTCCTATACAGTGCCTTGAGTGCAAAAGGTGGAGGTATGCAGAAGTCGGACTGTGTGCAAAAAGGAGAAGCATGTGTAGAATTAGTGTATTGTACAAAAGGTGAACCGTGTGCAAAAGTGGACCATGTGCAAAATGTGAACCATGTGCAAAAGGTGTATTGTGTAAAGGAGGTGGACAGTGTGCAAAAGGTAGACCATGTGCAAAAAGGTGTATTGTGCACAGAAAGTGGACCGTGTGCAGAAGGTGTATGAAAACAGTAAATAAAAGTATTTTAACTCTGAGCTTTATGTTACTGGACAACATCAACTGAGGTACAAATAGTGATGTCCTAAAGTCCATCCAGGTAGGTAGGGTGACTCTAGGATCCGTCACAACAGGCATGCTCATTTGCATAATTATATATGTGCTACATCACAGGATACACATGTGGGGGAAGCTTTGCCCTATAACTTTTTTTTTTTTATCTTATACGGGCCTGTATAAGAGCTAATTTTTGGCACCTTGATCTGTAGTTTTTTTTAACATTACCATTTTTGTTTTGATGTGACTTTTTGATAGTTTTTTTAATTTTTTTTAAAATTAAATTCAAGAGTTGTGGTTAGTTATTAACTACAACTCCCAGCATGCCCTGATCCAGCCTGTGGCTCCACAGCGGCCCCAAATGAAACTACAAACTACAACTTCCAGCATGTTGGACTATATAGTCGTATATAGTATGGGTCAGTGTTTCCCAACCTGGGGTGCCTCCAGCTGCTGCAAGGCTACAACTCCCAGCATGTTGGACTATATAATAATATATAGTATGGGTGAGTGTTTCCCAACCAGGGGTGCCTCCAGCTGTTGCAAAACTACAACTCCCAGCATGCCCAGAAACGGCTGTCCGGGCATGCTGGGAATTGTACTTTTGCAACAGCTGGAGGCACCCTGGTTGGGAAACACTGGTATAGGGTGCAACATTCTGGGAGTTGGAGGAATCCTTGAATTAATACCGACCATTGCATTGCTGGTATTTTTTTTTTTTATATAAAAATACCGGCAAGGTGGCCAAAAGACGGCTAGGTGGCAACCCTACTTACAAGAGGCTGGGGAGCTTCTCAGTGCAGATACATACATACACATACACACACACACACACACACACACAGTAAGGCCCCTTTCATACTACAGGTATCACCTTTTTTACTTAACGGATAAAATAAAATAAAAAATGGATGCAATCACTGGTAATAACGGATGATAACTGATGACCATCGTCTGTTATTTTTAATGTTTTTTTCTTTAAAAACCTGATGTTGTTCATCCGTTATCAACAGTTACATCCGTGTTTTTTTTTTAAATCAGGTTTTTAACCCTTTTTTGTAAAGCTGTACTGAGCATGCTCAGTACAAAAAAACGGATGTTCAAAAATCTGACAATAACTGATAATGGATGTTTTTTTTTTTTTTTTTAACATCCGGTTCCCATAGAATTAAATGTTAACTTTTAACGTCCGGTTTTTCACAATTTTTTTTACCAGACCAAAAATTAGTTCATGCACCGTCTTTTGCGTGGGCAATAATAACTGACATTAGTAAAAACGGACATGACTGATGCAAAAGGATGTCCGAAAAAATCCCATTGACAAGAATGGGATTTTTTGACGGATGTTTTCAGGACTTTTTGCCAGGAGTAATAAGGGTGCATTCACACGGCTGTCTGTCACAGTTTTTTTTTATCCCCGTTTCGGTTCTGTTCTTGCAGGCTGTAAACGGATTAAAAACGGTATAAAAAAAATCCCATTCATGTCAATGGGATTTTTTTTAACAATCCGTTTACATCCGTTTGTACCTGTCTGCAGTCTGCACTCATTTCCGGTTTTTGATGCAGAAAAAAGGGCATGTGCAGTATTTTTTCTTCTATCAAAGAAACGGAAGAAAAAAACGGATACAGTAAATAGCAAATTTAACACTGAAGTCCATAGAAAAGGGATGAGCCTTTAACGTCATCCGTTTGAATCTGTTTTTACTTCTGAGCATGCTCAGAACCAAAAAAAATTTTTGGGGGGTTTATTAACTGAACAATAATGGATCCAAACAGATAACATCCATTTGCATCCGTTATTGTCCGTTTTTTTAGTTTTTTTTAAAGTCTATTTTTATTTTTGATGAGAGAAGAATGGGACGGGTCTAGACGGCCGTGTGAACGCAGCCTTAAAAAACTGTTTAAAAAAAAATCCCATTCATGTCAATGGGATTTTTTTCCAATCCGTTAGCACCTGTCTGCACTCATTTCCAATTTTTTGATGACAGAAAAAACTTTTTTCAAAAAAACTAAAGAAAAAAAACCAGATACAGTAAATTTAACATTGAAATCTATGGAAAACGGATGAGCCTTTAAGGTCATCCTTTTTTCAATCCGTTCTACTTCTGAGCATGCTAAAAAAAACAACTGAGTTTCTTTTTTTTTTTCAGGCTGAGGAGTTGTAGTCTTCAGTGTGAAAGGGGCCTAACGCTGCGTTCACACGGCCATCTAGACCTGTCCCGTTCTCCTGTAAAAAAAAAACGGACTTAAAAAAAGAAAAACAGACAATAACGGATACAAACGGATTTTATCCCTTTGTATCCGTTATTGTTCAGTTAATAAACAAAAAATAAAAAATGAATGCATGCTCAGAAGTAAAAACGGATGACAGAGGCTCATCCATTTTCCATAGACTTCAATGTTAAATTTACTATATCCGTTGTTTTTTTTTTCTTCCTTCAAAAAAAAATTCAAATGAGTGCAGACGGGTACAAACAGATGTAAACGGATTATAAAATAATCCCACTGACATGAATGGGATTTTTTTAACCCCTTCCCGCAGAATGTCATATATAAACGCCGGGTTGTGCAGTGCGTTCGCGCATCCCGACGTTTATAAAAGACGTTCAGTTAACTCGGCGATGCGCAGCATCGCACGGGTTAACCAGCAGAAGTCCCGCTGTTTCCAGCAGGGGACAACTTCTGCTTCACCCCCCAGGACCATCCATTGATGGTCCTGGTCAGTGATCACTGTGATTGGTCCCTGTGGACCAATCACAGTGACCTGGGGTGAAAGTTCAGATCCCCCGCACTGCCCGCCCCTGGAAGTCGGGCAGTGCGGGGGACGATGGCTGCGGGGACCTGCGGCATAGGAGGGGAACACGTGGGGACCGCGGCCTTACCTGGAGCAGCGGCGGGACCGGCCACGTGGACGAGCAGCGACGGGACCGGCAGGTAAGTATATGGTCCTCAGAGGCAGCAGTGAAGATCTTCACTGCTGCTTCTAGGAGTCTGAAAACTACAACTCCCAGCATGCCTAGACAGCCTTTGGCTGTCTGGGCATTCTGGGAGTTGTAGTTTTGCAACATCTGGAGGGCCCCAGTTTGGAGACCATTGTATAATGGTCTCCAATCTGTACTCTTCCAGCTGTTGCAAAACTACAACTCCCAGCATGCACTGACTGTCCAGGCATGCTGGGAGTTTTAGTTCAGCAACATCTGGCCCTTCAGATGTTGCCGAACTACAACTTGCAGCATGCCCTTCAGCTGTCTGGGCATGCTGGGAGTTGTAGTTTTGCAACAACTGGAGACACACTGGTTGGGAAACATTGTCTGTTTCTAACTCAGTGTTTCCTAACCTGTGTGCCTCCAGTTGTTGCAAAACTATAACTCCAAGCATGCACTAACAGACCATGCATGCTGGGAGTTGTGGTTTTGCAACAGCTGGTGCACCCCCCCCTGTGAATGTACAGGGTACATTCACATGGGCGAGGGTTTTACAGTGGGTTTCTCGCTGCAAATTTGAGATGCCGCAAATTTTGCGCTGGGAAACTCGCTGTAATCCCCCGCCCGTGTGACTGTACCCTAAAAACACTACACTACACTACACTAACACAAAATAAAATAAAAAGTTAAAAACACTACATATACACATACCCCTACACAGCCCCGCTCCCCCAATAAGAACGTCCGGTACACCACTGTTTCCAAAGCAGAGCCTCCAGCTGTTGAAAAACAACAACTCCCAGTATTGACGGACAGCCGTTGACTGTCCAAGCATGCTGGGAGTTTTGCAACAGCTGGAGGTACCCTGTTTGGGAATCACTGGCGTAGAATACCCCTATGTCCACCCCTATGCAAATCCCTCATTTAGGCCTCAAATGCACATGGCGCTCTCACTTTGGAGCCCTGTCGTATTTCAAGGCAACAGTTTAGGGCCACATATGGGGTATCGCCGTACTCGGGAGAAATTGCGTTACAACGTTTGGGGGGCTTTTTCTTCTTTAACCCTTCATGAAAAGGAAATGTTGGGGTCTACACCAGAATGTTAGTGTAAAAAATTTAATTTTTTTACACTAACATGATGATGTTGCCCTATACTTTACATTTTCACAAGAGGTAAAAGGGAAAAAAGCCCCCCAAAATTTGTAACCCAATTTCTCCCGACTACGGAGATACCCCATATGTGGGCGCAAAGTGCTCTGGGGGCGCACAACAAGGCCCAGAAGGGAGAGTGCACCATGTACATTTGAGGTGATTTGCACAGGGGTGGCTGATTGTTACAGCAGTTTTGACAAACGCAAAAAAAACTAAACCCCACATGTGACCCCATTTCGGAAACGACACCCCTCACGGAATGTAATGAGGGGTGCAGTGAGAATTTACCCCTCACAGGTGTCTGACGGATCTTTGGAACAATGGTCCGTGAAAATAAAAACTTGTACAGCCCACTGTTCCAAAGATCTGTCAGACACCAGTGGGGGGCAAATGCTCACTGTACCCCTTGTTACGTTCATCAAGGGGTCTAGTTTCCAAAATAGTATGCCATGTGTTTTTTTTTGCTGTTCTGGCACCTTAAGGGCTTCCTAAATGCGACATGCCCCCCGAGCAAAATTTGCTCTCAAAAAGCCAAATATGACTCCTTCTCTTCTGAGCATTGTAGTTCGCCCATAGTGCACTTCAGGTCAACTTATGGGGTACCTCCATACTCAGAAGAGAAGGGGTTACAAATATTGGGGGGTATTTCCTGCTATTAACCCTTGGAAAAATGTGAAATTTGGGGGGAAACACCCATTTTAGTGAAATTTTTTTTTTTTTTTTTTACATACGCAAAAGTCGTGAAACACCTGTGGTGTATTAAGGCTCACTTTATTCCTTTTTACATTCCTCAAGGGGTCTAGTTTCCAAAATGGTATGCCATGTGAGGGTTTTTGCTGTTCCGGCACCATAGGGGCTTCTTAAATGCAACATTCCCCCCAAAAACCATTTCAGAAAAACGTACTCTCCAAAATCCCCTTATCGCTCCTTCCCTTCTGAGCCCTCTACTGCACCCGCCGAACAATTTACATAGACATATGAGGTATGAGCTTACTAAAGAGAAATTGGGCTACAAATATAAGTATACATTTTCTCCTTTTACCCCTTGTAAAAATTCAAAAATTGGGTCTACAAGAACATGCGAGTGTAAAAAATGAAGATTGTGAATTTTCTCCTTCACTTTGCTTCTATTCCTGTGAAACACCTAAAGGGTTAAAATGCTGACTGAATGTCATTTTTAATACTTTGGGGGGTGCAGATTTTATAATGGGGTCTTTTGTGGGGTATTTCTAATATAAAGACCCTTCAAATCCACTTCAAACCTGAACTGATCCCTGAAAAATAGTGAGTTTGAAAATTTTGTGAAAAATTGGAAAATTGCTGCTGAACTTTGAAGCCCTCTGATGTCTTCCAAAAGTAAAAACTTGTCACTTTTATGATGCAAACATAAAGTAGACATATTGTATATGTGAATAAAACATTTTCTTATTTGTAATATACATTTTCCTTACAAGCAGAGAGCTTCCAAGTTAGAAAAATGCTAAATTTTAAAATTTTTCATCAAATTTTAGGATTTTTCACAAGGAAAGGATGCAATTTACCACAACATTTTACCATCAAGTTAAAGTAGAATATGTCACGAAAAAACAATCTTGGAATCAGAATGATAACTAAAAGCATTCCAGAGTTATTAATGTTTAACCCCTTAAGGACGCAGCCATTTTACACCTTAGGACCCAGCCATTTTGTGCACATCTGACCACTGTCACTTTAAACATTAATAACTCTGGAATGCTTTTAGTTATCATTCTGATTCCGAGACTGTTTTTTTGTGACATATTCTACTTTAACTTAGTGGTAAAATTTTTTGATAACTTGCATCCTTTCTTGGTGAAAAATCCCAAAATTTGATGAAAAATTTGCAAATTTTGCATTTTTCTAACTTTGAAGCTCTCTGCTTGTAATGAAAATGAATATTCAAAATATTATTTTTTTTATTCACATATACAATATGTCTACTTTATATTTGCATCATAAAATTTACGAGTTTTTACTTTTGGAAGACACCAGAGGGCTTCAAAGTTCAGCAGTAATTTTCCAATTTTTCACAAAATTTCCAAAATCACAATTTTTCAGGGACCAGTTCAGGTTTGAAGTGAATTTGAAGGGTCTTCATCTTAGAAATACCCCACAAATGACCCCATTATAAAAACTGCACCCCCCAAAGTATTCAAAATGACATTCAGTCAGCATTTTAACCCTTTAGGTGTTTCACAGGAATAGCAGCAAATTGAAGGAGAAAATTCACAATCTTCATTTTTTACACTCGCATGTTCTTGTAGACCCAATTTTTGAATTTTTACAAGGGCTAAAAGGATAAAATTTATACTTATATTTGTAGCCCAATTGCTCTCGAGTAAGCACATACCTCATATGTCTATGTAAAGTGTTCGGCGGGCGCAGTAGAGGGCTCAGAAGGGAAGGAGCGACAAGGGGATTTTGGAGCGTATGTTTTTCTGAAATGGTTTTTGGGGGGCTTGTTGCATTTAGGAAGCCCCTATGGTGCCAGAACAGGAAAAAAAAACACATGGCATACCATTTTGGAAACTATACCCCTTGAGGAACGTAACAAGGAATAAAGTGAGCCTTAATACCCCACAGGTGTTTCACGACTTTTGCATATGTAAAAAATTTTTTTTTTAAATTTCAATAAAATGTGTGTTTCCCCCAAAATTTCACATTTTTGCAAGGGTTAATAGCAGAAAATACCCCCCAAAATTTGTAACCCCATCTCTTCTGAGTATATAGGTACCCCATAAGTTGACCTGAAGCGCACTACGGGCGAACTACAATGCTCAGAAGAGAAGGAGTCATATTTGGCTTTTTGAGAGCAAATTTTGCTCGGGGGCATGTCGCATTTAGGAAGCCCCTATGGTGCCAGGACAGCAAAAAATACCCACATGCCATACCATTTTGGAAACTAGACCCCTTGAGGAACGTAACAAGGAATAAAGTGAGCCTATAACTCCCAGCATGCACTGACAGACCATACATGCTGGGAGTTGTAGTTATGCAACAGCTGGAGGCACACTGGTTGCGAAACACTGAGTTAGGTAACAAACTCGGTTTTACAACCAATGTGTCTCCAGCTGTTGCAAAACTGCAACAATCAGCATGCATTGACAGTCAAAGGGCATGCTGAGAGTTGTAGTTTTGCAACAGCTGGAGGCACACTGCTACAACTCCCAACATGCCCTTTGGTAGTCTGTGCATGCTGGGAGTTGTAGTTATGCAACAGTGAATGCACACTTTTCCATTGAAAAAATGTGCCTCCAGCTGTTGCAAAACTACAACCCCAGAATGCAAAGACTACCAAAGGGCATGCTGGGAGTTGTAGTTGGAGGCCAGCTGTTGCAAAACTACAATGCCCTTTGGCTTTGCATGCTGCGAGTTGTTGCTAAGCAACAGTAGGCGGTGAACAGGACTCACCTCCTGCTGTATCCTGCCGCCGCTGAATCCTGCCCCAGGGACCGATCATGCTGATCCCGAGGGGTCCCCCGCCGGACCAGGGCAAGATAGGAGACCCCCGCCGGTGCCGATCTCCGCCGTGATTGCAGGGCCGTGATTGTTCGGTCATGGGGGACATGGGGGGCGTCCCCCCTGGGCGATATGCCGGGATGGCTGTTGATAGATAGATATCAGCCGTCATCCCGTTCCGATCACCGTGTCCGGAGACGCGGTGATCCAGGAAAGCTGCGCCGTAAATGGCTCTGTGCGCTAAGCACTTCTTAGAAGCGCTGTACATTTAAGGCGCATGTCAATAATGGGAGGGGTGTTGGGTGGGGACTTTAGGATGCCAATGCGCATGTGCAAAGTAAAAACAGCATATGGTTTCCTGTATGGAACCGTATACATGTGCGTTTCCCATTGACGTCCATGTTAAAAAAAAAGTATGCAATTGCAGTACAGTTTTTAAACCGGTGACAAAACCGTGGTCAACTAATTTGCACATGCACATTTAGCATCCTTAAGTTCCACCCAATACCCCTCCCATTAAAAATGGACAAAAATTTGTATTTTTTTATTATAAAAACGGATGGAACCGTATGCACTTTTAAAACAGTATACAGTTTAAAAACACATTCGGTTTACTTTTTCCCATACGTTTCCATCCGTTTTTTGCCATATAGTTTTCTTTAGAAAAACTGATTGGAAACAGTATGGCAAAACCATGGTGTGAACGAGTCACGGAGAGCGTGTGAAGCAGAGCGGCGGCGGCGGCGGCGGGCGGCTCCGGTGCGGTTTCCTGTGCCGCTGCTATAGTAACAGGTAGCTCCGAGGGTTCACTAAAGTGTAATGATGAGCAAGGAGCCGAGCCGTAAATATTTCATGAGGGGGCGTGTCCCGCGGAGACAGAGCTGCTCATTGGCTGAACAGCTGGAGGCGAGGCTAAGGAAACCGGAGCCCAGCTGCGCTCAGCTATGAGAAGCCCGGGGTAGCTCCTGACTGCTCAGCTGCGGAGCAGTCAGTGTGTGAGGGGCTGCAGCCCGAGGAAGGAAACCTCGTCACCGGTGAAGAGCGGAAAATGGCGTTTGTGAGTAATGGAATAGAGAGAGAGGCGGACGAGGTACGACCACTATGTGTCTGTCAGTGTGTGCGTCCGAGAAATCTCCATATATGTACGTGTTTTCAGTAACCAGGATAGGTGCAGTCCCGCAGCTCACAGGTTAATATTGGCAGCTGAATGAGAATGGAGCAAATGAGCTGTCACACAATAATGTCCCCTGCATTTCCTCCCGCCACTCTGTACTATGGAGCTGTGTGCGTAATGATGGGCACATGGGGGCTAACAGGTGGCATCTAGGTGTTGCGGATGTGGTTACTATGGCAATGGCCAACTCGTGCACTCGGATGGATCGCCAGGCACTATGTGCCAACCCCATGGCCATGACTCTAGTATAGGTGAGCTGTCTTCTGACGATCTGGTCATGGTAACACATAGGAGCCGAACATAGAGATGGCATATCCTAAACCCTTATCAAAAATGGCAAGAAAGCAGAGTAGGCACTGGCCATAAGAGCGTGTTACGGATGGCCACCATTATTTCATCCCAGCAAAATATATCATCATGGATTTCCTATGTGCTCCTCATATAGGCTACGAAATCCAGGGAAGGAGCAATGCTGCTATGGTGTGCGCAATTCTATATAATGCAAAGGAACAGTCTGATCCACAGGTGTATGCTACCATGTATATTATGTAAGCTATGCCTAGAAGACATGATGGGTTCCTGCATGGCAACCTGTGGCGCACAAGGGTTCCTGCATGGCAACCTGTGGCGCACAAGGGTTCCTGCATGGCAACCTGTGGCGCACAAGGGTTCCTGCATGGCAACCTGTGGCGCACAAGGGTTCCTGCATGGCAACCTGTGGCGCACAAGGGTTCCTGCATGGCAACCTGTGGCGCACAAGGGTTCCTGCATGGCAACCTGTGGCGCACAAGGGTTCCTGCATGGCAACCTGTGGCGCACAAGGGTTCCTGCATGGCAACCTGTGGCGCACAAGGGTTCCTGCATGGCAACCTGTGGCGCACAAGGGTTCCTGCATGGCAACATGTGGCGCACAAGGGTTCCTGCATGGCAACCTGTGGCGCACAAGGGTTCCTGCATGGCAACCTGTGGCGCACAAGGGTTCCTGCATGGCAACCTGTGGCGCACAAGGGTTCCTGCATGGCAACCTGTGGCGCACAAGGGTTCCTGCATGGCAACCTGTGGCGCACAAGGGTTCCTGCATGGCAACCTGTGGCGCACAAGGGTTCCTGCATGGCAACCTGTGGCGCACAAGGGTTCCTGCATGGCAACCTGTGGCGCACAAGGGTTCCTGCATGGCAACCTGTGGCGCACAAGGGTTCCTGCATGGCAACCTGTGGCGCACAAGGGTTCCTGCATGGCAACCTGTGGCGCACAAGGGTTCCTGCATGGCAACCTGTGGCGCACAAGGGTTCCTGCATGGCAACCTGTGGCGCACAAGGGTTCCTGCATGGCAACCTGTGGCGCACAAGGGTTCCTGCATGGCAACCTGTGGCGCACAAGGGTTCCTGCATGGCAACCTGTGGCGCACAAGGGTTCCTGCATGGCAACCTGTGGCGCACAAGGGCTCCTGCATGGCAACCTGTGGCGCACAAGGGCTCCTGCATGGCAACCTGTGGCGCACAAGGGCTCCTGCATGGCAACCTGTGGCGCACAAGGGCTCCTGCATGGCAACCTGTGCCCCGCACAAGGGCTCCTGCATGGCAACCTGTGCCCCGCACAAGGGCTCCTGCATGGCAACCTGTGCCCCGCACAAGGGCTCCTGCATGGCAACCTGTGCCCCGCACAAGGGCTCCTGCATGGCAACCTGTGCCCCGCACAAGGGCTCCTGCATGGCAACCTGTGCCCCGCACAAGGGCTCCTGCATGGCAACCTGTGCCCCGCACAAGGGCTCCTGCATGGCAACCTGTGCCCCGCACAAGGGCTCCTGCATGGCAACCTGTGCCCCGCACAAGGGCTCCTGCATGGCAACCTGTGCCCCGCACAAGGGCTCCTGCATGGCAACCTGTGCCCCGCACAAGGGCTCCTGCATGGCAACCTGTGTGTCATCATTTGCACAGTGATTCTCTCTGGTCGCCACGCAGCAGCTGCTCTTCCAGATCTGTTTCGAACAAAGTAAATCACAAGGGATGGAAATGTGTTTTTTTCCAGCAGATAACGCATGTAACCCGTAATAATGCGGAATCATTTGGGAGCAGTTTGTCTTCTGATCACAGTTGTCAGGGTGATGTGACACACCGGAGAAGTAATCATACATATTGGGCATTGCTGGCCATGTTAGATACATACAACAATATGCTCTGTGCTTTTCTCCCTGAGAACATGTACCAGCCTTGCTTTTTAATATTTTTCTTTTTGGTGTTCATCCAAGTAACAGCCATATGCATAAATAAAGCATACAAAATGCATTACATGGAAGTGGCTGAGATTCTAAATGCTTTCTACCAGTGCTTGACTGAAGCTATAATAAAAGTATATGCAACCTCATAATATACTATATGGTTCCAAGTATTCTGACGCTTACACATTCTACCAGCAGGAGCTTTTAGGGCATTTTAAATTCATAGGTGTTAATTTGGAGTTGGCTCCCCTCTTTAAAGTTATAACAGCCTTCACTCCTTTAGGAAGACTTTCTACCAGATTTTGCATGGTGTCCATACATCTAGAAGGAGCCTGCGGGAACACCCTGACTTGGAGAGTTAAAGGAGAACTCCAGAATATAAAAATTGTCCCCCATACTACCGGCAGTAAAAAAATAAAGATGTACATACCTTCCTTTGCTCCCCCGGGGCCTCAGGTAACCGGCTCCGGTCTCAGCCGCGATCCTCTTCCTGGTTGCTGGTGGTCGGCGAGTCATACTGCACTCAGCCAATCACCGGCCGCAGTGAAGTCCCCACTTGGCTGGCGATAGGCTGAGCGACAGTGTGACGTTTTCGGCCCCAGCAGCAGGTGCCGTGTGGTGAAGAATTTTGTGTCTTGAAGCGTTCTCACACTGCCGCTCAGCCTATCACCGGCCGAGTTGGGACTTCACTGCGGCTGGTGATTGGCTGAGCACAGTGTGACTCGCCGACCACCGGCAACCAGGAAGAGGATCGTGGTGGAGACCGGAGCCGGTTACCGGAGGCCCAAGGGGAGCTAAGGAAGCTATGTACATCTTTATATCTATATATATCTGCCGGCAGTATGGAGGACCTTTTTTATATTCTGGAGTTCTCCTTTAAGGAGATTGGCACCTGACCTAAAAACCCTTTTACACTGCCCCCTCCACATGTTTCGCTACAGATGTAGCTTTATCAAGAGGCAAGGGGGCACTCTTGATAAAGCTACATCTGTGGCGAAATGTGGAGGGGGCAGTGTCAAAGTGTTTTTAGGTCAGGTGCCAATGTCTTTACAGGGGTACTCCATTGGAAAACTTTTATTTTAAATCAACTGGTGCTAGAAAGTTAAACAGATTTGTAAATTACATCTATAAAAAAAAAAAAAAAAAAAAAAATGTTTACCCTTCTTCCAATACATTTTATGGGCTGTATACTACAGAGGAAATGCTTTTCTTTTTGGATTTTCTGTCACAACCACAGTGCTCTCTGCTGACCTCTGCTGTCCATTTTAGGAGCTGTCCACAGCAGCATATATTTGCTATGGAGATTTTCTCCTGCTCTGGATAGTTCCAAAAATGGACAGAGATGTTTGCAGAGAGCACTGTGGTCATGACATCAGAGAAATCCAAAAAGAAAAGCATTTCTTCTGTAGTATACAGCCCATAAAATGTATTGGAAGGGTAAACATTTTTTTTTTTTTTTAATAGAAGTAATTTACAAATCTGTTTTACTTTCTGGCCCCAGTTAATTTAAAAAAAATTTCTACGAGAGTACCCCTTTAACTCTCCAAGTCAGGCACCTTCATATTGGTAATTTGACTGATATACTTTAGACTGGCTGGTCAGAATTGTCATCTGTACACAGGACTATATGGCACTTGTATATTTTAAACAATCACAGTGTGTGGGATAAATACTTTACTTTTAACAATCACATTTTTTAGGTGTATGGGAAGAAAGGGTAATTTTTGGATCATCTGATGATCTATAGGAATATTGGATTGTGATTAACCCTCCATATACCGGTCTCATCATTGTCTACAACATACATCCAGGAGAGCATTTGTGAGGGTAGGCACTGATTTTGGACAAGATGGCCTGGCTTAGGGTGAATTGATACCATGTTTGCGAGATCCGGCTGGGAAGTTTCGGACTGACGCCAAATCGCGTTCATTTAAATGTGCCGACCAGAGTCAGTGACTCCGGTCGGCTCATTTCTGCCCCGTATCCGATTTTCATTCCGGCTACAAAAACCGGTTACAGGGCAAAAATGAGACGACCGGAGTCACTATCCCACAAACATTGTGTGAATGCACCCTTAGGCTAGGTTCACACTACGATTGAGCTTTGCTAAAGGGAGATCTGTCACTCCACCTCTTGAAAGGACGAGTTGCGCGTAGAGAAAAAATACAGCATGTTCTATATATTTTTAAAATGAAGGACCCCAATTAAGTCAATGGGATCTGGTAGTGTCAGTTGTGCAAAGGGTCCATTTGGCTCTGTGTGGAGCCGATGGACACTGAATGGGTTATAGCACACTGGTGGTGTGCCCATAGCCCACCAATCTCCTTCTGTAGTTCATTTCAAGTGTGTGCGGGATGAGATTGAGGTCAGGGCTCTGTGTAGGACAGTCAATGGACCTTGCTTTGGGTAGCGGGGTACAGCCTCGCTGGAACAGAAAAGGGTTTCCCCAAATTGTTCTGACAAAGTTGGAAGAATACAATTTTTTTTTTTAAATGTTTTGGTATACTGAATTCAAGAGAAAATAAATTGTTTGCAAATCAACTGATGACAGAAGTAATTTACACATCTGTATAACTTTCTATTTCATAATCCTAAACCATCCAGTACTTATCAGCTGCTGTATGACCTGATGATAGTCTTTTGAGTCATCAGACAATGTTCACTCTGCTGCCCCCCCCCCTCTTTTCACAGCAGTAGCAAATGGCTATAACAAATCTCTATGGCTATAAATGGAGATGAGCGAATTTACAGTAAATTTGATTTGTCACGAACTTCTCGGCTCGGCAGTTGATGACTTTTCCTGCATAAATTAGTTCAGCTTTCAGGTGCTCCCGTGGGCTGGAGAAGGTGGGTACAGTCCTAGGAGACCCTTTCCTAGGACTGTATCCACCTTTTCCAGCCCACCGGAGCACCTGAAAGCTGAACTAATTTATGCAGGAAAAGTCATCAACTGCCGAGCCGAGAAGTTCGTGACGAATCGAATTTACTGTAAACTTGCTCATCTCTAGCTATAAACTGTTCCTGAAGTGGGGATGAGGATGATGGATGATTCCTCTGGAATTCACTTTACTTATACTAAGGGGCCTAGGCTAAAACCTGAAAATCATGCCCTTGGGATTATCCATCATCCACTAAAGTTTACAGTTGGCACAATGCAATCATGGTCGGTACTATTCCTTCACCATTTACCATACCTAGACTGTCCATCAGACCTCGCAGGTAGAGAAATTGGATCTGTCACCCCACAAACCAAGTTTTCACTTCCCTAAAATGCAGTGGTGGCATGCCTTACTCCTCTTTATCCTATGCTTGGTATTAGATTTGGTGTAAAGCTTGCATTCATTTGCTTGGCATTGGAAACACATGCCATGAAGGTCTCAGCGCACAATTTTTGGGCTGATTTTAAAGGGGTACTCCGGCCCTTATACATCTTATCCCCATCCAAATGATAGGGGAAAAGATGTCTGATCGCGGGGGTCCCGCTGCTGGGGACCCCTGCAATCTCTCATGCAGCACCCACTTGTGTGAGCTGCACGCAGCACTGGAGGCTGAGTCTCAACGTCACACGAGGGCAGAGTCGTGATGTCACGCCCCCTCCCGTAGGCTTGCATTGAGGGGCGGAGCGTGACGTCACACGGGGGCGGAGGCGTGACGTCACATCCGGTGGTCACCTGTAATCAGTCCCGGAGCGAACACTCTCCGGGGACTGATTACAAACGGGGTGCCGCGTGCAAGATCATGGGGGGTCCCCAGTGGCCTTTGGATATAGGATAAGATGTCTAAGCACCGGAGAACCCCTTTAATGCTATCAAACCCAGTATATTTTGGAACTATGCAGTTAAGTACAGCCTTGGCAACTTTTTTTGCACTATGCATCTCAGCGTTCAGATACCCTGTATTAGGACTGGGCGGTATACAGGTTCATACCGAATACCGAAATTTTTGTGCTGCACGATATGAATTTTTCCCATACTGCAATACTGGTTTGGCCCCTCCCCCTTGGGAATGAATTACCAGCCCAGCTGTCACCACATCAGGTAAATAATCATATGTGACCCGCCAGCGCTGTTCTGCTCCACCCCCCAAATCATGTTACCCGCCAGTGCTGTTCTGCTCCCCCCCCCCACCCCCCCAATTAATTATCAGCCCAGCGGGGTACTACTCACATATGTCACCCACAAGTACTGCCCTCCTCCTCTTTGTGGCGGGCCGCCAGCGCTGGAACTCTATACTGTACACCAGTGTCTCCAACCTGCGGACCTCCAGATGTTGCAAAACTACAACTCCAAGCATGCCCGGACAGCCAACAGCTGTCCGGGCATGCTGGGAGTTGTAGTTTTGCAACAGCTGGAGGTCCGCAGGTTTGAGACCACTGCTGTACACTGTATCTCTATGCCCGGGCTGCAAAAGGTAAACAAAATAAACTAACTTACCTACGTCGGCCTCACGCTGTTCCTGGGGACTGGAACGTCTGACAGCCGTCAGCCTATCACCGGCCGCAGCGATGTTCCGCCCTGGCCAGTGATAGGTTAAGCGCACTGTCATGTAAGAACATCGCTGCGGCCGGTGATAGGCTGACGGCTGTCAGACGTTCCAGTCCCCAGGAACAGCGTGAGGCCGACGTAGGTAAGTTAGTTTATTTTGTTTACCTTTTGCAGCCCGGGCATAGAGATACAGTGTACAGCAGTGGTCTCAAACCTGCGGACCTCCAGCTGTTGCAAAACTACAACTCCCAGCATGCCCGGACAGCCAACGATGGGAGTTGTAGTTTTGCGACATCTGGAGGTCTGCAGGTTGGAGACCACTGGCGTACAGTATAGAGTTCCAGCGCTGGCGGCCCCCAACAAAGAGGAGGAGGGCAGTACTTGCGGGTGACATATGGGAGTAGTACCCCACTGGGCTGATAATTAATTGGGGGGGGGGAGCAGAACCACACTGGTGGGTAACATGATTTGGGGAGGGGAGCAGAACAGCACTCGCAGGTAAAAGGATTTGGGGGGGGGGGGGGGGGGAGAGCAGAACAGCGCTGGCGGGTAACATGATTTGGGGGGGGGGGGGGGGGTGGCGAAAGAATTACCGTGGAACCACCATAAGTTACAAAAATGGCGTGATACACATATTTGGTCATACCGCCCAGCCCTACCCCGTTTTGTGACTTTACGTGATGTCCACTTGAGGGTTTAAGTTGCTGTGGTATCTAAACACCTCCTGTTTTCAGTAACCTCACAATTGATAGTAGAAGAGCTGAATTTCTGTGCTTTCAAAACAGATATTGCTTGAATACAGAGTCCCATAAACTTAAGTGAAATTTTGCAAAATTTAAAGACCTTCTGGAATGCAAAGTTTCTGTGGTGGAAATTGCGCTGTGGGAATGAGACAGTGGAATTCATATTGAAGATAATGCACTCTAAAATTAGCAGAATTTCCAAATGGCGTTTTTTGGTGGAAATCCCACACAGAAATTCCCCCCTACGACTGCTGGATCCTAATGGGGGAGGAGGAAACTGTGTGCTCCCGTACCCCAGCTGGTCAAACAGTGACTCCAGACGGGTCATTTTTTTCCCCGTATCCGGTTTTCTGACCTGACCTAAAACCGTATATAGCGGTCAGAAAACCACAGCTGGGGACCCCCGTGATCTCCCTGCTGCACCTGGCATTTGTTTAGAGCGTTGGGTGCAGTGCCAGAGGCTCGTGACATCACGTCCGCGTCCTACTCGTGACATCATGGCCAAGCCCCCTCAATGCAAGTCTATGGGAGCGGGCGTTGGCATAGACTTGCATTGAGGGGGCGTGGCTGTGACTTCACGAGTGGGATGTGACCGTGACGTCATGAGCCTCTGCCTTGCATTGCCAGTCATCTTGCATGGAGTGAAGTTCACACCAGATGTCTGGGAGTCCCCAGCGGTGGAACCCCCACGATCAGACATCTTATCCCACTATCCTTTTGAATAGGGGATAAGATGTCTAGGGACGGAGTACCCCTTTAACCCCTTAAGGACCAAGGGCGTACCTGTACGCCCGTGGGAATTTCGGTCCCCGGGCGGGGATCGGGCCGGGGTGACGGCTGATATCTATCAGCAGGCACCCCGTGCAAATGCCCAGGGGGGTCATTAGACCCCCCCCCCCATGTCGGCGATCGGCACAAATCGCAAGTGAATTCACACTTGCGATTTGCGCCGATTCCGGGTCATACGGGTCTATGGTGACCCGGTTTCTCGGAATAGAAGGGGAATCGCGGGTGTCCTAGACACCCACGATCCCCCTGTAGCGATAGGAGTGAGGTGGCAGGGTTGCCACCCCTTCTATCTCTGCTATTGGTGGTCTAGACGCAACCATCAATAGCAGATCGGGGGCGGAGGGGTTTACTTTCGGTTTCTCCGTCCTGCCCACCCACAATAGGCGGGGCAGGACGGGGAAACTGACAGGGACTGGCGCCGAAGATCCACTTACCCATGGGCGACGGCAGCGGGTGACGATCGGCGTAAGAAGAGGACCGCGACGCAGCTTCCTGGATCCAACGGAAGCCGGTGAGTTACTTAGCAACATCTGGAGGGCTACAGTCTGAGACCACTATAGTGGTCTCTAAACTGTAACCCTCCAGATGTTGCAAAACTACAACTCCCAGCATGCCCAGACAGCAGTTTGCGGTCTGGGCATGCTGGGAGTTGTAGTTTTGCAACATCTGGAGGTCCACAGTTTGGAGACCACTGTGTTGTGGTCTCTAAACTATAGCTCTCCAGATGTTGCAAAACTGCAACTCCCAGCATGCCTTAACAGCAAACAGCTGTCTCTGCATGCTGGGAGTTATAGTTGCGATCCCTCCAGCTGTTGCATAACTATATCTGGTTGGAAAATACTGAGTTAGGTAACAGAACCTAACTGAAGGTTTTCCAACCAGCTGTTGCAAAAGTACAACTCCCAGCATGCACGGTCTGTCAGTACATGCTGGGAGTTGTAGTTTTGAAACAGCTGGAGGTTTGCCCCCCCCCCCCCCATGTGAACGTACAGGGTACATTCACACTGGCGAATTTACTGTAAATTTTCTGCTTCAAGTATGAGCTGTGGCAAATTTTTAACCGCAGCGCAAACTCCTAGCGGTAAATTCACTGTAAACCCAATGTACCCTAAAAACACTACACTACATTTACACCCCCTTACACTGTCCCCCTAATAAAAAATAAAAAAACGTATCGTACGGCAGTGTTTCCAAAACAGAGCCTCCAGCTGTTGTAAAACAACAACTCCCAGCATTTCCTGACAGCCACTTACTGTCCAGGCATGCTGGGAGTTTAGCAACAGCTGGAGGCACCCGGTTTGGGAATCACTGGCGTAGAATACCCCTATGTCCACCCCTGTGCAATCCCTAATTTAGTCCTCAAATGTGCATGGCGCTCTCTCACTTCAGAGCCCTGTCGTATTTCAAGGAAACAGTTTAGTGCCACATATGGGGTATCTCCGTACTCGGGAGAAATTGCGTTACTAATTTTGGGGGCTTTTTTTCCTTTTACCCCTTATCAAAAAGAAAAGTTGGGGTCTAAACCAGCCTGTTAGTGTAAAAAAAAAAAAAATTTTTTTTTACACTAACATGCTGGTGTTGTCCTTTACTTTTTATTTTCACGGGAGGTAAAAGGAAAAAAAAAAGACCCCCAAAATTTGTAACGCAATTTCTCCTGAGTATGGAGATACCCCATATGTGGGCGTAAAATGCTCTGCGGACGCACAACAAGGCTCAGGAGTGACAGCGCACCATGTACATTTGAGGCCTAAATTGGTGATTTGCACAGGGGTGGCTGATTTTACAGCGGTTCTGACATAAACCCCAAAAAATAAATACCCACATGTGACCCCATTTTGGAAACGACACCCCTCACGGAATGTAACAAGGGGTATAGTGAGCCTGTACACCCCACAGGTGTTTGACAAATTTTCATTAAAGTTGGATGGGAAAATGAAAGAAAAATTGTTTTCACTAAAATGCTGGTATCACCCTAAATTTTTCATTTTCACAAGGGAAAATAAAAAAAGCCCCCCAAAATTTGTAACCCAATTTCTTCTGAGTAAGAGCATACCCCATATGTGGATGTAAAGTGCTCTATGGGTGCACTACAATGCTCAGAAGAGAAGGAGCGCCATTGGGATTTTGAAGAGAAAATTTGTCCGGAATTGAAGGGCACTTGTGTTTACAAAGCCCCCATGGTACCAGAACAATGGACCCCCCCCCCATATGTGACCCCATTTGGAAACTACACCCCTCATGTAATGTAATAAGGGGTACAGTGAGCATTTACGCCCCACAGGTGTCTGACAGATTTTTGGAACAGTGATCCGTGAAAATGAAAAATGTAATTATCCATTTGCACAGCCCACTGTTCCAAAGATCTGTCAAACGCCAGTGGGGTGTAAATGCTCACTGCACCACTTATTAAATTCTGTGAGGGGTGTAGTTTCCAAAAGGGGGGGTCACATGTGAGGGGGGGGGGTCCACTGTTCTGGCACCACGGGGGGCTTTGTAAATGCACATGGCCCCTGACTACCATTCCAAACGAATTCTCTTTCCAAAAGCTCAATGGTGCTCCTCCTCTTCTGAGCATTGTAGTTCGCCCGTAGTGCACTTCAGGTCCACTTATGGGGTACCTCCATACTCAGAAGAGATGGGGTTACAAATTTTGGGGGGTATTTTCTGCTATTAACCCTTGCAAAAATGTGAAATTTGGGGGGAAGCACACATTTTAGTGAAATTTGTTTTAATTTTTTTTTACATATGCAAAAGTCGTGAAACCCGTGTGGGGTATTAAGGCTCACTTTATTCCTTGTTACGTTCCTCAAGGGGTCTAGTTTCCAAAATGGTATGCTTTTTTTTTTTTTTTTGCTGTTCTGGAACCATAGGGGCTTCCTAAATGTGACATGCCCCCCGAGCAAAATTTGCTCTCAAAAAGTCAAATATCACTCCTTCTCTTCGGAGCATTGTAGTTCGCCCGTAATGCACTTCATGCCAACTTATGGGGTGCCTCCATACTCAGAAGAGATGGGGTTACAAATTTTGGGGGGTATTTTCTGCTATTAACCCTTGCAAAAATGTGAAATTTGGGGGGGAAACACACATTTTAGTGAAATTTGTTTAAATTTTTTTTTACATATGCAAAAGTCGTGGAACACCTGTGGGGTATTAAGGCTCACTTTATTCCTTGTTACGTTCCCCAAGGGGTCTAGTTTCCAAAATGGTATGCCATGTGGGTTCTTTTTGCTGTTCTGGCACCATAGGGGCTTCCTTAATGCAACATGCCCCCCAAAAACCATTTCTGAAAAACGTACTCTCCAAAATCCCCTTGTCGCTCCTTCGCTTCTGAGCCCTCTACTGCGCCCGCCGAACACTTTACATAGACATATGAGGTATGTGTATTACTCGAGAGAAATTGGGCTACAAATTCAAGTATAAATTTTCTCCTTTTACCCCTTGTAAAAATTCAAAAATTGGGTCTACAAGAACATGCGAGTGTAAAAAATGGAGATTGTGAATTTTCTCCTTCACTTTGCTGCTATTCCTGTGAAACACCTAAAGGGTTAAAACACTTACTGATTATCATTACTGATTACTGTCATTTTGAATACTTTGGGGGGTGTAGTTTTTATAATGGGGTCATTTGTGGGGTATTTCTAATGGGAAGACCCTTCAAATCCACTTCAAACCTGAACTGGTCTCTGAAAAAAAGCGAGGTTCAAAATTTTGTGGAAAATTGCTGCTGAACTTTGAAGCCCTCTGGTGTCTTCCAAAAGTAAAAACACGTCAATTTTATGATGCAAACATAAAGTAGACATATTGGAAATGTGAATAAAAAAAATTAATATTTTGAATATCCATTTTCCTTACAAGCAGAAAGCTTCAAAGTTAGAAAAATGCTAAATTTTCAAATTTTTCATCAAATTTTGGGATTTTTCACCAAGAAAGGATGCAAGTCACCACAAAATTTTACCGCTATGTTAAAGTAGAATATGTCATGAAAAAAAACAATCTCGGAATCAGATTGATAACTAAAAGCATTCCAGAGTTATTAATGTTTAAAGTGACAGTGGTCAGATGTGCAAAAAACGCTCTGGTCCTAAGGTGTAAAATGGCCTGGTCCTTAAGGGGTTAAGCACAGAGCCTGACATTATTGGCTGACAATCGATTAGTTGAGAACTATTTTCATAATCAATTAGTTGCCGATTAACAAGTAGTTTCAGCCTTAATAGGTTTGCATGCTCACAACTACAAGCCATTACAAATATGACCATATAAGGTTCTCATATTCAATTATGTTTACTTTGGATTGTTCATGATGAAAAGCAAAGTTTATCGCGAGCCTTTACTCTGCCCAGAGCTATTTGCATGATATTGCTATAAATAAATTACATTATCACATGTTGTAAACTTTTTTACAGCTACGGTATTAGGGTAAGCCTTTGATAAAGGTACAGCGAGTACATCTTGGCGATTACAATGTAGCATGCGAAAGCTATCTTTAACAGGTGACATACAAGATCCGCCGTGTGTTTTATAAGGTGATGATATAACCTTCACACAAGTGTACTGGGCAGTGTATGCTACCAGATTTTCTTGAACAGTAAGGTGGAGCTGTACAGTGAATGACATCATCTTTAGACAGTACTTCTCGGAAAGGGCAAAGGTTGTCAGAAAATTCTAAGGAGTGGCAGTATTTTATACCTAGTCTCCTGGCTGTGCAGATAGAACTATTAACTAGTTGTATGCTACGGTGCTTTATAATCTATCGGCAGCACAGATATTGTTAGGATACTGGTAAACATAACTTTGTTTTATTTTTTTACATGACTTGTTGACATGCTTTCTCATATTTTAAACCTCCTGGATACGAAAGGTGTCTAAAACACATCTGCACTGAAGGCCAACTTTCTAAAACAACTGTACAGCATACTTTTGGGCTTGTATGATGCATAGGTTCTCCAGAGTAGCCCCCACATTTTATTTTTGGCCCTGCATTGCCACCAGTGGATATTCAATATACACACTAGTAAAAGAGGAGTATTCTGTTGCTTTACCTAAGATAAGTCAGGAGAAGTAGAACTTTCGATTTCATTTCTGACTAGTAACATTTCGACCTCTGTAAACACAAGGAAAGAAGTTTTCAGAAGCAATGAGAGAAGAATTTCACATACCTAAACATTGCATAGAATGCAGTATGGCAACCAGGATTGCAGGGACCAGTAAGTGTCATTGTCAGTGTCACCCACACGACAAGCCTGTACAACAAGTTAGTGCAGGTGATACTGATGACAGATACTTTCATAATTGGGGGTGTGGGGGTTGTGTTTTTTTTATCAGTGGGGAATTGGAGGAAATTCATAAAGACCTGTGCTGAGGAAAAGTTGACCAGTTGCCCATAGCAACCAATCAGATCACTTCTTAAATTTTCCAGAGGCCTTTTTAAAAATGAAAGAAGCGATCTAATTGGTTGCTATGGGCAACTGGTCAACTTTTTCTCTAGACAGGTTTTGATGAATCTCCCCCATCGTCCTTTAACGCACACTTTAGTGGGGAATTTTCACCAAAATATGTGTAAACATGGCTCAGGACCACAATTCCCTACAAGCAGTGCATCACATTGACAGAACACAGTATAGCCCCATGGACAAACCATGTTTAGATGCCATGGTAACTATTGACTGTGGCGACTTCCATTTGCATCACTTACGATTTGATTGCAAGCTGTCATGACAACGGCCCCATGTCGGCCATGTGTAGGACTTAAATGTGTTTACTTAAATGCACCATAATAACTAAATTGTATTCAGGGATCTGTTGCTCCCTGAATGTTTTCATTACGGGAAAATGTCTTTTAGATCTTTTTTTAAAGCAATATAACCACATCAGTCTTATAGATTTAATTCTGAAAATAAATATATTACCAGATTTAAATGTACTGTATGTGTGTTTTTCTGAGCTAGAGCTTGAAGAAAGTTTAAAGCCACTCTGCTGCCGGCAGCAGTCTATTGTACCTTGTTCTGAGGCCCCTTCTTAGAGCGGCTTAAAGTTCTAATATTAATCAGCAGCTTATAAAGCACATGACTGTAATCATAGATAATGTACTGCTAACCTAACCCTGGTACATACATGGTTCACAGGGTGAAAAACAGGCTTTGCATTATTTGATCAGTTCACGTTACTTGAATTCTTGAATCCCATACCATATATATTTTGTGTGCATGAGGAATACGTAAAGCCTTTGTTTTTGCAGATAAACATATAAATAGTTCTCATGTGCTTCAAGGTTTTTTCTTACCACAAAACATTTTATAGTATTTGGACAAGTGTGTTGACTGAATGGCAGGACTCTGTTTGTGTTGAATGCTCTATGAAGTACTGTAACTGTCTGGAAGCTTTATTTATTAAATTTTTTTTAAAGAATTTGTGTTCTGAAAGTTTTTTTTTTTTTTTTAATTTTTTCCTGCAGTAAACTTTTATTTTTAATTTTTTTTTAATATATAATTTTATTATATTAGCCTATGGCTTTGCAGGTAACCAAAAACGACTAATTACCTGGGTCGGGTCCGTGCTGCTGCAGGCCTCCAGCGAGCGTCCCCTGCGTCGTTGCTATGCACGGCGCATAGCAACGACGCAGGGGACGCACGCCGGAGGCCTGCAGCAGCGCGGACACGACCCCGGCAACAGGTAATTATGCCACCGGGGATGGGGGGGGGGAGGCAACGGGGCAGCGGCCCCGGCAATGGGTGCCGCTGCCCTTTCTCTCCCCCTGGCTGTCGGCGCCGCTTCTCTCCCCCTGGCTATCGGCGCCGGCAACGATAGTCAGGGGGACAGAATGGGCAGCGGCGCCGATAGCCAGGGGGAGAGAAGGGCCGGCAGCAGGGCTCTAGACCCCAGGAAAGGCAGGGGGAGAGAAGCGGGCAGCGACAGCCTCTCTCCACCTGCCTTTCCTGGTGGTGTATCAGCGTATAACACGCACATAGACTTTAGGCTAAAAAATTTTGCCTAAAAAGTGCGTGTTATACGCCGATAAATATGGTATTTCTTAAAAAACTGATGCAACTGGACATGATTTTTCAAACTGTATAAGAGTTAAAACTTGTACACAGGTTTTGATACAGTTTTTAGTCCGGTTTTGAGGAATCCGGTTTTCATCAAAAACCTGATACGGGAACTGTAATGCAAAAACGAGGTATGAACCCAGTTGGTTGCATCTGACTGCCAAGTACTGAAGCATGCTACTACCCAGTTAGGACTCCTGGTCACACCATGATGTGTCTCGATGACATGCCAAAAGTTTACAGAAATGAATCCTAATAGTGATATTTTGTATGGATATATATATTTTTATTTTAATAACTGTTTTCTTTTCTGCATAGAAAGAAAACTTATCAAAATTGGATAAGTCCAAAGTCTAAGAAATTGACTTTTTAGATCAAAAGTCCAAATGTTCCAGTAGGGTTGGTAGGTAGAGTAGGTGTCAGTGCAGGGTCATTGTCCCTCCATAATCAAATTTAGTTTTGTGGTACAATAGTATAAGGAAGAATTTAGTAATTTATAAATGTGTAAGACTAAAGAGTTACGACCTGCTGGCCTTATAATAGTGTTGTAAAGGCTGTCATTCCTGCTTCATACCGTATATACTCGAGTATAAGCCGAGACCCCTAATTTCAACCCAAAATCCCAGGAAAAGTTATTGACTCGAGTATAAGCCTAGGGTGGGAAATACATCATCCCCCCCCCCCCCTGGTCATCATCCAGACCCGTCATTAACATCCTCATCACCGCCTGTCATCATCCAGACCCTCATCATCATCACCTGTCATCATCCCCTTGTCATCATCCCCACCCCCCTTCATCATCTCCTTGTCATCATCCCCCCCCCCCCTTCATCATCCTCTTCTCATCATCCGCCCTCAGTGGTCTTCAACCTGCGGACCTCCAGAGGTTTCAAAACTACAACTTCCAGCAAGCCCGGGCAGCCATCGGTGATGTCCTGTATTAGCCGGGGGGACTGACCCGCATATCGCGGGAGGCGGCGCAGGACTTAAATATACGTCCTGCGTCGTTAAGGGGTTAATTGGGGGGGCAGAACAGTGCTAGCGGGTCACATGATTTGGGGGGGGGGGGGGGAGCCAAACACTGCGCGTGGGTCACATGATGGGGCGGGGGGGGACAGAACAGCGCTGGCGGGTCACATGGTGTGTGTGTGTGTATGTGTGTGGGGGGGGGGGGGGGGTTGGTGGTGGTGGTGGTGAAAATACCGTTATGTACCGTGGAGCCGCCGTAAGTTAAAAAAAAATACCGTGATACACATATTTGGTCATACCGCCCAGCCCTAGTAGCAGCCAATCATGGCTCTCAACGGGAAATGAATGAGTGAGTGATTTTCTATTCATATCGAAGTATAGTGCAGAGATGCGAGCGCTGTACAGAGCTGCTTCATCTCTGCAATAGATAGGACAATCGCATCGGGGTCAAGAGTGACACTTGCTGTGATCTTTCCTTAACTGCAGGTACTACTGCTCCCAACATGGAGCACACTCTGCTCTATGCTGGGAGTTGTAGTACCTGCATTAATAGACAGATCGCAGCGAGTGTAACTTCTGGCACCTGTTGCGATCTGTCTATTAATGCAGGTACTATAGCTCCAAGCTTGGAGCTATAGTTGGGAGTAGTAGTACCTGCAGTTAAAGGGGTATTCCAGGAAATATTTTTTTTATTTATATCAACTGGCTCCAGAAAGTTAAACAGATTTGTAAATTACTTCTATTAAAAAATCTTAGTTCTTTCAATAATCAGCTGCTGAAGTCGAGTTGTTGTTTTCTGTCTGGCAACAGTGCTCTCTGCTGACATATCTGCTTGTCTCAGGAACTACTACTCCCATCATGAAACAATGTGTTACTACCTTTAAAAAAAATAAAAAATAAAAAAATAAATAAAAAAAACATAACATTTTTATTGTCGGCTATATTTTTAGTTCCCTGCCCGCACACACAAATTGATCCCTGTTTAACAAAATGTATCTTTCTTATAACTACATTTTTATAAATTTTTAAATACAATTTTTTCCATCACTACTGTATCTTTTTTATCTTTTTTTTAAATGATACCCTATGAAATTTTACTAAAAAAGGAATCTCAATCACTTTTTTAGATCTCTGAAGTCTAAAAAAAAATAAAAACTGCCTGCAAAAACACCAAAGTTAAAACCCACGTGGTGTTTTTCTTGCCGTTTTTTTTACTCCCCTAGACTTCTATAGGAGAAAACCGCCATAGTCTCAACATACTGCGAAAACTGCCAAGGAGCTGAAAACCACACAAAAGAGTGAAAAAACGCCAAAAGGATGATAGATGGGGGGGGAAACGCAAAGTGGGAAAAGAATTTTGCATTTTTTTTCATTGACTTACAGCTAATATCTGTCCGCAGCGTTTTTCAATGAACAAACGCCATGGGGCTGCTTTGGCGTTCTTTGGGGGCAAATCGCCCAAAATAAATTAAATAAATTAAATAAAAAAAGTGGAAACTTAACCATAAAGGGGAATCTACTCCCCCCCCCCCCCCCCCCCCCTCCCAATCCTCCATATGAAGCATCTGTAAATCCCTCAATTTCAAATAGGTAGGGGGAGACAGGGACAAATATACATTGCTTTGGAAATTCTACCATCTTCAGAATATTCACACATCCCATAAAAGCGTATGCAAATTGGCCCTTATTTACTAAGAGTGGAGTGTAGGTTTCTTTGTGGGGTTTAATTCCTTACAATTTATTTTCCACGATATTTACTAAGGTTTCCCTACATTTTCCACTTTCCCTACACTTTCCCATGCTTTTTTTTACAAGGGAATTACTGTCTAAGGAGAGGGCAGTGTCCATGCGGTCCTAGCAGTCATCTCAGGCTGCACTATGAACCCTGCCTAATCAGAAAGCGACCCCACTCTTTGAATTTCGGCCATTATCTCTAAAAAAAAAAAAGTGTTTTAGGGTCTGGAATAAAGAGAAGCAGATCACCTATGGATCTTTTACTCATGGGTAAACAAGAGTGAACTAAAGGTCATTTAACTTAAAGTGTACACTTTACTCTGGCTATAAAATCTATTATGGCTATAGTTGTGAAGTAAGTTCAATTGCCTGTTAGTCAAGGTTGTGGAGTCTGTGTGTTTTTGTCTAGAATCTGAGTCTGTAGGAATGTACCAACTTCAACAAAAATAAAATATTTGATCAATAAGTATGTCTCACTTTATCAGGCCCTATCTTAGTCGGAAGTGCCATAAAAAGTTTGACAAGGTTTGATTGTCATGACTCATCGGTGTATATTCCTGGGCAGGCTGTCCTTGATATACTATTTTTCTACCTGAAGGGTTGGGGAACACACTGGCCCTGATTTACTAATGTCAACCTGACTTTTTATTTTTTATTTTTATTTTTTCCTCTGGTTGTGCGACCAAATTTAGCCCATATAGCCCATGCAACACTTTGATGCTATTTTGTGTCAGGAAATTGTGCCGCACAGAGTTTTTTAAATTCGCCAAAATGGGCGTGGTTAGTCGAAAAAGGGGCGTGTTCCCGACAAAATAAGCGAAAACCCTCCGAATATGATGGAAAACGTGTGAATTTTGCCTGGCCACTGGGGTAGAGGATTTTTTGGATAGGGGATAAGATGTCGAGGGGCGGATAACCCCTTAAGGCCAAAAGGGGCTGTGTCCTTAAGGGGTTAAAGGGGGTTTCCCACAATTAAAATGTATAGTCTGATACTAACGACCCCAGGGCAGTATCCTGGTGTCACAAAAAACCCTATTAAACTCTTCCCTAAAAATTAACTTTTTATTGTGAAATATAATTAAAGATCCACCTACAAAAGTAAAAAATATTAGATACTGTGAAGGGTATGACACGTCCACTTTTAAGGCCTCCTTTACATTTGTCCACCATCTTTTCCCTCCTGCGCTGTAGAAATTGCGCCGAAGGGACACT
This sequence comes from Hyla sarda, assembly GCF_029499605.1. Taxonomy (NCBI): domain Eukaryota; kingdom Metazoa; phylum Chordata; class Amphibia; order Anura; family Hylidae; genus Hyla; species Hyla sarda. The sequence goes on from NC_079189.1 coordinate 348,740,614, forward strand.
GATGCTAGAACTGATCACATTCATTTGAATGGGACAGTTTACATTCATCCGTCCAGCAACAAAGGACGCCAGATGCTAAACAACTGATGCACATTGTCTTTAGGCTGTGTTTACATATGCTGGACATATGTAATCTTAGCCTAATTGTGTAACAGAGTATGCAGATCTCCGTAATAAATGCGTTACAGTATTTAAAGGAGATATGCAGTAGAGCCTGCATTTGGATCCTGCGGGACCCAAACCAAAATGGGCGGGCGGTCAGGAGGCTGCTGCAGGCAACGGAGTCATTGACTGCCCCCACGTTTTGGGTTTGGTCCCACAGGATCCCAATGCAGGGCTCTAATATGCAGCTTTAAAACTTATATGTTCCCCTATGCCTGGGCTGCAAAAACAAATAAAATAAAACACAAACTTTAACTCTCCTTCCTATGTCCCCCCATTGCTCTGGTATCCGCGTCCTGTTCCTCCACAGCTGCTGGGCTCCTCGCTTCTTAGGCTCGAAACGTTAGGCTGCGGTCAGCGTATCGCCGGCCACTACGATGTCCCGCCTTGGCCGGTGATGAGCTGAGCGCACTGTCATGTGAGGAGCCAGCCCGAGCTCCTTACATGACAGTGCGCTCAGCCTATCACCGGCCGAGGTGAGACATTGCTGTGGCCGGCGATACGTTTTTTTTTAATTTTTTTGAGCATTTCCTTTTAAGAACTTTTATGCTTACCTCAACAAGTTTCACTGTAAAAACAACGTTGTCAAGATGCTAGGGTAATCACCTTCTTCCTGGATCATACGCATCCTATCATACATGCTCTCTCAGACTTAGACTTTGGTACTGGCAGGAAAGAAGACTGCGTACTTCAGCGCACTTTGAAAGAAACTGCAAGAGAAGTCACGTAAAAGGAGGACACAGGAGAAAAGTGTGACCGGCGGCTGGTAGTAAATGTTTTTACTTAAACATATGGAACACCAATATTAGACCTTAAATGACTGATTATGTAAATTGTACACATTTACAATAAAACATTATACCACCTGTATGATGACTCATTGTTTATGTCACAGTCAGGCTCCCTTTATTACCCAGTGAATCAATATATGCATGTAAAATGTATACTGGGGTTAGTGACAACTAGGACTGCACGATATGGGGAAAATGTGCGAGTGCAATTTCGATATGCAATATAATAAATAAATGGTGAAATCCCGCCATTTCATTTCCAATCTCTTCCATTTTACAACTATCCACCCATGTTATGCCCACTGCCCATTTCACACCTCCCCATTTAATTTCTATCTCCTCCTCCTCCTCCTCCCCTCCCCCCCCCCCCCCCCCCCCGGTCACATTCTCCCCTCATGGTCAAATTTTTTCCCCCTATGTCACATTCTACTCCCCCCCCCCCCCCCCCCCCTGTCCAGATTCTTGTGAAGCATACAGCAGCTGATAAGTACTAGAAGGTTTAGATTTTTTTAATAGAAGTATTTTACGAATTTCCATATTGAGAAGAAATAGTCAGCACCTGTAATACCGAGCTGGCTCCTTGGCTGGATGATGGCCTCAGATGAGTAGCCGTACTGCAGACTATCTGGTGCCTGTGTCTGGTAGTGAGGTATGTGAACAACGCTTGGGAAAGAAAATTGACACGGCGCCCAGGATACTTCTTGCATACACTGCAGCTTTATTGCTTGGAGCAGGGATACAAGAGGATGCACAAACCAACAGCGCCCTTGTTTTACGTCACTATGATGCTTTTCAAGGTAAGTTGGGAAGGGGAGCGGTACAACCCCTTAACCCTTCGTGCGCACACAAGTTAATCTGTTTAAAATGAACAACAAGAGAAAGAGGGATAACATATAATCATTGCATAGTGTACAGGCACAAATAACAAACAAAAAAAAAAAACAAATAACATGCATTAGAAGAACATCTACAGGAAGGCTGACAGCTCATTCCTGTCATTCAAACCGAAACGACCGGTGGCTCCCGTCCGGATAATCCTAGCTTCAGCCTGCAGTAATCTGGCATGCCAATTCAGATAACAGTATGAATAGTTTATTCGTTGCAAACCTAAGAAGCGCACTCCCATTATGTCCCCATCATGTCTGTCTTTCATATGTGCAGTAAAGCAAGAGGATCTTTTGCCCGTACGTATTGAAGTGTTCTCGTACCTATGAAAAAGGGGGGGTATGGTTTTACCAATATAAAATTCCATACAAGGACAAATAATGGCGTAAACCATAAAATCTGATCTGCAAGTCATGAAATCCTTTATCACGTGATTAACCGGCCCAAATGTATGTACTGGAACATCTCGAAATGGTTAAAGAATGAGCACTGTCTGCAGCGGAAATTGCCCTTTGGAAGCTCCCTTTGCAACCAATTCACATTGGGGGAAGCTTATCCCGCAGGTTCCTGTGGAATGACACCAGGGGATGTTGGCTCGTGAGCTCTACCAAGTCCCTATCTGTTTGCAATAAATGCCAATTCTTGTTAATTGTGTGTTTTATTAAGTTAGCAGCAGGGTTAAATTCAAATGAAAAAATTGCACATTTTTCTTTATTCTTGTTGTGTTTCCGGGCCCCAAAGATTGACTCCCTGCGCTCCGGAGTTCTAGTCCTATCAAAGGCCTGTTGTATTGAAGAGTCCGGGTACCCCCTCATTCTTAGGTTATCCATCAGGGCACAGGACTGTTCAATAAATGTGGCATAATCAGAATTGTTCCTATGTAGCCTAAGGAATTGGCCATATGGTAGGGCTTTTGTCACATGAGGAGGATGGTAACTTGTATAGGCCAGCAAGCAGTTGGTCTCTGTTGGTTTTTTGATATGCCCTCACATTAAATGTGCCATGCTCTAATACCAATTCTAAATCTAAGAATTGGACCCTGTTGCCACCAAAATTGGCCGTAAACTGCTTTAATATTATTTGTATTGATTTATTCCAAAAAGGAGAAAAATTGGGACGGAGTGCCTGTCCAGACTACCAGCACATCATCTATGACCTAGGCCCAATGTCGGATGTATTTGGCAAAGTGGTTACCCGGTCCATAGATGGTGCTTTCCTCCCACATGGCAAGGAAAATAATCGAAAGCGTAGGTGCCATGGGTGTGCCCATGGCTCTGCCAGTGCACTGGGCATACAAATGATCCCCCAAATTTAAATGCATTATGCTCCAAAATGAACCTGACAGCCTCACAAAGTCAGTGCATACTGTATCTTTCCCTGCTCTCACAAGTTATTGCCTTACGGTTGAGATGGCGTTGTTGTGGTGAATACGGGTGTATCATCCCACCACATCAATGGTGGCTAAACTGCACTCACCATGCCAGTCTATGTCATCTATGTTTTAATTCCTTCACCATTCACATTTCTTTTTGGGGGCATTATATTAATATTTTGTGGGATGGAGATCAAGCACCTTTCCATGATTTCACTGATACTATCCTCAACCAAGTTGCTATTACATTGGGATAGTTGTTTTCTTCATCCTCCACCCAAAAAAAAAAAAAAAAAAAAAAGGGGTCCCAGCAGGACAGTACTTGTGGGTGAGACAGAACTGTTGGAGGAGAAATTTACACAAGAGTTTGAACCTCTATCACCGACTTTACCAATGTGGATATTCATGTAAACATCTGAAAAAAAGCCTGCACTAGTGAGAAGGGCACGCTCCATTGACACACAGACCGATTCGGTGTATAGGGAGGTATGAAGGCTATATGAACAAAACTAGGATATTTTGCAACATTACTGGCAAATCTTGTCTCTTGCTGAAATGCTCTTAACCAGTGGTAGTTACCAGACCTAGTCACACATACAGGAGAGGTCCTAGTTTGAGGGACCAGCTAATACACACACTAATTTTTCGGCCCCCGTCTCGTACTTTTACCTGGTTGACCAATACTACAAAAAGATCTTGACCATGTTGTCACTCTAACTTCTGTAATTTCTTAATCTAGCGGATCTATAGGATAAGGCAGTTCAACTGTTGCACTAGAATTCATTTATATTTCCAGATGTAACGGTCCGAAATTCAGATAGTGAATTTCTCTACAGATACACACGCTGTTAAGACATATCAGATTTGTATATACAGTGACACCCCCCCCCCCGACCTATGATGGGCCCCAACATACGATAATTTCAAAATGCGATGGCCTCTGAGAGGCCATCGGATGTTGAAGGCAGCATCAAAATGCAATGCTTTTGTATGTCGGGGCCATCGCATAAACGGCTATCCGGCAGTGCTGACTGCTTCAGCTGCCGCCAGATAGCCGTATACAGTGCCCCGTGTGCTCCGGTGATGGTCTCCTACCTGTCCTTGGGGCTCCGGAGCGTCATCTTCACGATCCCACCCCCACCCCCCCTCCATCGTCGGTGCTCTCCATCATTATCACGTTGCGCGCACTCCATTCCGTCATCCAATAGGAGTGGCGTGCGTGCGTAGTGACGTGATGACTGCGGCGGAGAGCGAGGATCCCGGGGAAGCTGAGACATCCGGAGCGTCGGGGACGCGGCGACAGCGATGGAGGGCGACATCCAGGGCAGCGGTAACTGGTCCGGAGCGGCTGGGACAGGTGAGTACAGCTTCCTATACTTTACATAGCACTGATCCGTCAGCAAACGATGGTTCATTTTGAACGGATTACCATCGTATGTTGATGGACCACTTTAGTGTACGAAAAAATGATTTTTTTTTTGGATGTCACAGGTAAGAGCCAGGGGACAGAGTACTCTGGTGGTTGCCATCCAGTAACCTTACACAGACAATGAGTGTAGTTTCCTCTTGTGTCCACCTTCTAAGTGCTCAAACTTTAGCAGTAAAAATTCTTCCTGGTGCCGGAGTGCACATCGGCAGCCGATGAAAGGGCTGGCACGGGACTGTGACACTAGTCTGTAGCGGGACACCTCTGGTTATTGGAAGATGACTTAAGAACACCTTCCTTATTGTTGAGTCATCTACCTGGTTGATGTAAGGTGTCAATAACACTGATACCTATTGGTTCTATTCACCTGTACACCAGTAAGGGTTTATATGATAGATTGCTCATGACCCAGGAAGCAGGTGATGACCCTAGCGGCAGTCTATAAATACCCCCTCCAATGCATGAGACCTACCTTTCCATGTAGCCTTTGGACAATGCTGTTGTTCCAGCAAGACAAGTTTAGGGGTGCATACATTTTTTTTATTTATGCAGTAAGGCATTTTTTAAAGAGATCTACAGACTGTTTTACAGTTACAGTAGAGGTGACATACCCCCATACATTGTCAGTTGCATGGTTTCATACACTACTTCACAGTATTTCATATTTTAACCTTTAGTAAGAGGATCTTCATTTTATTCTATGACACTAAAAGTAAATTTTTAGGGGAGGGAGTTTAATAGGGTCTTTATGTGAGTCCAAGCTATAGCCCTGGGGTTGTTGGTATTGGATTGTTATTGTCTCCTAATCCAGTAAGTGTATTTTATGATTTATCTATCTTGTGGACAGGTGATAAATTAATGTCTCCACTACTGGGACCATTATTATCACTAGAGTTTTGAGTGGAGTTGTGGTTGGTATGCACTCTACTACTCCATTCACTGTCTATAGGGCTGGCAACTGTACTCATCCTCCATTAGTCAGACTTTGAATAGAATGTCACAGCGTATTCTTGACAAGGGAAAGAGAACAAGGATTCTACTGATCAGTGGATAGGTCAAAAATGTCTATTCTGGAAAAATGCTGTTAATTGTTTACGGCATATCTACATTATGTGCTTTTATGTGCCTAATAGGTGCAGATCTTGCACTAGGTCCTTGACAATCTACAGAACCTAATATAAAGAATATAGTGGTGGGCGTTTTATCGGTTCATGCCGAATACCGGTGTGGTGTTTTTTTTTTTAAATTTATTTATTCTCTTTACGATATGAACTTTTTCACATAACGCAATACCGTTTCCATATCAACCAACTCCAATGCATGATGGCGTAGAGATACATCCGGCCGCACAGCGTCTCTGGGAGCGGTGCTTGCGTCATACATGGCAGGTTCTGCCCGTAATGGCCGATATCCGCGATTGCGCGGATGTCTGCCATTAACCCCTCATATGCCGTGATCAATACAGATCACGGCATCTGCGGCAGTGCGGTACTTTGGATGATCGGATCGCCCTCAGCGCTGCCGCGGTGATCCGATCATCCAGCATGGTGGCCGGAGGTCCCCTCACCTGGCTCCGGCTGTCTCCCGGGGTCTTCTGCTCTGGTCTGAGATCGAGCAGACCAGAGCAGATCACCGATAATTCTGAGCAGTGCTGTGTCCTATGTGTAGCACTGAACAGTATTAGCAATCAAAGGATTGCTACAGATGGTCCCCTATGGGGACATAAAAAGTGTAAAAAGTTGAAAAATGTAAAAATAAAAAGTGAAAAATCCCCTCCCCCAATTAAAATTAAAATTGTCACTTTTTCCCATTTTACTCCCAAAAAGCGTAAATATAATATACATTTTTTATAAACATACTAGCTGAGTACCTGGCGTTGCCTGGTTTTTCTTTCCTAATCCTTCCTATCCCGTCCTCCTATCTCATCCTCCTATGTCGACCTCCTATCATGACCTCCCAAACCATCCTCCTATCCCGACCTGTAATATGTGTACCAGGTATTGAAGTATCTCCACCCGTACAGAAGTTGTGGGAACATACATTTCCCATTGATTTGCATGGGACTTTAAACAAAAACCCCGGCCCTCACAAATGGGGGTAGTGAAGGGTTAAATTAACTATCCTATATTTTAAGTGGGCATATCAGTAACATGTGACCAAGTATCGAAATATCTCCAGCCATTTGGAAGTTATGCAGTAACATATTTCCATTGACTTGTATGGGACTTTAAACAAAAACCCCGCCCCTGGCAATTGGGGGTGAGTAAGGGTTAAATTACCTATCATATGTTTGTTGTTGACATATAAGTAACATGTGTGCCAAGTTTCATGTTAATATCTTTAGCCGTTTGGACGTGATGCTGGAACATACATACACACCATTGAGTGTGTATGTATATATGTATATATATGTATGTGTGTGTGTGTGTATGTATGTATGTATGTGTATATATATATATATATATATATATATATATATATAATATATATATAAAAAAATATATATAATTTGGTATCGCCACGTGCGTAAATGTCCGTACTATTAAAATATAATGTTAATTATCCCGTACGATAAATGGCGTAAACGTAAAAAAGAGACATGTATGTATGCGATGGTAGCTGTGGCATTGTTAATTCTCTGGTATTTTATATATGTTAGAACATACAGACTAGACATCATTTTTAATTCCTAGATTATTTTCTTCCACTCAAAGCATTGGCTTTTGAATGCATTCCAATAAGGTCAACAAAAATGGCAATCATGGTATGTTTTACAGTGCTCTTTCAATTAGGTTATGACACTTTGTCCTAGTCAAGTATACTCATCTAGTTTTTACAGTCAACTTGCTCTGATGGACATAATGCTGCCCCTAAGGGAGCTAGGAATGTATCCTCAAATAGTAACAGAGAGGAAGTCACACAGCTATTAACCCCTTTTATCATCTACAGTGGCTTTAAGAGTTTTGTTTTGCAACAGCATTACATTTATGGTGAATTTATCCATGGTATTACAAATCTAATCAGCTATAGAAGGCAAAATTGTAAAATTACAACACAAAGAGAGAAACTTATCCGCACCTCCACCATTTGTATCTTCATCTACTTGCTTCTCAGCATAATTTCAAAAACAGGTTGTTAGTTTACATTTTGATCAAAAAGAAAAAGCCCATTCGCCACGTCAAGGCCACCTAGTCAGAGTGGGTCCCTAACTTAACACTGGCGTAGCGCCGAGCTGTGACCACCGCCTCTGACACCATACCCACAGGGGGAACAACCCAGCGGCCAGGCAGCCCCACTGCTGCCTGACCAAGCCCCTGGCTCTGGGCCGCACCACCCCACAGACAAAGCATCACAGAAACAATGGCCGCCATAGAGAACCACACCAGTGTGAACACCTACAAATTGTGCATGTGTGGCTGTGTTTCTTTTACTCTATTTTTGTTTTACATTTTGTAGTCTGTCCCCTCTTTCATAGCCAGCACTTTGCTCCACCCATTCGGCCAAGGCATTTTTTTAATCAGCAGGAGACTGCATAAGGGTTTCCTCCTAGCATTCTCCCAGCCCTATGGCAGGGAGCATTTGGTAGGTATTCACATTGGTGTGGTTGCACTGTGGCAGTCATTGTTAATGTGATGCTTTATCTCTGGGGTGGAGTGGCCCAGAACCAGGGGCTTGGCCGGGCAGCAGTGGGGCTGCCTGGCCACTGGGTCGCTCCACCTGTGGGCATGGTGTTGCGGTGGAGGTGGCTGCCGCCCGGCACTGCGCCAATGTTGGGTTAGGGACCTACTCTCTAAATAGGTGGCCTTGACGTGGTGAGCGGGCTTGCACTTTTTGATCAAAATGTATACTAACAACCTGTTTGTATTTTGATCTACTTGCTTCTCGGCATAAATTCAATCACTAATTGTGGATGTGCGGCTGTGTTTGTTTTTCTCTTTTTGTTTTTCAAAATTTTTTAATGCATTTAAATCATTGAAGCAGCCGGTTGATTTGAGAAGCCACATGTAGTTGTAGATTTATACTGTGTTGTTTGTTTTTAGGAACAGACACATTGACTTAATTGAGAAAGCATAGTCCAAAGTAGAAATAAAATAAACTAGTGTGGCAGTGCCCAAAATAGTGTAACTACAGTAGTTACATAGTAAGATGGGAGACGTATGTATAACTTTGCCCAAGTGCTTTACCAATTGCAGCCTTAGGCCTCCTTTACATATATGCTTCATTTATTTTTTTTATTTTTATTTTGTTCTCCTTCCAATGCTGCAGAAAATGCACTGGAGGGAAAATGAAGCAAGAACTGATGCCATTCATTTGAATAAGATAAGACCAGGGACCTTCGAACGGGAGTGGAATTCATCGGGTGCTGAGAGACCATGGATACCAGGTATAGTAAAGCAAAGTTTATTCCCAACATGCAACGCGTTTCGCGCCTTAGTGCTTCATCAGGAATTAAGACAAAGGATCAATGGGGTGTGTATGTATGTGTATATGTATGTGTGTATATGTATGTGTGTGTGTATATATATATATATATATAATAAAATTTTTAGTGGCTGATGTTAACCCATTACATAACAGACAAGTATATATATTACATACATGAATAAAAAGTCACAAAGATGCATTCAAAAAATAAAAGCAGGTGTGTGTATGTGTTTATATAATATAATAAAGACACATAGGAATACATTTTTTTTGGGGGGGGGGGGGGGGGGAAGTATGTATAAAAAATATTAGGGATCGACCGATTATCGGTTTGGCCGATAATCGCGATTTTGGCCATTATCGGTATCGGCAATTACCTTGCCGATAATCCGATAATGCCACGGCCCCATTGCCTCCCCCATCCCCGGTTTTATAATTACCTGTTCCCGGGGTCCACGCTAATTCTGGCTCCTACTGCGTCTTGTGTTGCGCTGTGCGCAATGACGAGTGATGTGACGTCACCGTCAGTGCGCACAGTGACAGCTCAGGAGGACGCCACCGGAGCCAGATGTAGAGTGGACCCCAGGAACAGGTAATTATAAAACTGGGGATGGGGGAGGCAATGGGGCGGTGCGGTGGGGGGTGCGGCGTGGAGCGGTAGGGTGCGCGGAGTGGCGGTGATAGGACTCAGGACCCCCGGACAGGCAGGGGGAAAGAAACGGGCGGCGGCGGTCTATGGCACCGCAAAAGCCGCTGCAGTTCATTGATTTAAAGCGCCTGCTTTAAATCAATGATCTGCAGCGGTGTCGCGGGGGTATAAATAGCCGATAACTTTATACCGGAATATCGTTATAAGTTATTGGCTATCGGCCCTAACCTGCACAGATTATCGGTATCGGCCCTAAAAAACAAATATCGGTCGATCCCTAAAAAATATACAGTGGGGTAAAAAAGTATTTAGTCAGCCACCAATTGTGCAAGTTCCCCCTCTTAAAAAGATGGGAGAGGCCTGTAATTTTCATTATAGGTATACCTCAACTATGAGAGACATAATGAGAAAAAAAAAAAAAATCAACAAAATGATTTTCTGTTTTTTTTTTTTTTTTCATGGAAAACTGTCAGCTTGCTCCCCCTCACTAACCAGCTGTACTGGCTGGTAGTGCGGGGGATGCTGATCAGTTTGATGCCTACCGTGCCCAGATCCACCCCGCCGTTCAGCCAAAATCTTTGTTTTTCTGTATATGCTAATTAGGTGTTAAATGGCACAGGCCGGGGTTACTGGCACGCTGACGGCAGCGCTGCCCAGCTCATCAATATTGCCCCCCCCCCCCCCTCCACCTCTCCCTCTTCTGCCCGCTCTGTAATGAAGCAGGATAGGCGGAGGGAGGGGAGGAATATTGATGAGCTGGCTGGTGCTGCGGACGAGCAGCGCCGACATCGGAGTGCCAGTAACCCCACCTGTGCCAGTTAGCACCTAATTAGTATATACAGAAAATCGAAGACTTCGGCAGAACGTTGGCACGGTAGGGATCAAACTAGTCAGCGTCCCCCACACTACCAGCCAGTACCACTGTTTAGTGTGGGGGGAGCAAGCTGACCGTTTTGCTTTTAAAGAATTTATTTGCAAATTATGGTGGAAAATAAGTATTTGGTCAATAACAAAAGTTCATCTCAATACTTTTATATACCCTTTGTTGGCAATGACAGAGGTCAAACGTTTTCTGTAAGTCTTCACAAGGTTTTCACACACTGTTGCTGGTATTTTGGCCCATTCCTCCATGCAGATCTCCTCCAGAGCAGTGATGTTTTGGGGCTGTCGCTGGGCAACATGGACTTTCAAATCCCTAGAAAGGTTTTTTTATGGGGTTGAGATCTGAAAACTGGCTAGGCCACTTCAGGACCTTGAAATGCTTCTTACTAAGCCACTCCTTTGTTGCCCCTGACGGTGTGTTGTGGATCATTGTCGTGCTGAATGACCCAGCCACGTTTCATCTTCAATTCCCTTGCTGATGGAAGGAGCTGATGGAATCTTATGATACGTGGCCCCATTCATTCTTTCCTTTACACAGATCAGTCGTCCTGGTTTGTTTCCACCCCTGTGCTTCACAGTAGGTATGGTGTTCTTTGGATGCAACTCAGCATTCTTTCTCTTCCAAACACCACGAGTTGAGCTTTTAGCAAAAAGTTCTACTTAGGTTTCTTCTGACCATATGATATTCTCCCAATACTCTTCTGGATCACCAAATTCTATTTAGCAAATTTCATACAGGCCCAGACATGTACTGGCTTAAAGGGAACCAATCAGCACATGAGATTTATTGCATTTCATCATCCCTTTTAAAGGGGTACTCCTGTGGAAAACTTTATTTTTAATTTTTATTTTATAATCAACTGGTGCCAGAAAGTTAAACAGACTTGTAAATTACTTCAATTAAAAAAATATTAATCCTTCCAATACATTTTATGGGCTGTATACTACAGAGGAAATGCTTTTCTTTTTGGATTTCTCTGATGTCACGACCACAGTGCTCTCTACTGACATCTCATTTTAGGAACTGTCCAGACCAGCATATGTTTGCTATGGGGATTTTCTCCTGCTCTGGACAGTTCCAAAAAATGGACAGCAGAGGTCAGCAGAGAGTACTGTGGTCATGACATCAGAGAAATCCAAAAAGAAAAGCATTTCTTCTGTAGTATATAGCCCCTAAAAAGTACTGGAAGGATTAAGATTTTAATAGAAGTAATTTACAAATCTGTTTAACTTTCTGGCACCAGTTGATTTACATTTTTTTATTTTATTTGTTTTATTTTTTTCCACATGAGTACCCATTTAACACTGACTGACACAATAAGTGTAAAAGGGTTGTTGAAATGCAATAAATCTCGCTGCATGTGTTGTAATATGATTAGACCTGAGATGTCTTCTCCATCAAAGGGTTGTTTAGTTATGATAGTTCATATATAGTCTATTTACTTTCATGCGATTGTCAGTTGCAATATGTGGGCCACACTGCTCAGTGAGGTCCCATATGAACAGACATTGCTCCAACATAAGGAATGGTTTTATGTTACACACTGTCTCGGCACTTTACTTCTGTACATCAAATAAATCCTTATAGTTTGAAGCTGTTTAATTTTGGAAACCATTCCCAATGACAGTTCTAATAGGTTTCAAAAATTGATAAACCGCGAGTCATTGGATTTTTAATTTATGTAAATTATCTCCACATTGGCTAAATGAGACAATCGAGAATACACACTGAAATACTGTAGGCAGTTGCACAGATTTTTTTATATATATTTCCCAAATTTTTTTTTTATTCCTATTTGTGTCTTTAGGTGTGTGTGTGTGTCCAGTCAGCGGTGTCTGGCTCTTTTGAGTTGTGGCGCTGTGGGTGGAGCTGGCGGTGAAGGACTGGTACCACATGGACATGATACAACCCATGCAATGTTAGTAGCAGTTAAAGAAATTGAAGCCGAGGTATTGGCGGAGGCCGAGGGCAAAGTATGTGTGTATATGTATATGTGTATGTATATGTGTGTGTGTGTGTGTGTGTGTGTGTGTGTGTGTATATATATATATATGTATATGTATATGTATATATATATATGTGTGTGTGTATATATGTATATGTGTGTATGTATGTGTGTGTATATATATATATATATATATATATATATATAATATATATATATAATATATATATATATATATATATATATATATAATATATATATATAATATATATATATAAAATATATATATACCGTATATACTCGAGTATAAGCCGACCCGAGTATAAGCCGAGACCCCTAATTTCAACCCAAAATCCCAGGAAAAGTTATTGACTCGAGTATAAGCCTAGGGTGGGAAATATCTCATCCCCCCTGTCATCATCCAGACCCGTCATTAACATCCTCATCATCCCCTTGTCATCATCCCCTTGTCATCATCCCACACATCCCCTTATCATCCCACACATCCCCCCTTCATCATCCCCTTGTCATCATCCCACACATCCCCTTATCATCCCACACATCCCCCCTTCATCATCCCCTTGTCATCATCCCACACATCCCCTTATCATCCCACACATCCCCCCTTCATCATCCCCTTGTCATCATCCCACACATCCCCCCTTCATCATCCCCTTGTCATCATCCCACACATCCCCTTATCCCACACATCCCCCCTTCATCATCCCCTTGTCATCATCCCACACATCCCCTTATCATCCCACACATCCCCCCTTCATCATCCCCTTGTCATCATCCCACACATCCCCCCTTCATCATCCCCTTGTCATCATCCCCTTATCCCACACATCCCCCCTTCATCATCCCCTTGTCATCATCCCACACATCCCCTTATCATCCCACACATCCCCCCTTCATCATCCCCTTGTCATCATCCCACACATCCCCTTATCCCACACATCCCCCCCTTCATCATCCCCACACCCCCCCCCCCCTTCATCATCCTCTTCTCATCATTCGCCCTCAGTGGTCTTCAACCTGCGGACCTCCAGAGGTTTCAAAACTACAACTCCCAGCAAGCCCGGGCAGCCATCGGCTGTCCGGGCTTGCTGGGAGTTGTAGTTTTGAAACCTCCGGAGGTCCGCAGGTTGAAGACCACTGCGGCCTTCAACATCATCCAGCCCCCTCTCACCCCCTTTAGTTCTGAGTACTCACCTCCGCTCGGCGCTGGTCCGGTCCTGCAGGACTGTCCGGTGAGGAGGTGGTTCCGGGCTGCTATCTTCACCGGGGGCGCCTCTTCTCCGCGCTTCCGGCCCGGAATAGAGCCGTTGCCTTGACAACGACGTATCTGCGTCGTTGTCAAGGCAACGTGACTATTCTGAGGCCGGGCCCGAAGCGCTTAGAAGAGGCCTCCCCGGTGAAGATAGCAGCCCGGACCACCTCCTCACCGGACCACCTCCTTACCGGACAGCCCTGCAGGACCGGACCAGCGCCGAGCGGAGGTGAGTACTCAGAACTAAAGGGGGTGAGAGGGGGCTGGATGATGTTGAAGGCCGCAGTGGTCTTCAACCTGCGGACCTCCGGAGGTTTCAAAACTACAACTCCCAGCAAGCCCGGACAGCCGATGGCTGCCCTGGCTTGCTGGGAGTTGTAGTTTTGAAACCTCTGGAGGTCCGCAGGTTGAAGACCACTGCGGGTGGGGGAGTTCACTCGAGTATAAGCCGAGGGGGGTGTTTTCAGCAAAATCGTGCTGAAAAACTCGGCCTATACTCGAGTATATACGGTATATAAAATTTATATTAGTGGAAATTTTTTTAAAAAAACTACTTGTCCAAGGGACTAAAGCGAAACACAATCCACTTGTCCTGGTAGATGAAATGATTTCGACCAAAATAGTACAATTCACCCCACTAGACTACCAGGGATGGATAGAAGATCCCTTAGACACTGCTGTCAACTTAGACAGCGGTTATCTAATGGTTTAATAGCGGCCATGGAGATCTCAGTATGCTTGGCTATTAGCGGCGGGAGAGCTGTAGCTCCTTTTATGCCCAAGGCAACCACAGAAAAGTCTAGATGTAACTTTTTGATCACCATAAAAAATTTCTAATATGAAGTGACCAAAAATGAACAATTCTGGACTATTATTTACATTTACAACATTCACCGTACGGTTTAATTAACATTATATTTTAATAGTCTGGACATTTCCACATGCAGCGATACCACTTATGTTTATTTTTGTACATAATTTTTATTTAAAGAAAATTATAAACTTTTATTAGGAAAGGGGCTTATTCACATATATACGCACTTTTTAAAATATTTTAATCACAATTTTTCAGTCTTCATAGGGACTTATGTGTTACATGGGGGGCGGGTGTTCTGCTTCTCCAGTTTGTGCGCTGCATTTTGTGTCAGAAAATGCTGGAAGTTGCATTTAGTTACTAGATAACTATAACTCTCAGCATGCCCTGATACAGCCTTGTGTGGGTGTTGCAGCATGTTGCACTGTATAGTAGGACAGTTAAGGTTGTTGTGTAACATGCTGGGAGTTGTAGTTTTGGTTTGTGTCAGCTGCAGAGCCATAGGCTGTGTCAAGGAATACTGGGAATTAGTTAGTAACTACAACACCCAGCATGCCCTGATGCAGCCTATGGCTCTGCAGCTGACCTGAACCAAAACTACAACTCCCAGCATGTTGCACTTTATAGTTCTACAGTTTAGGTTATGGTGCAACATGCTGGGAGTTGTAGTTTTGGTTCGGGTGTGTTTGCGTGCAACTGTGGGGCTCTTGGTCAGCGAGTGAGTATGAAGGGGGTGGGATTCTGGGGGTGCAATTTAGTGCGGTGGCCAGAAGACACTAAAAATAAATAAAATTAGATGGCACAACTGGCGGCGGCAGTGCCCCCCCCCCCCCCACATCATACATTACATACACGCATCACAGATACATCATACACATATACACTCACACCATACATACACCCGCCACTGCCCCCCCACACATCATATATTACATACACACATCACGCATACACTCGTACTATACATATCCACACATCATACATACACCGCTGCCCACCCCACATCATACATTACATACACATCACACATAGACAGACATCATACACACATTATCCATTACATACACATCACACAGACAGACATCATACATACATTATACATTACATACACATAACACACATACACTCCCACCCTACATATACAACCACCCTTCCTGCCGCCGCCTGCATGCTCTGCCTCCTCACCTGAGCCGGCCATGAGTGGACATCAGAGCTGTAGTCCCGGCCGTTGTGACATGGGTTTGAAAATCTCACCTCACACCAGACGTCCTCTCCTCTCTCTCCCCCCTGCTCTGTTTTCCCCGTGCAAACATGCAACCTCCCCATGGTGGATTAGGTCCTGTGAAGAAAGAGCAGGGGGAGGGATAGAGCTGTGTGGGGGAGGGGAGTAGCTGTGTGCCGAGCTGTGGACATCCTTTCTCTCCCCCCTGTCTTCTTGTGTTGTGTAGCTGCGTCCTCCATCCTCCGGGAGGATTAGATATGGGGGCGTGGCTCAATTATGTTATGCAAATGTGCGACCTCGGGCTCTGCGGTCAGCTGGGGGCCACCGCCGCCCCCTCCATATACCCTGAGCGCCGGTGTGAGGTGCAGACTTGCATCCGCTCCTGCGCCTCACACCAGCAATAAAGAAAAATAAGGGGGAAGTCGGTCTGTCCCTGCTAGCCCGATACAGGGCTAAATCTATGAACAATTCACCTGCCCGGTGCCCAAAACTACTTGTCCCGAATGTCGGGCGATAGGATTTCCACATCCCTGATGTGTGTGTGTGTGTATATATGTATATATATGTGTGTGTGTGTGTGTGTGTATGTATATAGTGCATATTATATTTATATACAGTGCATATATTATATGTATATATAGTGTATATATAGTGTATGTATATACTATATATAGTGCATATATTGTATGTATGTGTGTGTGTATATATATATTGTGCATATAGTGTGTGTGTGTGTGTGTGTGTGTGTGTGTATATATGTGTAATATATATATAATATATATAATATTTAAATTAAATTAAATTAAATTTAGGCGCAGCACTCCAACAAAATAATTGGAGTGCTGCGCCTGTATCTGGTTCTTATCTTGGATGGACTCTGATCAAGTCCTTTGGGATGCTGGCACCATTTTTTGGTTGGACTGGATAAGTAGTGCTGCTTTATTTTGGGATTATATATATATAGCATATATATATATAGATATAGATATAGATATAGATATAGAGTGTGTGTGTGTGTATGTATGTATATATATATATATATATATATATATAGAGTGTGTGTATGTATGTATATATATATATATATATAGCGTGTGTGTGTGTGTATATATATATATATATATATATATATATATATATATATATATATATATATAATATAGCGTGTATGTATGTGTATATATATATATATATATATATATATATATATATATAGCGTGTATGTGTATATATATATATATATATATATATGTATATAGCGTGTATATATGTATATAGCGTGTATATAGCGTGTATATATATATATATATATATATATATATATATATATGCATATATAGCATATATATAAAATTTTCTGCTTCTTATATTATTTGAATGCATCTTTGCTGTTTTTTTTAAATGTATATTATATTTGTCTATATAATGGGTTAATATTAGAGTTAACATCAGCCACTATATATGTTCCCATGATCCTTTTTGTCTTTATGCCTGATGAGCACTAAACGTGTTGCATGTTAGGAATAAACTTCGTTTTACTATACCTGGTATCTGTGGTCACTCAGCGCCCAAAGTATTCTACTTCCGTTTGAAGGTGCCTGGTTTTATCTTGTTTCACATTGTGGAATGGCTGAAGTCACTGAGTCACTATCATCAGGGACTTTTTTTTTTATGAAGCCTCAAATGCACAGCGCTCTCTCCTCCACCTGAGCGGGTTGCTCATTTGAGGCAACAGGTTAGGGACGGCCACACACATCACATTCCCAGAATGATGATGATTCAGAGCATAGGGTTTGGGGTGGGCATATTTTTTAGTTTTGGCTATGCTCGGGGTCATCATTCTGGGAACATAAACCCTCTTATTTTACAGCCCACCCTACCCCACTTTAGCAACTTAGTGTACCCCATGTAACGCTCCTTGAGGGAGGGGGGGGGGGGGGCGCTGTTCTGGCTCCATGTAAATGCTCAAGGCCCCTGACACTGCTCCTGCTCTTTTGAGACCTGGTGTGCACCCGCAGAGCTGTTTTCATCCAAATATGAGGTATGTCCTTACTCCAAAGAAATGTATTTACAAATTGTGGGGGGCAATTTCTCCTGTCACCACTTGTGAAAATGAAAAATTTGGGGTAACCCCAGCATTTTAGTGTTAAAAATCAATTTTTTCCTTTTTCACGTTCCAATTTAACAAACATTTGTCAAACACCTGTAGGGTGTTAAGGCTCACTGTACCCCTTGTTACGTTCCTTGAGGGGTGTAGTTTCCAAAATAATGTGCCATATTTATTAAATTTTTTTGCTGTTAGGGCGCCATAGGGGCTTCCTAAATGCTATTCCTGTGAAACACCTAAAGGGTTAACACACTTACTGAATGTCATTTTGAATACTTTGAGGGGTGCAGTTTTTATAATGGGGTCATTTATGGGGTATTTCTAAGATGAAGACCCTTCAAATCCACTTCAAACCTGAACTGGGCCCTGAAAAATTCAGATTTAGAAAATTTTGTGAAAAATTGGAAAATTGCTGCTGAACTTTGAAGCCCTCTGATGTCTTCCAAAAGTAAAATCATGTCAACTTTATGATGCAAACATAAAGTAGACATAACCTAAACACAAACGTAGAAAATGTCATGAAAAAACTGTCTGATTCAGAATGACCTTAAGGACCAAGCCCATTTTAACCTTAAGGACCAGGCCAATTTTATTTTTGCATATAACTCCTTTATATTTACATCTACAGACCCATATAAGGGCATGTGTTTTTTTTTTTTTTTTTTTTTTTTTTTGGCGAGACCAATTGTTCTTTGTAATGAAACCTCTAATTGTACCATAAAATGTACGGCGAACCCCCAAATTTTTTTTTTTTAGGGAGGAACTTTAAATGAAAACCACAATTTTGCACATTTTTGAGGGTTTTGTTTTCACACTATACACTTTACGGTAAAAATGACATGTGTTCTTTATTCTGTGGGTCAATACAATTAAAATGATACCCATGGCTAGATTTATTTTATTTTTTTAAGCGGTACAAAAATCTAAAACTTTTTTTGTACAAAATCAGTAATCTAAAATCGCCCTATTTTGACCACCTATAACTTTTTAAATTTTTTCTATATATAGGGCGGTATGAGGGCTCATTTTTTGCGCCATCATCTGTACTTTATCGATACCACATTTGCATATATATAACTTTTAGATCATTTTTTCTATAACATATATTTTATTTTTTTTTATAAAATGTGACAAAAAAGCTGCATTTTTGTACTTTTTATTTTTTACGTTTACACCATTCACCGTACTGGATAATTAACATATTTTGATAGTTCGGACATTTACGCACACAGCGATACCAAATATGTTTATTAAAAAAATATGTTCATTTTTCTTTTTTTTTTTTTACACTTTATGTCCCCATAGGGGTCTATCTAGTGATATGTATAGGACATAGCACTACTATTATCAGTGATCTTCTGCTCGATCTCAGACCAGAGGAGAAGACCCCGGGAGAAGGCCGGAGCCAGGTGAGGGGACCTCCGGCCGCCATGCTGGATGATCGGATCGCCGCTGCGGGCAATCCGATCATCCATTCAAAGTACCGCACTGTTGCAGATGCCGTGATCTGTATTGATCACGGCATCTGAGGGGTTAATTGCGGACAGCCGCGCAATCGCGGATGTCACCCATTACCGGTGGGTCCCTGGCTACTGCTAGCAGCCGGAACCTGCCGTGTATGACACGAGCACTGTTCCGATGCTCGCGGTCATACACGGGACGTAAATGGTGCGCAAAGTCCCATCAAACCAGGATGCACATTTACGTCCTTGGTCGTTAAGGGGTTAAAGTGACAGTGGTCAGATGTGCAAAAAATGCCCGGGTCCTTAAGGTGAAAATGGGTCCTTAAGAGGTTAAAGGTGTATGGCACTTTTTTAATGTCACACACGTCTTTTATCCGAGTGTCTGTGGATGGATTTGATAAGGCTGCTTACATGCTACTTGACAGCTTGAACACTTTTGAAGAGGAAATTGTAGTCTCTGTAAATAGACACCCTTGTTATTAGGGACAAATATTTATGCGGGGTGCTGCATGCGAGATCACGGGGGTCCCCAGCTGCGGGACTCCCGCAATCAGGCATCTTATCCCCTATCCTTTGGATAGGGGATAAGATGTCTAAGCACCGGAGTACCCCTTTAAGGTAGGGTCACACGTGCCATATTTTTCAGTGTATTTGCTGCTGTATATATTCCTACCAATTGAAGTCATTGGGTAGCAAAATCTGCTGCATATTTTTCTACCCATTAACTTCAATGGGTAGGAAAATACGCAGTAGCAAATATGCAGCCAAATACAGCACATGTGACCTTACCCTAAGGGGTAAATCAGCCCAGTTACCGTGACAGTTGTTCTCTTTGACAGGTCACATGACCATTGAGCACACTATTAATGTTTAAAGATGCCCTACCAGACACCCTACTAGAAAACTGGGAGAAATTTATCATTTGCATAAAAATGGGAGCAAGTTTTGCTTCTTATCTGCACAAAGTTTTAACCCCTTAAGGACGCAGGACGTACTCAAACTGCCCCTTTTCCGAGTCCTTAAGGACTCAGGACGTTTGAGTACGTCCTGTCCATTCCCGGCCCCCCTGCCGCTAGCCGGAGGGGTGCCGGTGCCCGATGCCTGCTGAAATCTTCTCCTCCCCCCCCCCAATGTGAATGTACAGGGTACACTCACATGGGCGGAGGATTACAGTAAGTATCCGGCTGCAAGTTTGAGCTGCTCAAGCTGCCAGCGAGAAACTACTGTGAACCCCCGCCCGTGCGACTGTACCCTAAAAACACTACACTACACTAACACACAATAAAATAAAAAGTAAAAAACACTACATATGCACATACCCCTACACAGCCCCCCTCCCCTCCCCAATAAAAATGAAAAACGTCTGGTACGCCACTGTTTCCAAAACGGAGCCTCCAGCTGTTGCAAAACTACTCCCAGTATTGCCAGTTAGCCACTGACTGTCTAGGCATGCTGGGAGTTTTACAACAGCTGGAGGCCCCCTGTTTGGGAATCACTGGCATAGAATACCCCTTTGTCCACCCCTATGCAAGTCCCTAATTTAGGCCTCAAATGCGCATGGCGCTCTCACTTTGGAGCCCTGTCGTATTTCAAGGCAACAGTTTAGGGTCATATATGGGGTATCGCTGTACTCGGGAGAAATTGTGTTACATATTTTGGGGGGTATTTTCTGCTTTTACCCTTTTTAAAAATGTAAAATTTTGGGGAAAAGAGGCATTTTAGGTAAAAAAATGTTTATTTATTTTTTTACATATGCAAAAGTCGTGAAACACCTGTGGGGTATTAAGGTTCACTTAACCCCTTGTTGCGTTCCCCAAGGGGTCTAGTTTCCAAAATAGTATGCCATGTTTATTTTTTATTTTATTTATTTATTTTTTTTGCTGTTCTGGCACCATAGGGGCTTCCTAAATGCGGCATGCCCCCAGAACAAAATTTGCTTCCAAAAAGCCAAATGTGACTACTCCTCTTCTGAGACCTGTAGTGTGCCAGCAGAGCACTTTTCACCCCCATATGGGGTGTTTTCTGAATCGGGAGAAATTGGGCTTCAAATTTTGGGGGGTATTTTCTACTATTACCCTTTTTAAAAATGTTAAACTTTTGGGAAACCAAGCATTTTAGGGAACATTTTTTATTTTTTATTTTTTTACATATGCAAAAGTCGTGAATCACCTGTGGGGTATTAAGGTTTACTTTATCCCATGTTACATTCCCCGAGGGGTCTAGTTTCCAAAATGGTATGCCATGTGGAGTTTTTTGCTGTTCTGGCACCATAGGGGCTTCCTAAATGTGACATGCCCCCCAAAAACCATTTGTCGCTCCTTCCCTTCTGAGCCCTCTACTGTGCCCGCCGAACAATTAACATAGACATATGAGGTATGTCCTTACTCGAGAAAAATTGGGTTTCAAATACAAGTAAAAATTTTCTCCTTTTTACCCCTTGCAAAAATTCAAAAATTGGGTCTACAAAAACATGCGAGTGTAAAAAATGAAGATTGTGAATTTTCTCCTTCACTTTGCTGCTATTCCTGTGAAACACCTAAAGGGTTAAAATGCTGACTGAATGTCATTTTGAATACTTTGGGGGTGCAGTTTATATAATGGGGTCTTTTATGGGGTATTTCTAATATGACGACCCTTCAAATCCACTTCAAACCTGAACTGGTCCCTGAAAAAAGAGAGTTTTAAAATTTTGTGAAAAATTGGAAAATTGCTGCTGAACTTTGAAGCCCTCTGGTGTCTTCCAAAAGTAAAAACACGTCAATTTTATGATGCCAACATAAAGTAGACATATTGGAAATGTGAATAAAATTTTTTTTATTTTGAATATCCATTTTCCTTACAAGCAGAGAGCTTCAAAGTTAGAAAAATGCTAAATTTTCAAATTTTTCATCAAATTTTGGGATTTTTCACCAAGAAAGGATGCAAGTTACCACACAATTTTACCACTATTTTAAAGTAGAATATGTCACGAAAAAACAATCTCTGAATCGGAATAACTAAAAGCATTCCAGAGTTATTAATGTTTAAAGTGACAGTGGTCAGAATTGCAAGGTGAAAAAGGGCTCAGTCCTTAAGGGGTTAATATCCTATAGCAGAACTTTTTAATCAGCTCGTACCAGAAAGTTAAGCAGATTTGTACATTACTTCTCTTAAAATCTTAATCCTTCCGGTACTTATCAGCTGCTGTATACTACAGAGGAAGTTCTTTTTTCTTTTTGAATTTCTTTTCTGTTTGACCACAGTGCTCTCTGCTGACACCTCTGTCCATGTCAGGAACTGTTCAGAGCAGGATATGTTTGCTATGGGGATTTGCTCCTACTCCAGGCAGTTCCTGACATGGACAGAGGTGTCAGCAGAGAGCACAGTGGTCAGACAGGTAAGAAATTCATAAAGAAAAGAACTTCCTTTGGACTATACAGCAGCTGGTAAATACTTGAAAGAATTAAGATATTTTTTTAATAGTAATTTACAAATAAAGAAGTGTATAGTCCAGCTCACTCCCTCAGCCCGTCGTGCCAGGACCGGCGTGGGCAACACCGACTGGAACCGACAAGCAAAAGCAAAATGTCCAGCGCGAATGTCAAGGAACAGGATGTTTTATTCCAATAAAAGCCAAAAAGACCAGGAGAACATGACAAGGTGACGCATGTCGGTCCTAAGACTGGACCTTAGTCATACACTAGCATACAGTGAGTACAAACCTTATATAGGTGGCCCCTCAAGCAACGACCAGTAATCCGGCCGCGGCTGAATTGGGTCCTCCTCCTCTTTCGTGACATGGGGGTGACAGGTAAAGGCCGGAGAAAGGAGGAGAAACGACAAGAAAAAAGACCAGGAAAAAGCCAAGGTAAAGAAGTAGGGAAGAGAAGAAAAAGGGGAAGGAAGAACAAGAAGAAAGAAAAAAGAAAAAGAGGAGAAATAAGAGTCATGGGCAGTCACCCTCACGTAACGGAAAAAGGTTACAATCTTAGACAATACAAAAATATATAAATTTTTTTTTTATATAAATGTTTATTACATGTAACTGGAGTATTTTAAAAGTCAATTATAAAACACATAATCATACTCTAAGACTACTCCCCTGGCAACCAGAGGGAGAAAAAAAAAAAAAAGGAAAGGAATGAACTATAGTTATGGTTTTATATGGAGAAAATATATTCAACGGTGAACAATAAATTGAATGATATTCACATTTTGCCTATTAAATGAAAAAATACATAATATAATAGTGTATAGTGTATATCAATCACTCTCTCAAAAGAGAAAAAATACTGCATCCTATGAAACCATAACATAGATACTCTTACAGAATCAGCACGTGTCTTAATAAAACTGGTACACTGAAACCGGCAAGGGAAAAGGGAGGGGAGAAGGGGGGGGGGGGGGGGGGGAGGGGAGAAAGAAAGACTAGAGTAGAATAGTCATAGGCATCATTGTTGATAGAAACAAAGAGAATAACAATAACAATATAGTGGAGAGAAAATAAACCCCAATATAGAGTACCCATATAGATAGATAACAGGTAAGTCACATGTTGAGGCAAACGGAAGGGATAAAGCTGTACGAATTTCAGCCAGTATAACTAATAGTGGGGAATGGTATCCATCCTTTTGTTGAGACCCTGAGGGACACGGCTGTCCAATCTCAAAATCCAATAGACCTCTCGGTCCAGGAGCTTGAGCTTGACATTGCCACCCCTAATAGGTGGGCTAACTCGTTCCAACCCCTGTAGCATAAGAGGTGATGTATTGCTAGCATGTACCTCAGCTATGTGCCTGGAGACCATAGATATATGTCTTGAGTTAAAATGGGGTATATCCGAAATGTGCTTTTGGATACGTACCTTGAGAGGAGTCTAAGTGCACCCCACATACTGGAGATGACAATCTCTACAGGTAAGGACATAGACAACGTACGGTGTGTTGCAGTTAATATATGCATTGATTCTGTGGGTGTCGCCCGTAGTAGTCGACACCACCGAATCCGAATTCTGCATAAAACCGCAACACACGCACCTGCCATGTCCACACCTGTAGGATACAGTATAACGCAGCCCGGTCGGCTGCGATTTGTGCTGTGTAGAGAATAAACTGGGTGAAATTCTTTGACAGATGGTCGGGGCCCTTCTGGATATACATTTATATCCTATAGGGAACACTCCTTGGAAGGCGGGATTACATAGAACAATTGGCATATATTTATGTATGAGGTTACAAATCTGTTTGTATTCAAGACTATACTTAGTACAGAAGACCACCAGAGAATCATTTTTCTTCTCTTCCCTACTTCTTTACCTTGGCTTTTTCCTGGTCTTTTTTCTTGCCGTTTCTCCTCCTTTCTCCGGATTTTACCTGTCACCCCCACGTCACAAAAGAGGAGGAGGACCCAATTCAGCCGTGGCCGGATTACTGGTCGTTGCTTGAGGGGCCACCTATATAAGGTTTGTACTCACTGTATGCTAGTGTATGACTAAGGTCCAGTCTTAGGACCGAAACGCGTCACCTTGTCATGTTCTCCTGGTCTTTTTGGCTTTTATTGGAATAAAACATCCTGTTCCTTGACATTTGCGCTGGACATTTTGCTTTTAATTTACAAATAGTAATAGTAATTTTTTTAATAGTAATCTACAAAGGAATTTACAAATCAGTTTTTCTTTCTGGCACCAGTTGATGATAAAAAAAAATAAAAAAATATTGCTTTTAAAAGGGTACTTTTTTTTTATTTTTAACAGCTCACTGTGAAAATCCCAGTGGGAGGATAGAAAGCAAACCTGCTTGTTGTGCAACTAGAATCACAAGGATAGTGTGGGCTAGTAATTGATAACTTGTTCTGTAACTTTTCTCATGTAACATTTATTTACATAGACAGGTTGTAACCCTAGGGGTTATTAAGTACTGATGTCATTGTGCTATGTAACGGAGCAAACATTTGCTCATTTTTTGCTGCTACAATGATTAAATGGGCACTGTCGGATGCAAAAACTTTTGATATCTTGTAAAGCATGCAAAACCAATAGGTTTTACAATTGCTTTCATCAGAAAATGTTCAATATTTCATACTGAAAAAGCCAAACAGCTGCCCCCCTGCCTGCTTGGACACATACTAGTCCTGCTGTGTCCATGCATCATCACCTATGTCATGGACACACTTCCTTGATTGACAGCTGTGAGCGCAGGGCTCACAGCTGGAGGAAAAATCCTCCCACTGTCAGCTTGTGTCCCGCTACGGTAAGTGAGGACAAGCTGGGAGTTGTAGTTTTGCTAATGCTAGGGGAGATGTGAGCAGACAGCATACTGAAAGAGGGGGTGGAGACCTTCAGTGAGGCCACGTTTCCTCCCTTTGAGAGGAATTCAGACTAGTGAGCTAAATTAAAAGTGTAATAAAAAATAAATAAAGGTGCTAGACACATAAAAATGTGTTGTACATGGTCAGGATTAGGTACTGAGTGATATATTAAAAAAAAGTTTTTTGTTGTTGTTGGGTCTGACGGTTTAAACCTATTCCTATGCTAAACCCTTTTCTAAATGTTTAGAATTTGTAGGATCCTTTTACAAATGTCTAACTATAGGCTGTACCTGGACTTACTGCTTTAAATGGGCACTGTCAGATTAAAAAAAAAATTAAATAAAATAAAGTTTTTTTAAATGTTCTACATCTTGGCAAAACATTAAGTTTTCTAATCTAACTATCTATATTCTAAACGAAATGGGGGAAATTTATCAATGTTGGTGTAGGTAGAAGTTTTCTTGTAGGTCGTTTTGGTTTGTCTAAATTTGGTGCAATTGCACCAAATTTACCATACTTGTGCAAGGCACATGACAAATTTTGTTGGAAAAGTGTACACAGGGGTTTTATTCTATTGCTTTGAAGCCAGGATTCCTTTTTGAGGTTTTTTTGTCCACCAGCAAAGACGCCAGAAAAACTCACAGCTTTTTCCTGCGTTTTGTCAGTTTTTCTTGCATTTTTTTTCTTACGTTTTTGCTGGTGTGGGGAAACAGTCATTTTTGTCCCCTGTGGCATTTTTTTTTACTGCCTTCAGGGTACCATTCCATGGGTCGGGTGCAGAACGCCTGGTCCACAGAGTGTAAGGAGGTGAGGAGTGATGTATAGCATATACAGGGTGCAGAGCATTACTACTTACCTATGCCGGCTGTATAGTATACAGGGGTGCATAGTGTACCAATGTATACTATACAGGAGACCAGCAAGGAAAGAGTTAACCCACACTGCTGCTGAGCAGTTCTGGGTTGTCTTTCTGCGCTATTCTGTATATGCAGCTGTCTATAGATGACTGTAATATAAAGGATACAGTGGGCAGATGTCAACAATTGGAGGCTCCCTGTTTAGGAACACCCCAGGGGAGAGTGCCAAAATTGTACTAGCCTTTTATTCATTTTTTTTTCTTCTCATTTTAGATGCGTGAATGGTGAGGACTACGTCTGATTCGTTGGATTGCGACGATGAACAGTGTTTTTTTTAAGTGTCATTAAAAGGGTTAACGAGGGCTGTGGGGAGGGAGTGTTTTTATTAAAAAAAAAAAAAAATACATTTTAAATGTGTTGTGTTTTTTATATTTGAATTTTCAGGCTTTGTAGTGGAAGCAGTCTTGTAGACAGAATCCATTACTAAGCCTGGCTTAGCATTAGCCCCAAAATCAGTTAGCGCTAACGCCCAATTATTACCCCAGTACCCACCGCCACTGGGGTCCTGGAAAGAGCCGGTAACAACAGGCCCAGAGCATCAAAAATGGTGCTCTTGGGCCTAGGCGGTAACAGGCTGGCGTTATTTAGGCTAGGGAGGGCCAGTAACTATGGTCCTTACTCACCCTTGTAACGTCAGGCTGTTGCTGCTTGGTTGGTATCTGGCAGTTACTGAAAATATGGGGAACCCTATGCGTTTATTTTTAAAATATATAAATAAATAAAAACGCACAGGGTTCCCCATATTTTCAGTATCTGCCAGATTCCAACCAAGCAGCAACAGCCTGACATTAACAGGGTGGGCGAGGACCATTGTTACTGGCCCTCCCCAGCCTAAATAACGCCAGCCTGTTGCCACCTAGGCCCAAGAGTGCGATTTTTGACTCTCTGTGCCTGTTGCTACCGGCTCTTCCCCGAATCTGTGTGGAGGTGGTTACCGGGGTAATAATTGGAAGTTAGCACTAGCTAACGCTTAGCCCTGGCTTAATAATGGATTCAGTCTATAAGACAGCTTCCACTACTAAGCCTTAAAATTCATTTATGAAAACACGACACATTGAAGAAAAATGTTTTATTTAACCCCTTAAGGACACATGACGTACTGGAACGTCATGTGTCCACTCCCGATCTATAACGCGGGGCCACGGCTAATAGCGCGCGGCATTGATCGCTGTGCCGCGCGCTATTAACCCTTTAGACGCGGCGTTCAAAGTTGAACGCCGCGTCTAAAGTGAAACCGAAAGCATGCCGGCTAGCTCAGTGGGCTGTTCGGGATAGCCGCGGTGAAATCGCGGCATCCCGAACAGCTGACAGGACAGCGGGAGGGCCCCTACCTGCCTCCTCGCTGTCCGATCGCCGAATGACAGCTCAGTGCCTGAGATCCAGGCATGAGCAGTCATGCGGCAGAATCATCGATCACTGGTTTCTTATGAGAAACCAGTGATCAATGTAAAAGATCAGTGTGTGCAGTGTTATAGGTCCCTATGGGACCTATAACACTGCAAAAAAAAAGTGCAAAAAAAAAGTGAATAAACATCATTTAACCCCTTCCCTATTAAAAGTTTGAATCACCCCCCTTTTCCCATAAAAGAAAAAACACAGTGTAAATAAAAATAAAAATAAACATAAATGGTATCGCCGCGTGCGGAAATGTCCGAATTATAAAAATATATCGTTAATTAAACCGCACGGTCAATGGCGTGCGCGCAAAAAAATTCCAAAGTCCAAAATAGTGCATTTTTGGTCACTTTTTATATCATGAAAAAATGAATAAAAAGCGATCAATAAGTCCTATCAATGCAAAAATGGTACCGTTAAAAACTTCAGATCACGGCGCAAAAAATGAGCCCTCATACCGCCCCATACACGGAAAAATAAAAAAGTTATAGGGGTCAGAAGATGACAATTTTAAACGTATACATTTTCCTGCATGTAGTTATGATTTTTTCCAGAAGTCCGACAAAATCAAACCTATATAAGTAGGGTATCATTTTAATCGTATGGACCTACAGAATACATATCAGGTGTCATTTTTACCGAAAAATGTACTACGTAGAAACGGAAGCCCCCAAAAGTTACAAAACAGCGTTTTTTTTTAAATTTTGTCGCACAATGATTTTTTTTCCCGCTTCACCATAGATTTTTGGGCAAAATGACTGACGTCATTACAAAGTAGAATTGGTGGCGCAAAAAATAAGCCATCATATGGATTTTTAGGTGTAAATTTGAAAGAGTTATGATTTTTTAAAGGCAAGGAGCAAAAAACGAAAATGCAAAAACGGAAAAACCTCCGGTCCTTAAGGGGTTAAAACACTCCCCTACAGCACTCGTTAACCCTTTTATTGAAATAAAAAAACGCTGGTCATCGTCACAGTCCACCGTATCTGATGTAGTCCTCCACATTCACGTATCTGAAATGAGAAGAAAATAAAAACAAGAAATATGGGTTCTCTCCCCTTGGGATGAGCGCACATAATGCAGTGTTCCTAAACAGGGCGCCTCCAATTGTTGCTAAACTACAACTTTGGTCATGGGGGGGGGGGGCTGTAGTTAAACAACAGCTGGAGTCTCCCTGTTTGGGAGCACACTGCCAGAAAGTCTCTGTTACCATTATGCAAAATGCATAATGAGAACAGTCAGGCCTGGACTGTGTAGCTCCGCCACCTGTATGACATCATCATTAGGGTGCAGAGCAAGAAAGGTCCAAGGGGGTCTCAGGAGTGAGACCCCCTTTCAATCTGTCCCTCTGCCCTTGGACTACTACTCCCATCATGCAAATATAGAACCTCCCCCCTTGCTCTACCGTACACTCCTTCTCTACCTCACAGGAAAAGTGGACGTAGGGATTTTGTTCTATTGCTTTGAGGTTAGATTCCATCGAGGTTTTTTGTCAATCAGCAAAAATGCAAGAAAAACTGTGAATGCGGAGGACTATGTCAGATTTGGTGGATTGCGACAATGAACAGCTTTTTATTTTTATTTTTTTTAAATGTCAATAAAAGGATTAACTAGGGCTATGAGGGAGTTTTTTTTTTTATAATTTTTTTTTTTTCAATGTGTTGTGTGTTTTATAATTGAATTTTCAGACTTAGTAGTGGAAGGCGTCTTGTAGACAGAATCCATTACTAAGCTGGGGCTTAGCGTTATCCCCCAAAACAGCTAGCACTAGCCCCCAATTATTACCTCGGTACCCACCGCCACAGGGGTTCCGGGAAGAGCCGGTACCAACAGGCCCAGAACATCAAAAATGGTGCTTCTGGGCGTAGGCTGTAACAGACTGGCGTTTAGGCTGGGCAGTGCCAGTAACAATGGTCCTCTCCCACCCTGGTAACATCAGGCTGTTGCTGCTTGGTTGGTATCTGGCTGATGCGGAAAAAATGAGGGAACCACACATGTTTTAACCCAGCCTGTTACCACCTAGGCCCAGGAGCACCATTTTTGACGCTCCGGGCCTATTGGCTCTTCCCGGCACCCCTGTGGCGTTGGGTTCCCGGGGTAATAATTGGAAGTTGGCGCTAGTTGATTTTGGGGCTATCGCTAAGCCCTGGCATAGTAATGGATTCAGTCTAGAAGACGGCTTCCACTACTAACCCTGAAAATTCAATTATAAAAAACACCGACACATTGAAAAAAAAATTTATTTAAAAAAAAAAACTCTCCCACAGCCCTCGTTAACCATTTTATTGAAAAAAAATAAAAATGCTGGTTATCGTTGCAGTCCATGGAATCTGACATAGTCCTCCGCATTCACCTATCTGAAATGACAAGAAATGTGAGTTAGTACATGAGTTAGTAAATTTTTTGTGCTCTCCCCTGGGAAGAGCGCACATAATGCAGCGTGTTCCTAAACAGGGAGCCTCCAATTGTTGCTAAACTACAACTCCCATCATGGGGGGCTGTAGTTAAGAAACAGCTGGAGGCACACTGGTTGCAAAACACAGAGTTTGTTACTTAACTCAGTGTTTCCCAACCCGTGCGCCTCCAGCTGTTGCAAAACTACAACTCCCAGCATGTACAATTTATCAGTGCATGCTGGAAGTTATAGTTTTGCAACAGCTGGAGGCACACAGGTAGGGAAACACTGTGTTAGGAAACAGACAATGTTTCCCAACCAGTGTGCCTCCAGTTGTTGCAAAACTACAACTCCCAGCATGCCCAGGCAGCCGAAGGGCATGCTGAGAGTTGTAGTTTTGCAACAACTGGAGGAGAACAGTTTGGAGACCACTGTGTAGTGGTGTCCAAACTGTAGCCCTCCAGATGTTGCAAAACTACAACTCTCAGCATGCCCAGACTGCAAAGGCATGCTGGGAATTGTAGTTCGGCAACATCTGAAGGGCCAGATATTACAGAACTACAACTCCCAGCATGCCTGGACTCTCTGGGCATGCTTGGAGTTGTAGTTTTGCAACATCTGGAAGAGCACAGATTGGAGACCACTGCACAGTGGTGTCCAAACTGCGGCCCTCCAGTTGTTGCAAAACTACAACTCCCAGCATGCCCAGACAGACAAAGGCTGTCTGGACATGCTGGGAGTTGTTTTGAAACTTCCAGAAGCGGCAGTGAAGAGCTTCACTGTTGCCTCTGATGCAGATGCCGCCGCCTCCTCAACTTACCCGCCGCCGCCAACCCGTATGCCTCCAGCTGTTAAGAGCCTGCTGCCACTCGGTAAGTGCCGCGGTCCCCGCCGCAGCTCTCGGCGTCATCTTCCCCTGCTCTGCCCAGACTTCTAGCGGAGGGCAGAGCCGGGGAAATGAACTTTACCCCCAGTCAGCTCATTCACTGTGATGGGTCCACAGGGACCAATCACAGTGATTGCTGACCAGGACCATCGATAGATGGTCCTGGGGGGTGTTTCAGAAGTTGTCCCCTGCTGGAAACAGCAGGACTTCTTCCAGTTAACCCGTGTGATGCCACGCATCGCCGGGTTAACTGAATGCCGTTTATAAAGGACCTGCGCAATCCGCCGTCAACGGCATTATGCAATGCGGATCGCAGCAGATCTCCAGAATGATCTGCTGCAATCCGCATTTAAATAAAAAAAAAACGGTGGTACATGCGTCTACATCGTGCTGCCACCGGCTCCTATATATACTGTCATAATTCATAATCCCCGCCGGGAGATGGGAGCTCTGATTGGTGGATAGCTATTGACCAATCAGAGCTCCCCTCTCCCGGTGGTGGGGATTATGAATTATGACAGTGTATATAGGAGCCGGTGGCAGCGCAGTGTAGCC
Organism: Hyla sarda; assembly: GCF_029499605.1. NCBI lineage: Eukaryota > Metazoa > Chordata > Amphibia > Anura > Hylidae > Hyla > Hyla sarda. Next base: position 348,772,464 of record NC_079189.1, read on the forward strand.
GCATGTACCGTCGGCCTTTACAGTTAATAAATGCGGATCGCAGCAGGTCTCTAGCTAATGACCCGGTGCGAACTGCACCTCAGCCCATGGACTACAGCTCCCATCATGAGCAGAGTCTGTCCATGATGGGAGTATTAGTAGTTCTAAATGTACCGCAGCCAGGGGATGTGCAAGTTCCATCGCTCAGCAGCTTCGCCGTTCCATGATAGGGGTAGTAGTCCAAGGGGCAGATCGCAGCAGATCATTCTCCAGAGACCTGCTGCGATCTGCATTTATTAACTATACAAGCCGGCGGTACATGCGGCTACACTTCGATGCACGCTGACTCCTATATGCAGTTCTTAGAATTCATAATTCCCGCAGGGAGACGGGAGCTCTGATTGGTTAATAGCTTTTCCCCAATCAGAGCTCCCCATCTCACGGCGGCGGGGATTATGAATTATGACAGTGTATATAGGAGCCGGTTGCAGCGTAGTGTAGCCGCATGTACCGCCGGCTTTTACAGTTAATAAATGCGGATCGCAGCAGGTCTCTAGATAATGACCCGGTGCGATCTGCACCTCAGCCCCAGGACTACAACTCCCATCATGGGCAGAGTCTGTCCATGATGGGAGTAGCAGTCTTTACTGTGCCAAAATAGACACTTTGGTACGTGTCCTCCGAGGTGGTGTATATTTGCGCAATAAAATGCTGTTTGCTCTTTTTTTTTTTTTTTTTTTTTTTTGTGCAAAAAAAATACGCAGTTGGTAAATTGATTCTACAGTAGAAAATGCTCTATGGTAAACTTAACCGTAGAAAAGGTGATGAAGAATTCTATCAAAATTTGCACAAAAAAAATGCAAAAAACACTTGCGTATATTTTTGCGCAAAAAAAAATAGACCCAAAACAGCTCTATCTACTTACATATACACACACACGTTGAGTTTTATATATGTATGTTCCAGCATCACGTCCAAACGGCTAAAGATATTATCATGAAACTTGGCACACATGTTACTTATATGTCAACAACAAACATAGGATAGGTGATTTAACCCTTACTCACCCCCATTTGCCAGGGGCGGGGTTTATGTTTAAAGTCCCATACGAGTCTATGGGAAATATATGTTACTGTATAACTTCCAAACGGCTGGAGATATTTCAATAATACTTGGTCACATGTTACTTATATGTCCACTTAAAATATAGGATAGTTAATTTAACCCTTAAATACCCCCATTTGTGAGGGTTGGGGTTTTTGTTTAAAGTCCCATGCAAATCAATGGGAAATGTATGTTCTCACATAACTTCTGTACGGCTGGAGATATTTCAATAACTGGTACACATATTACAGGTCTGGATAGGAGGAAGGGATGGGAGGTCGGGATGTGACAACAATATATGAGGACGGGATATGAAGTCAAAAGCTTCCTCCTTTTTGTTTATTTTCCTCCCCAACAAGGATTAGGAAGGAAAAACCGGGCAACGCCGGGTACTCGGCTAGTATACAATAAATTCCCCCCCCCCAATGTGTGTATGTTCCATAATAAAGTCCAAACGGATAAAGATATGAACATGAAACTTGGCACACATGTTACTTATGTCAACAACAAACATATGATAGGTGATTTAACCCTTACTCACCCCCATTTGCCAAGGTCGGGGTTTTTGTTTAAAGTCCCATTCAAGTCTATGGGAAATATGTTACTGCATAACTTGCAAACGGCTGGAGATATTTCGATACTTGTTCACATGTTAATTATATGTCCACTTAAAATATAGGATAATTTAACCCCTAACTACCCCCATTTGTGAGGGTCGAGGTTTTTGTTTAGTCCCATGCAAATCAATGGAAAATGTATGTTCCCACACAACTTCTGTACGGCCGGAGATATTTCAAAACCTGGTGCACATATTACAGGACGGGATGGGAGGTCGAGATGGGAGTACTGGGTATGAAGATGGGATATGGCGTTGGGATATGACAACAATATATGGCGGTGGGATATGAAGTCAAAAGCTTCCTCCTTTGTTGATTTTCCTCCCCAACAAGGATTAGGAAGGAAAAATCGGGCAACGCCGGGTACTCAGCTAGTTATTGATAAAGGGGCAGGCTGGACGAAAGGTAGATGGCAAGGTTATTGGTGCTAGTACAGCAGTGGCAACACCCCCATTGCTAGTTTTTGCAAATTAGCTACATACATTTTTGCTCATATTTTCTGAACAGCTGGATGGATATGGATGAGGTAAACATTATTAAAAAGAGGTCACCCGTATTATAATCCTGTGTATTCAGGTTAGTGCGGGGCATCCTCCTGTCAGTTTCGCTTTAAAGGGGTTGTTTGAGGAAAACCATTTCAGCTCCCTAATAAATAAACATATATTGCTATATAACATTATTTTACTACTTACTGTGGTCTTTCATGCTTTCGTTCTGCTTTTGGTACAAACTGTTTACTTTGTTGTCTTTATTAGTCTAACTTTCTTTGTGGTGTACATCCTGTAACACACTTCCTGTTCCTATGTAAACTCTAGCATGAATTCTCAGCTAGCGTTTCCTGGCCGGACAGAATGTTGGGCTATTGAAGACAACAAAGTTGACGGTTTGCATCAGAACCAGAAAAAAAGCATGAGAGACTACATAAAGGCAGTTAAGTAACATGCGACTTCTGGTTCTGGCATGCTGATGTAAGGACCTGTGTGGAAGTTCTCAATCCTAGGATGCATATTTTCACCTGTTTCTGTACACATTAACCGCAAATTAACCGCGGAAATATTCTCAGAACACTTTGCAGTATATTGGAGGCTGCAGTGTCCGTGCAGTCCTAGTGCCGCACTTGGAATCTCTGGGTGGAAATTTTCTGCCCCGAGATTCCGCAGTGTGTACCTAGCCATACCAGATTTAAATTCCTCTCCAATTCCTCAAGTGTGAACATGCCCATACAAGGCATGAATATCTTTATAATAAATTGCATGTTTTTTTTTTTTTTTTTTTTTTTTTTTTTTCTCCCAAGTACAGGCACTTGTTATAGTTGAATAAGCTAGACCCTCTTTTCAAACCCAAACCCGCCCCTATCTTTGTAACAATTGTACTCTGCCCGAAAGCTGGTCACTTTGGAGACTATCTCCAACAAACTTATGTATGTTACTTACTAGATCATGCAGATTCTTTACATTTTGTTTGTCTAGCTTCCGTATTTGGCTCTCGAATCACTCTGTCATGATGATCAATCAGTGTGACATTCACTGCTCAGGAAGGGGCATATCCAAGGCAAGAACTGAGCCCAGCCTCACTCGCCGTGCATTCACTTCCTCCCTGAGTCTACTGTGCTGGGTCTTTTCATCTAACCACTGCAGGCTGCTTTGTAACCTCCTCCTTTCTGTTTTCAGATAGGAATCATACAGGAGTGAGCACAGAGATGTGGTAGTCCTGCTTAATTTCCTGGACTTTGTCCTGGCCTGTGCTTCTGCTCGGACAAAGATGATGCTGCAGCTGGACAGGGTTGTGTTCTGGATCGTCTGGGGTCCCCCGTAGGGACTACTTGAAAATCAGGGTTTAAAGGACAACTGCAGCGCAATATACACTTATCCCCTATCTACAAGATAGGGAATAAGTGTTTCATTGCGGGGGGTCCGACCGCTGGGACCCCCCTCGATCTCCCTAACGGGGCGCCGCCATTAGCGCTCATGGTGACGTAGCGTCGACCTAGAGGTCGACTATGATGCCCTGTCTCCTCCCCGTCCCCATACAGTTCTATGGGGGAGATGGGAAGGCACGAACGCTGCCTCCCCGCCTCTCCCATAGAGATGTATGGAGGAGGCATGCCGGCCGCAACGTCATGCTGAAGGATACGTTGCGCAATAAAGAAACAGCCAGATCCTTTTTTTTCAAAAATATCGAATGTTTTCACTTTTATGCCTAGCTCCACCAAACGACAATGCATAGTGAGCCCTTTCCAACAGACAACATGGTACTTCTTCTCAAAGGCACCCTAAGTAACCGTAAGTTGAAACCTCTGGTTTTTATTCATTTATTGATACCTTGGCAAACACCGTGAATTCATATTTACAACATACCTACCAATCTACGCTATAAGTTGTACCCCATGTCAGGGTATTATAAAATGCCTAGCTCTCTCTTCCATATACAAACACTACTTCCTTATTGTGAGGGATCTTATTATAATACATCCCATGTTTCCGAGACTTTTTTTTTTTTTTTTACCCCTATCTTTTTGTTTTATTGTTTTTCTACTGAGTAACGATCATGGCTTTGGCCCCTAACCTACACTCCTCTTATGAGAAAAGCTCAAAAATATTGTTAAAGGGGTTCTCCACTGGAAAACTTTTTTAAAATCTTAATCCTTCGAGTACTTATCAGCTGCTGTATGCTCCACAGGAAGTTATTTTATTTTTGAATTTCCTTTGTCTCACCAAAGTGCTATCTGCTGACACCTGTGTCCATTTTAGGAACTGTTCACGGCAGGATAGCTTTGCTATGGGGATTTGCTTCTACTCGGGACAGTTCCTAAAATGGACAGAGGTGTCAGCAGAGAGCACTGTAGTCAAACAGGAAGGAAATTCAAAAAGAAAAGAACTTTCAATGGAGCATATAGCAGCTGATAAGTACTGGAAGGATTAAGATTTTTAAATAGAAGTAATTTACAAATCTGTTTTAACTTTCTGGCACCAGAAAAAAAATTTGTACTTTCACCTGTACCATGTATGACTTGCTTGTACAATAATCTTCCTGTTTACTAGAAATTGTATTTAACAATAGATGGAAATAGTTAAAAATAGATCTTTATGTTTGAATAACCCCTAGAGGACACAGGGCATACAGGTACGCCCTTGGCGCCTGGGACTTAGCCCATATACGTGTATATCCTTCGTCCTGCTGCAGCCATGAAGAGAGTGCAGGAGCTGCTGATGTTCACCATTAACCCCCCACATGCCGTGATTACAATTAATTACAGCATCTGCGGCAATGCGGCTGTTCCAGTGGCTGATCAGCCAAGATGGCGGCCGGATGTCTACTTACCTGTCTCCTGCTGTCATCATGGGGTCTTCTACTAGAGCAGACCAGAGAAGTAGATCAGATAACACTGATCAGTGCTATGCCTATGAATAGCACTGATCAGTGTCTGTGGCCCCTTGTGTGGACTAAAAAAGTAAAAGGGGGGGAAAAAAAGTTTTAATAATATATAAAAAGCCCCTCTCCCAATAAAAAATAAAATTCCCCTCTTTTCCCATTGAAAAAAAGAGTAAGGACTAAAAAAATTAAATAAAAAAAATCAGCATGCTTAGTATTTACTGGTGCAGAAATGTCCGATCTATAAAAATATTATGTTAATGATCCTGTATGGTGGAGATGATTGAACTTAGTGATACGATTAGTCACAAACTTCTCGGCTCGGCAGTTTCTGCTTTTCCTGCATAAATTAGTTCAGGTGCTCCGGTGGGCTGGAAAAGGTGGATACAGTCCTAGGAGCCTCTCTCCTAGGACTTTTCCAGCCCACCGGAGCACCTGAAAGCTGAACTAATTTTATGCAGGCTAAAGTTAGCAACTGCCGAGCCGAGAAGTTAGTGACAAATCGAATCACTGTAACCTTGCTCATCTCTACTTCTAATATTCTTTTTGTACGAAAATTAGCATGTTTAAAAATGTCCTCTTCTGACCCCTATCACTTTTTTTTACGTTTTTCCATATACGGGGCTATGTTCTGTATTTTTGCGCCATGGTCTGTAGTTTTTATCGGTGCCATTTTTATATAATTATAATTTTTTTTTTTTTTTAGGGTATACAAAAATATGCAATTTTGGACTTGAGTATCTTTTTACGCATACGTGTGGTTTAATTAACATATTTTTATAGTTCGAACATTTTAAGCACGCAGCGATACCACTTGTTTGTTTGTTATGGGAAAAGGGGGGTGATTCAAACTTTTATTAGGGAAGGGGTTAAATCACATTGATGAACTAATATTTATTTATTTTTTATTTTTTTACACAATTTTTTTTAGTTCCCATAGGGGATTATTACATGCAATCTTTAGATTGCATACACTGTTCAATACTGTCGGTACTCCATTGCTCCAGCCTGGAATGTCTAACTGGAGCCTTGAAGAATCAATCGGACACCGAGGAGGAAGGTAAGGGCCCTCCCACTGTCCTCTCAGCTGATTGGGACATCGCGATTTCCCCGCGATGAATCCCGATCAGCTCTGCTGAGATGTCGAGTCTTTTTTATTTTTTCCAGCATTTTAGACACCATGATCAACTTTGATTGCGGCATCTAAAGGGTTAATGCCTGGTATCGGCCTGATCGCCAGTGTCTGGCATTAGCCGCAGATCCTGGCTGCTAATAGCAGCCGGGAACGAAAGGATTTGAACAGAGCTCAGCTCCTCAGCTAACTTCATAGACCTGCTGCACGGCCATGCTGGATGTTTATTGCGCAGGTCGTTAAGGGGTTAAATATACTGATTTTGTCCAATAAAGTTTGACTTATTGAAGTAGTACAATAATAGAAAAAATATATAAATTGGGTATTGTTTTAGTAGCATGTCACATTTAGAGAACATGTCCTTTTTACCATAAAGTGCACTACGTAAAAACAAACCCCACCCAAAAAAAAGTATAATTATTATTTTCAATTTTCCGCCACACATACTTTTTGATTTTGCTAATTTTGTGGTAAAATGAATTATTACAAAGTACAATTGATCACGCAAAAAAAAACAAGCACAAAACAAGTCTAGATGGAAAAATGTTTAAAAGTTTTGTTAGGCTGCTTTCACACTAGAGAAATGTCCGTTTTAAAGATCCGTTATAATGACCCGTTAATAAAACCATTAAAAAAACGGCCGTTACAAAATCCCATTATAGTCTATAAGATTTTAACATTATCCGTTTTAACCCGTCATAGCCCAATATTAATAACGGTCATTATTTTGTGACTGGTGAAAGTAACGGGAGAAATAGTGCATGCACTATTTCTTCCGTTCTTTCTCCCATCACAAAATAATGTCAGTTATTGATAACTGGCTATGATATGTTAAAACGGCCGTATGGGATTTTGTAACTGCCGATTTTAAGGGTTTTCACAACCGAACAGAACGGGACTTTAAAACGGATGAATTTATAGTGTACAAGTGGCCTTAGAAGGCGAGAAGGGAAAACTGAAAACCCAAAAATTAAAAATGTCCTTTGTCCTCGAGGCCAAAGGGGTTAATATGATCATACTTTGGGGTTTTAACCCCTTAAGGACCAAGCCCATTTTGCCCTTAAGGACCAGAGCGTTTTTTGCACATCTGACCACTGTCACTTTAAACATTAATAACTCTGGAATGCTTTTACTTATCATTCTGATTCCAAGATAGTTTTTATTCGTGACATATTCTACTTTGTTAGTGGTAAATTTTTGTGGTAACTTGCATCCTTTCTTGGTGAAAAATCCCCCAATTTCATGAAAAATTTGAAAATTTTGCATTTTTCTAACTTTTAAGCTTTCTGCTTGTAAGGAAAATGTATATTACGAATAAATTTTTTTTTTTTGATTCACATATACAATATATGTCTACTTTGTTTGCATCATAAAATTTTAGAGTTTCTACTTTTGGAAGACACCAGAGGGCTTCAAAGTTCAGCAGCAATTTTCCAATTTTCACAAAATTTTCAAACTCTATTTTTCAGGGACCAGTTCAGTTTTGAAGTGGATTTGAAGGGTCTTATTAGAAATACCCCATAAATGACTCCATTATAAAAACTACACCCCCCCCCAAAGTATTCAAAATGACAGTCAGTGTTTTAACCCTTTAGGTGTTTCACAGGAATAGCAGCAAAGTGAAGGAGAAAATTAAAAATCTTCATTTTTTTACACTCACATGTTCTTGTAGACCCAATTTTTGAATTTTTGCAAGTGGTAAAAGGAGAAAATGTTTACTTGTATTTGTAGCCCAATTTCTCTCGAGTAAGCACATACCTCATATGTCCATATAAAGTGTTCAGCGGGCGCCATAGAGTGCTCAGAAGGGAAGGAGCGACAAGGGGATTTTGGAGAGAACATTTTTCTGAAATGGTTTTTGGGGGGCATGTTGCATTTAGGAAGCCCCTATGGTGCCAGAACAGCAAAAAAAAAAAACACATGGCATACCATTTTGGAAACTAGACCCCTCGGGGAATGTAACATGGGATAAAGTGAGCCTTAATACCTCACAGGTGTTTCATGACTTTTGCAAATGTAAAAAAAAAAAGAAATTTTTTACCTAAAATGCTTGTTTTCCCAAAAATTTTACATTTTAAAAAGGGTAATAGCAGAAAATACCCCCAAAATTTGAAGCCCAATTTCTTCCGATTCAGAAAACATCCCATATGGGGGTGAAAAGTGCTCTGCTGGCGCACTACAGGTCTCAGAAGAGGAGTAGTCGCATTTGGCTTTTTGGAAGCAAATTTTGCTCTGGGGGCATGCCGCATTTAGGAAGCCCCTATGGTGCCAGGACAGCAAAAAAAAAAAAACACATTGCATACTATTTTGGAAACTAGACCCCTCGGGCAACGTAACAAGGGGTTAAGTGAAATTTTATACCCCACAGGTGTTCCATGGCTTTTGCAAATATAAAAAAAAAAAATTTTTTTACCTAATATGCTTGTTTTCCCAAAAATTTTACAAATTTTGGGGGGTGTTTTCTGCTTTTACCCTTTTTAAAAATGTAACACAGTTTCTCCCGAGAATGGCGATACCCCATATGTGACCCTAAACTGTTGCCTTGAAATACGACAGGGCTCCATGAGAGCGCCATGCGCATTTGAGGCCTAAATTAAGGACTTGCATAGGGGTGGACATATGGGTATTCTACCCCAGTGATTCCCAAACAGGGTGCCTCCAGCTGTTGTAAAACTCCCAGCATGCCTGGACAGTCAGTGGCTGTCTGGTTATACTAGGAGTAGTTGTTTTGCAACAGCTGGAGGCTCCGTTTTGGAAACAGTGGCGTACCAGACGTTTTTCATTTTTATTGGGGAGGGGGGCTGTGTAGGGGTATGTGTATATGTAGTGTTTTTTACTTTTTATTTTATTTTGTGGTAGGGTAGTGTAGTGTTTTTAGGGTACAGTCACACGGGCGGGGGTTGACAGTAGATTCTCGCTGGCAGTTTGAGCTGCGGCAGAAAATTTGCCGCAGCTCAAACTTGCAGCCGGATACTTACTGTAAACCTCCTTCCATGTGAGTGTACCCTGTACGTTAACATTGGGGGGGGGGGGGGGGGACATCCAGCTGTTGCAAAACTACATCCCGCCATTTCATGTCCAATCTCCTCCATTTTACAACTATCCATCCATTTTATGCCCACTTTACACCTCCCCATTTAATTTCTATCCCCCCCCCTTCACATTCTCCCCTCATGGTCACATCACATTTCCCCCTATGTCACATTTCCCCCTCCCCCTGCCACATTCTTCCCTGCCCAATGTCACATTCCCTCTGCCACATTCTCCCCCATATCACATTCTTCCCCACCCCCCTTGTCACATTCTCCCCCGCCCACCTCTTGTCACACCCCCAACCCCCCCCCCCGTCACATTTTGTACTGCAGCAATACAATGGGTCTCCCGGGTGGTTTTCAAATCTCCCACCGAATCCGGGAAACCTGGTGTGTTTGCTGCCGAAAAAGACCTTTCCCCATCAGCCAATCACAGGCTTGACATGTGACACCGCTGCGGCCAGTGATTGGCTGAAAAGGGAAAGGTCCTACTAGTTGAATGGTGAAGAGAGGAGACTCTGAACCGCATAGAGGGAAGCTGCATCTGCAGGGAACGGGAGTAGGTCAGAAGAATTTTTTTTTAAATTTTTCTCCCTGCACCCTTTTACTTAGCTCAGTGTTTTTCTACCAGGGTGCCTTAAGCTGTTGTGAAACTACAACTACCAGCATGCCCGAACAGCCTTTGCCAGTCCGGGCATGCTGGGAGTTGTAGTTTTGCAACAACTGGAGGCACCCTGGTTGGGAAACACTGACTTTTAATATTTAAATTTCTTTTTACCTGCTCTGGCTGGCCCCCGCCTGCAGCAGCACACAGGAGCCCTGCTTGCCCTCAGTGCGCAGAGCCCTGCTTGCCCATTCACACTTCCTGTATTTGGACTCCTCACAGAGACACACAGGCCATATCTGTAGGGGGCAAAAACATACACATATATACAATGGATTTTAGAAATATACATATAAGGGTATTATTCACATTATATAAAAAGCTTTTGTTAACGAAGGGTACCCTTTTTTTTTTTAACATGTGGTGCCAGAGTTAATGCCGGCCAGATCTCTATTGTGTATAGACTGTAGTGCCACTACTGCAGACAGCAACATGCTTTACAACAACGTGTTGAATTGCCCTTATTGATTAACCTAGGGCTATAATGAAATGTGCAGCTGTGACCTTGGAGAGGTCAGACAAGTCTACATTAGCAGCGTGCAATTGTGGATGTAAAATAGATCTGTGTAGATATACAATTTTGTCCAGTCTCTCTGTGTAACATGCCATAAAGCAACAATAAGCTACTGAAAGGTTCGTGAGTGCTGTGGTCTATGGTTGGAATTTATCATTATGTTGAAGTTTTTTTTGTCTACTCTTGGTGCAGTTGTCTGGCACAGCAATGTTTTGCATCAAAAGTGTGCGTTGTTTAAAATGGAGAAATTTGTAAAGTGTTCTACAGTAGTCAGTTTTTTGGATTGGTTTGTGCAGTAGTTATGACTTTAATATATGCGCCTTTTTAAAATCTGCTCTTAAATCTGCTTCAAGTTTACTTCATGTCATGCGCCAATTGGTAAATTTGGCACATGTTCACCAAAATAATCAGAAGAAAACCAGCTAACAAGAGACCTACCCCAACCACTTTTGATAAATTCCCCCCTAATGTTCACTTTACACTAAGCGCCACTGAGCAGCTGATTAATTCCTGAGCATCTTTTACTCCTAAGTGGGTGAACTGTGAAGATGCCAACTATCTCTCTATATGAACTGCTCATTCATGGAGATAAGTTTATATATCAAACCAAATAAATTAATAAAAAAAATGTGTTCTCCTTCTGTTTAATATTTGAACAATGTGACGAGAATATGATCATAAAATCAGGCTAATATTTGTACATTTTTCGGTTTGCTAGACACCAGTCGGCCATAAAATTAAAACCAAATGATGCCAATAACATTGATTAGTTTGTGGTAATGTCCCTTGTCAGGGGATGGGATAATATATGTTTGGCAGCAAGTAAAAGATGTTTTCTTGATGTTGCTCTCCATAGGAGCAGGACGAAAACCATGGCAATGTTGGATCTGTCAGGTGATGTACACCAGTCATTTTACCAGGCTGAATAGAAATGGAGGTGGTCTCCAGTCTGTTGATCAATGCTTCTTCCTTACTTTCCTGCCAGATATCGCTTCCCTCTACTCAGTGTGAAGTCATAAGGCATATTCATTAGAGATGAGCAAAGTTACAGTAATTTGATTCGTCATTACCTTCTCGGCTCGGCGGTTGCTGACTTTAGCCTGCATAAATGAGTTCAGCTTTCAGGTGCTCCGGGAGCACCGGAAAGCGGAACTAATTCATGCAGGCTAAAGTCAGCAACTGCCGAGCCGAGAAGTTTGTGATGAATCGAATCACTGGAAGTTCATGAAGGAGAAAGCAATATCTCACCAGAGTGGGCAGGAGAAGCATTGCTCAATAAGCTGGAGACCACCTCCATTGCTCAGAAAAGGAAATTTGCATATTTGGATGAATACAGAATGCTCAGACATGGCAAAATCGATTTTCCCAGGAAAAATGAGTTTTAAACAGAATCACCTGAACTAATAAACCATATATTCAGGTTGGCACAGGTGATGCTGCTGTCAGTTTTATTTTGAGCCTCCATTGCAGATGTGAAGATAGCTTCAGAGTGTACATGACCTCTTTTCACTGTCACAAGTATGGTGGGCAATGGAAGAAGATGGCCTTGTATGAGAAATCCCTTTTTTATTCACATCATGCGGATGACTGTGTGTGTATAACTGTAGATTAAGTGTGGTGCTCTTCGGTACTTTTAATTTATGCGGATGTTACTTTAATACATATCACCTACCAACATTATTGCCAACCTAGTATATTCATGGCAGCCATACTCCCAATAGTCAGTTGCCCGCTTAACCCCTTAAGGACCCAGCCCATTTTACCTTAAGGCCATTTTTTGCACATCTGACCACTGTCACTTTAAGCATTAATAACTCTGGGATGCTTTTACTTTTCTTTCTGATTCAGAGATTTTTTTTTTTTTCGTGACATATTCTACTTTGTTAGTGGTAATTTTTTGTCGATACTTGCATCATTTCTTGGTGAAAAATTCCAAAATTTGATAGAAAAATGCACAATTTTCAATTTTTTTCAACTTTGAAGCTCTCTGCTTGTGAGGAAAGCAGAAATTCCAAATAAAATTATATATTGATTCACAAATATAATGTCTACTTTTATATTTGCATCATAAAGTTGACATGTTTTTTTTACTTTTGGAAGACATCAGAGGGCTTCAAAGTTCAGCAGCAATTTTCCAATTTTTCACTAAATTTTAAAAATCGGAATTTTTCAGGGACCAGTTCAGTTTTAAAGTGGAGTTGAGGGGTCTTCATATTAGAAATACCCCACAAATTACCCCATTATAAAAACTGCACCCTTAAAGTATCCTAAATGACATTCAGTAAGTGTGTTAACTCTTTAGGGGTTTCACAGGAATAGCAGCAACGTGAAGGAGAAAAATTAAAATCTTCATTTTTTTACACTGGCATGTTCTTATAGACCCAATTTTTGAATTTTTACAAGGGTAATAGGAGAAAAAGCCCCCCAAAATTTGTAACCCAATTTCTCTCGAGTAAGGAAATACCTCATATGTGTATGTCAAGTATTCGGCGGGCTCAGAAGGGAAGGAGCGACAATGGGATTTTGGAGAGTGAATTTTGCTGAAATGGTTTTTGGCGGGCATGTCACATTTAGAAAGCCCCTATGGTGTCAGAGCAGCAGAAAACCCCCACATGACATACTATTTTGGAAACTACACCCCTCAAGGCACAATGGGTCCAGTGAGCCTTAACACCCCACAGGTGTTTGCTACTTTCCATTAGTCGGATGTGTAAATGGGGAAAAAAAGTGTTTTCCCAAAATGTACCATTTTTAAAAAGGGTAATGGGAGAAAATGCCCCTCAAAATTTGTGACCCCATCTCTTCTGACTATGGAAATACCCCATGTTAGGACATAAAATGCTCTGCGGGCGAACTACAGTGCTCAGAAGAGGAGTCACATTTGGCTTTTGTAGAGCAAATTTTGCTGAAATGGTTTTTGGGGAGCATGTTGCATTTCGGAAGCCCCTGTGGTGCCAGAACAGCAAAAAAAAAAAAAAAAATGGCCTATTATTTTGGAAACTACACCCCTCAAGGAACGTAACAAGGGGTACAGTGAGCCTTAACACCTCACAGGTGTTTGACGACTTTTTTGTTAACATTGGATGTGTAAATGAAAAAAAGTTTTTCACTAAAATGCTGTTTTCCCCCCCAAATTTTACATTTTTATAAGGGGTAATAGAAGAAATGGGGTTACAAATTTTGGGGGTCATTTTCTCCTGAGTATGGAAATGCCCCATGTGTGGACGTCAAGTGCTCTGCCCAGCCTATTGTGGGTAGGCAGAACGGGGAAACCCAAAGTTAACCCCACCGCACCCGATCTGCAATTGTTCGGCTCTTCTTGACGTCCAATAGCAGGGAGCAGGGATAGGAGGGGTGGCACCCCTGCCAACTCACTCCTAACTCTTCAGGGGGATCGTGAGTTTCTTGGACAACCACGATCCCCCTTATATTCCGGATCACGATAGACCCATATGACCTGGAATCTGCGCAAATCGCCGGTGTGATTTTTCCCTGGAGATTTGCGGTGATTGCAGACATTGGGGCGGGGTCTGATGACCCCCCCCCCCCCTCCTGGGCATTTGCGCGGGGTGCCTGCTGATAGATCTCAGCAGTCACCCCGCTCCAGGCTCTGCCCGGCACGTGGCGGGGACCGAAATTCCCATGGGTGTTAAAAAAAAAAAAATAATAATAATAATTTCCACCGGAGTACCCCTTTAAGCATTATATTGCACCTGCCACACTGCAAAAAAAAACTGTACAGAAATGGTTTGAGGTACATAGTAAAAAGGATAAGGTTTTGACTTAAAGGGGTACTCCACTGGAAAAAAAATGTTTTTAATCAATTGGTGCAAGAAAGTTACAGATTTGTAAAATACTTCTATTTAAAAATCTTAATCCTTCCAGTACTTATCAGCTGCTGTATGTTTTAGAGAAAGTTCTTTTTCTTTTTAAATTTCCTTTCTGTCTGACCACAGTGCTCTCACCTCTGTCCATTTTAGGAACTGTTTAAAGTAAGCGGAAATCCCCATAGCAAACCTCTCCTATTCCGGACAGTTCCTGACATACACAGAGGTGTCAGCAGAGAGCACTGTAGTCAGACAGAAAAGAAAATCAAAAAGAAAAGAACTTCCTCTGTAGCATACAGCAGCTGAATGTACTGGAAGGGTTAAGATTTTTAAAAAGTAATTTACAAATCTGTTTGACTTTCTGGCACTTGTTGAAAAAATTTTTTTTTTCCAGGAGAGTATCCTTTTTAAGGGCCTTTTACACAGGGAAATTATTAGCTGAATGGGCCAATTATTATCCCGTAAAAAGGACCCGGTGATCAGCTGACAAATAAGCAAGTACTTTTTTGTTAGCTTATGGTCGGTATTGTGCGGCTCTAAAAATATGTATCGGTCTGTGGCGCATCTTTATGTATATGGGGATAAGTGGCCACCAGTGATGTAAGGAAACCCATGGTTCATGCACTGATGGTATTCGAGCCCTTAAATGCTCCTTTTGACAAATGCCAGATTACTAAATGCTGCTGTCTGACATGGAGTCTGTCTGTCTAAAAGGCCCCCCCCCCCATGCTCTCTAAATTTATCAGATACCTGATACCTTTGCTGAAAAAACTAGTCAGATCCATTGTTGGTCTAACTTCCCAACTTTAAAATATTTAAAGGATCTGCTCTGTACTAGATAGCACAGACCTCTTTTGAGGAGGAGAACAAGCTATAACTCACTACATCTCCTCCTTATCTCCTCTGATTTCCATAAATCACATCTACACCTTGGTTTCCTCAACAGTATAAGCTGCACCCCGCAGCAGTAAATGACTGCAGTTTTACAAGGTCTCCTTTGAAAAGTATTTGATTGGCTGTTGCTGTTGAGTCTTGAAGTTACTTGGTGCCCTCTGGGAAAATATACAATCTTTGCGTGTTCTCGTTTAATTTACAATTATATGATTCTTAACACATTCACATGTCATCTTGCAAGGTTTGCAGATTTGAAATGATTTATGATCTCTAGGAATGTATTATTTCTTTGATTGTGTTTGTTTGCTTATATTGGAAAGTGATTTATTTAGGGTGCGCTCACACCGGCAGATTTACAGCAAGTTTCCTGCTGCTAGTTTGAGCTGGAGTGCATTGTCTATGGCAGATTTTGCGCAGTGAAAAATTCACAGGAGACCCCATCGAAATGTAATGTAATCTGCTGTGGAAAATCTGCTGCAGCTCAAACTCGCAGCAGGATACTTGCTGTAAACCCGCTCATTTCAATGTACCCTTATAATGGGAGTTTGATGTCCATTTTGGCAGGGGGAATGACACTGCATGCTGCGCTGATCTTCATGCCAAATATGATTGAATCTGAGAAAGAGGCTCTAAATGCAGATTCCAGTGCAAATGTGAAGAGCGTTTAGAAGAAGGGTGTGGCCAAATATATTGGGGATTAAAGAGTCTAGAGATGAGCGAAGTTACAGTAATTCGATTTGTCATGAACTTCTCGGCTCGGCAGATGATGACTTTTCCTGCATAAATGAGTTAGTTCACCTTTCAGGTGCTCCGGTGGGCTGGAGACTCTTTCCTAGGACTGTATCCACCTTTTCCAGCCCACCGGAAAGCTGAACTAATTTATGCAGGAAAAGTCAGCAACCGCCGAGCCGAGAAGTTTGTGACGAATCGAATTTACTGTAAGTTCGCTCATCTCTAAACTTCTTGGCTCGGCAGTTGATGACTTTAGCCTGCATAAATGAGTTCAGCTTTCAGTTGCTCCGGTGGGCTGGAGACTCTATTCTAGGACTGTATCCACCTTTTCTAGCCCACCGGGGCACCTGAAAGCTGAACTCATTTATGCAGGCTAAAGTCAGCAACTTCCGAGCTGTGAGGTTCGTGACGAATCAAATTACTGTAAATTCACTCATTTCTAAGAGTCATGAGTAGATGTCTTGGATTTTGGTTGGTTGCAATAAATAGTTAATATCTTAGATGTCCAAGACTCTTTTGCTAATAAGAATCAACAAGAGCTGGGTAGAAACTACATGCTGTAAGCGCGTGATCTAAAAGCCACTGTAAGGGTAGGGTCACACACAGCACATCCACTCTGCCATGACTGTTGTCGGCGCATCTGCAGCGTTAAATATGCTACGAATGTGCTGGGAGACCCTACCCCAAAGCAAGTTTCACAATCTGCATTAGGCAGAAGTGGATACAGCTGGCAGTAGTGCTTTATGCTTCATGTTCCCTTTGCCTCCACACTTGATTTTTGCATGAGAAACTGTGGTGCTGTGGGTGGTTTCACATGTGCTATTTTGCCAGGAGTGGGTTATTTAAAGGGGTAATCTAATAACACAAAATTTTACTTTCGTTTCAAAAGAAAAAATCCTTAGGGGTACTCCAGTGGAAATGTTTTAAATGTATTTATTTTTAACAGATTTGTACGTTGCTTCTATTAAAAAATCCTTAATCCTTCCAGTACTTATCAGCTGCAGAGGAAGTTCTTTTTATTTTTGAATTTCCTTTCTGTCTGACCACAATGCTCTCTGCTGACACCTCTGTCCATATCAGGAACTGTCCAGAGTAGGAGCAAATCCTCATAGCAAACCTCTCCTGCTCCAGACAGTTCCTGACATGAACAGAGGTGTCAGCAGAGAGCACTGTGGACAAACAGAAAGAAAATTAAAGAAGAAAAGAACTCCCTCTGTATTATATAGCAATTTATAAGTACTGGATGGATTAAGATTTTTTTTTTTTTATTGAAGTAATTTACATATCGGTTTAACTTTCTGGAACCAGTTGATTTAACAAAAATTTTTTTTTCCACCAGAGTACCCCTTTTAATCTATAGTGTAAGTCTTTTCTGTATTTTCCCACATTATCACTCCCTACTTATCTTGTTTCCTAGGGATATGACCTGTAGTTCAGTTTAAGCCTTCTGGTTGTACATACTCGGTTACAGCAGTAGCAGATAATGGTAATTAGGAACTAATGTGAGGGAGCACAACATGAACTGTAGATTTTTGTACTACCTCGCTCCAGCCCGGACTACATTGTCCAACTTGTAAATTGTAAATCTTGGGTTACTTTCACACTGCCATTAAACAGCTGATACTTTCACACTGTCCTTAACAGCTGTTTATTTTTTTTATTTTTTCAACCTTTAAAGGGGTACTCCGGTGCTTAGACATCTTATCCCCTATCCAAAAGGATAGGGGATAAGATGTCTGATCGCGGGAGTCCCTCCGCTGGGACCCCCGGGATCATCACTATCATGCCCCCTCCCGTAGGCTTGCATTGAGGGGCGGAGCGTAACATCACACGGGGGCGTGACGTCACCCGCCACCCGCCTTGTAGTCGCCGGTAATCGGTCCCGGAGTGAACACCGGGACTGATTACAAACGGGGTGCCGCGTGCATGATCCCGGGGGTCCCCAGCGGCAGGACTCCGGCGATCAGGCATCTTATCCCCTATCCTTTGGATAGGGGATAAGATGTCTAAGCACCCGAGTACCCCTTTAATGGCAGTTATCCAGATGGGGCGCAACAGGTAATAATGGGTCTTGATGGATCCCTTTTACTATAATGGGATCCTTTTGGGTGCCGTTATTTTGTAGCGGGAGGAAAACATGGCACAAGCAGTATTTTTCATTAAAAAAAAATTTCTCCAGCTATTCCCTGGGGCTCCCCCGACAGCCATCACACCTTCGTGTCCTAACGGCAGTGTGAATGAAGCCTTAGCCATTTATAAAGAACATGCTCCTGTTTTATAAACTTTGTGCAAGAACACATGAAGTTTACACAGGAAAAATTGCTTGACTTACATTGACAGTGATAAATCTCCCCCCCCCCCCCCCCTTGCTCTTAAGCAGCCATGGGAATACAGGTGGAGGGGGAAAGCCTGGAGCATATGTCAGCACTACACGATGGGAATTGTAATCTGCTACACACATGGGCTGCTGTCAGTCATGTATCCTCTTGCTGTGTTGAGATGGAACACATAGGGATTAAGAGCCTGACCAAAAAATGTAATCATACATGTTTAGGATATAGGATTAGTGTTCTACAGTCATGGCCGTAAAGGTTAGAAAATGAAGTATTTCTCACAGAAAAGGATTGCAGTAACACATGTTTTGCTATTCACATGTTTGTTCCCTCTGTGTGTATTGGAACTAAACCAAAAACGGGAGGAAAAAAAGCTAATTGGACATAATGTCACTCCAAACTCCAAAAATGGGCTGGAGAAAATTATTGGCACCCTTAACTTAATATTTGGTTGCACACCCTTTGGAAAAAATAACTGAAATTAGTCACTTCCTATAACCATCAATAAGCTTCTTACACCTCTCAGCCGGAATGTTAGACCACTCTTCCTTTGCAAACTGCTCCAGGTCTCTCTTATTGGAAGGCGCCTTTTCCCAACAGCAATTTTAAGATCTCTCCACAGGTGGGATTTAGATCTGGACTCATTGCTGTCCACTTCAGAACTCTCCAGCACTTTGTTTCCATCCATTTCTGGGTGCTTTTTGTCATATGTTTGGGGTTCATTGTCCTACTGGAAGACCCAAGATCTCGGATGCATACCCAGCGTTCTGACACTGGGCTGCACAGTGCGACCCAAAATCTGTTGGTAATCCTCAGATTTCAGGATGCCTTGTACACATTCAAGGCACCCAGTGCCAGAGGCAGCAAGAAGAAAAAAAATCATTGAACCTCCACCATATTTCACTGTAGGTACTGTGTTCTTTTCTTTGTAGGCCTCATTCCGTTTTCGGTAAACAGTAGAATGATGTGCTTTACCAAAAAGCTCTATCTTGGTCTCATCTGTCCTCAAGATGTTTTCCCGGAAAGTTTTTGGCTTAATCAAGTTCATTTTGGCAAAATGTAGTCTTGCTTTTTTATGTCAGCAGTGGGGTCTTCCTGGGTCTCCTGCCATAGCATTTCATTTAAATGTCGACAGTTCATGTTGACACTGATGCTCCCTGAGCCTGCAGGCCAGCTTGAATATCCTGCGTTGACACATTTCATCAATTTTTCTCTTCCTTCCATGCCCAGGGAGATTAGCTACAGTGCCATGGGTTGCAAACTTCTTGATAATGTTGTGCACTGTGGACAAAGGCAAATCTAGATCTCTGGAGATTGTTGATATTTTTCCACAATTTTGAGTTCTCAAGTCCTCACAGTTCTCTTCTCCTCTTTCTGTTGTCCATGCTTAGTGTGGCGCACACACAGACAAACAATGCAAAGCCTAAGTGAACTTCTCTCCTTTTTTACCTGCTTTCAGGTGGGATTTTTATATTGCCCACACCCTGTTACTTGCCCCAGGTGAGTTTAAAGGAGCATCACATGCTTAAAACAATCTTATTTTTCCACAATTTTAAAGGGTACTAATAATTCTGTTCTGCCCATTTTCAGAGTTTGGTGTGACATTATGTCCAATTAGCTTTTTTCCTCCCTTTTTTGGTTTAGTTCCAATATACACAACAAGGGAATAAACATGCGTATAGCAAAACATATGTTACTGCAATACTTTTCTGTGAGAAATACTTTATTTTCTTGAAAAATTTCAGGGGTGCCAACATTTACAGCTATGACTGTACTACTGTTCTATGTGTAATATCGCTGCTGAATGTAATACTGGCGCGCACACACACGCTATGCCCCTGCATGTAATACTGGCACACACGCTGTGCCCCTGCATGTAATACTGGCACGTGCGCACACAGGCTGTGCCCCTGAATGTAATACTGGCACACACACATGCTGTGCCCCTGAATGTAATATTGGTGCACACACACGCTGTGCCCCTGAATGTAATACTGGCACACACTGTGCTCTGTATGTGGCAATGTTTTGACAAATTGAACGGTCACTGCCCCTCCTAATGACCTACACCACTGTGCACAAAGCAAATTCCCAGAGCAAGCCACAATTCAAGACACGGACAGGTGGCCACGAAGAGCACTGTGGTCAAATTGGAAAGAACTACACAACCACACAGGACATACAGCAGCTTATAAGTACTGGAAGGCTTAAGATTATTAAATAGAAATTATTTACGAATCTGTATAACTTTCTGGCACAAGTTCATTTCAAAATATTTTTTCCCTCAAGAGTATCCCTTTAATTAACAGGCACCATTTAAATGGGTGGACTGTAGCATGATAAGAATGCAAATCTAGTAGATCAAAAGTGTTTACATGGCTCCATATTGCCCATGCAGGGCTACATGATCGACCACTGAATAGCTTGTGCAGCCTTACATTTACAACCTAATAATAATTTTCTGCGTTCCAGGATCCCAGCAGTCAGCTGACCAACGAACGTTAGGTCATTTGCCATATGTTTTCCGGACCTTTTACACTAATTATCAAATGAAAGGGCAGATCATTTCTCAATGTAGGAGACCCTATAGTGCCTGGGTTAATATACCTTTGACTGTTTTTCAATATTTTACAAATTGAATTGTGATATTAATGGGCTAAGTGCTGGAGTACGCACACGTTTTTTGGCTATTACTTTTCTTGCTAACCAGCAGGTATCCTGTGCACTTACTAACAAAGATATCCTATCCAATCCACCGTGGATGCAGTGACCTGTAAATATTTCCTACTACAACAAATATTAGATCTGTAGAAACATGATGAATGATTGCTATTACTGAATTCTAACAAAATAGATTTTTTTGTAGTACATTACTATTGTTTTGCTGCTTTTTATTTTCCGAAATATTTGAAAACAATTGTTTTCCTGTCATTTTTACCAAAAGCCTTATCACTGTTACTCTCCCCCTCAAGCTATACTGTAAAAGAACGAGTTAGAGTGGGTGAGAAATTGCAGCTGCATCCCCCTCTAGCAGAATTCTAGTTATTATTTGCATTTAAGTAATTTTTCAGGGGTGTTGAAGGTTTCTGAACATTTACAGAAGTTCTCTGTACCTGGAAAGAAGTACCGGCTGTTGGTAGGTATAAGTATAAACTACATAAGGATATCTTACAAATTTTAATCATGCAGTCACTACAGTCCGTTCAGTAAATCCCAAATCTGAATTTACTTAGATTTTTATACAAACATTTCTTTCACACAAAATGTATCCTTTTATAGAGGTAAAAATATGTTTACTAAAACAGCAGAGGCTATTTTTGATTAGCAAGATATGTGAGAAATGTCATCAGAAAATCACCACCTATTCAAGTATTTTTAATGTAAATACATTTTTACAGTGAAACTGACTCACTGTTCACCCGCACGAAACCCAATATAGTGGGTTATAGTGCGAGTGAACAGCATTAAAATGTGGGGTTGCTTTTTTTGTATTAATGAGGTATATCCAGCATTATAGGTCTTCAGTCTTGTAGATGCATTGCACCGCACTCACCGCTTAGCTCCATATTCAACTATTCACTCTCACATCGGTAGATGACGTGAGAGTGAATATTTTGAGTATTCATGAGAGGGGCGGGGAATATGGATGAGGCAGGGGAGCACGGCAAGCCAGCTCCATACCTCCATTGCGCAGAGCTGAGCAATGTGACCTCTAACACTGCCTATACTTCATTAATACAAGTGACACCATGTTTTAACCCCTTAAGGACTTAGGGCGTACCTGTACGCCCTTGGGAATTTTGGTCCCTATGGGGTGGGGACCGGACCTGGGGGTGCCTGCTGAAATTATTCAGCAGCCCCCCGTGCCACATCACTATCACATGATTGATCAGTCAGAACGCTGCTGGGTGGTGATCAGGGTGCCGATCGGGGCCGGCGGGGGGGTCTCTTACCTCTCCCTGGCTTGGCGGGGGTCTCCTCAGGAGAGGTGGCAGCAGAGCTGGCGGTCCCGGCGACAGGATACAGCAGGAGGTGAGACCTGTTCACCTACTGCTGTTGCTTAGCAACAACTCTCAGCATGCACAGCCAAAGGGCATGCTGGGAGTTGTAGTTTTGCAACAGCTGGAGTTCCAACTACAACTCCCAGCATGCCCTTTGGTAGTCTGTGCATGCTGGGAGTTGTAGTTATGCAACAGCTGGAGGCACATTTTTTCTATGAAAATGTGCCTCCAGCTGTTGCAAAACTACAACTCTCAGCATGCCTTTTGACTGTCAATGCATGCTGAGTTTTGCAATATCTGGAGATACATAGGACACAAACTCTGGTTGAGAAACATGGAGTTGTATTTTTGCAACAGCTGGAGGCACACTGTTTCACAACCCAACTCAGTGTTTCTCAACCAGAGTTTGTGTCCTATGTGTCTCCAGATATTGCAAAACTCAGCATGCATTGACAGTCAAAAGGCATGCTGAGAGTTGTAGTTTTGCAACAGCTGGAGGCACACTGGTTGCGAAACAATGGGTTAAGCAATCAATGTGCCTCCAGCTGTTGCAAACTACAACTCCCAGCATGTATGGTCTGTCAGTGCATGCTGGGAGTTGTAGTTTTGCAACAGCTGAAGGTTTATCTCCCCCGTTGTGAATGTACAGGGTACATTCACACGGGCATTGGTTTACAGTGAGTTTTCTACTGCAAGTTTGAGATGCGACAAATTTTCCACCGCAGCTCAAACTCCCAGTGAGAAACTCACTATAAACCCCTGCCCATGTGAATGTACCCTAAAAAAAACTACACTACACTAACAAAATAAAAAGTAAAACACTACTTATACCCCTACATTGTCGTCGTTGTCGCCCCCCCCCCCCCCCCAATAAAAAAAGTGTTGTATGGCACGGGTTCCAAAACTGAGCCTCCAGCTGTTGAAAAACAATAACTCCCGGGATTGCCGGACAGCCATTGACTGTCAAGGCATGCTGGGAGTTTTGCAACAGCTGGAGACACCCTATTTGGGAAACACTGCCGAAGGGTATTTTTTGGCGGATGCAAATCCCCAATGTAGGCCTCAAATGTGCATGGGCGATCTCTCGCTTTGGAGCCCTGTCGTATTTCAAGGCAACAGTTTAGGGCCATATATGGGGTATTTCTGTTCTCGGGAGAAATTGTGTTAACATTTTTGGGGGCTTTTTCTCCTTTTACCCCTTATGAAAAGGTCAAGTTTATATATTTTTTTTTACACTAACATGCTGGTGGTGTTCCATACTTTTCATTTTCACAAGAGGTAAAAGGGAAAAAAAAGACCCCAAAAATTAGTAACACAATTTCTCTTGAGTACAGAAATACCCCATATGTGGGTGTAAAGTGATCTGCAGGTGCACAGCAAGGCTCAGGAGTAAGAGTGCACTATGTACATTTGAGGTAATTTTCACGGGTGGATGATTTTACAGCGGTTCTGACATAAACGCAAAACACTACCCACATGTGACCCCATTTTGGAAACCCATTTTTTTTTCTGTTCTGGCGCCATAGGGGCTTCCTAAATGTGACATGCCCCCCAAAAACCATTTCAGAAAAACTCGCTCTCCAAAATCCCATTGTTGCTCCTTCTCTTCTGAGCTTTGTAATACACACGCTGAGCACTTGACATACACATATGAGGTATTTCCTTACTCGAGAGAAATTGGGTTACAAATTTTGGGGGGCTTTTTCTCCCTTTTACCCGTTGTAAAACTTCAAAAACTGGGTCTACAAGAACATGCGGGTGTAAAAAAAATAAAGATTTTGAATTTTCTCCTTCACCTTGCTGCTATTCCTGTGAAACACCTAAAGGGTTAACACACTTACTGAATGTCATTTTGGATACTTTGAGGGGTGCAGTTTTTATAATGGGGTAATTTATGGGGTATTTCTAATATGAAGACCCCTGGTGTCTTCCAAAAGTAAAAACACGTAAATTTTATGATGGGGGACATATCTCAGGACCTACTGGATGTATTTAAGTAAGTGACCCCTGTTCACCCACACTATAACCCAGTGTATTGAGTTTAGTGCGGGTGAAATAATTGTCAGTTTCTGTTTAACTGCCATCTGTCAACAGATTTATGCTGCCCTGTCCTAAACTGCTGTATTACTATTCTTTGTAGGTGCTACATATCTTAAAGGGGTACTCCACTGGAAAACATATATCTTTTTTTTATCAACTGGTGCCAGAAAGTTAAACAGATTTGTAAATTACTTCTATTAAAAAATCTTATTCGTTCCAGTACTTATCAGCAGCTGTTTGATCCACAGGAAGTTCATTTCTTTTTGAATTTCCTTCCAGTCTGACCAGTGCTCTCTGCTGACACCCCTGTCTATGTCAGGAACTGTCTAGAGCAGGATAGGTTTTCTGTGGGGATTTGTTTCTGCTATGGACAGAGGTGTCAACAAAGAGCACTATGGTCAGACAAAGGAAATAAAATAAAAAAAACTTCCAGTACTTATCAGCTGCTGTATGATTCACAGGAAGGATTAAGATTTTTTTAATAGAAGTAATTTACAAATCTGTTTAACTTTCTGGCACCAGTTGATGTAAAAAAATAAAAAAGAAATGTTTTCCAGTGGAGTACCCCTATAACTACTAAAAGAGCATATGTTTCGTAGTCCGTGATATTCATTAGCATCTCTTCTGGTCCACCTGACAATGATTAGCAACATTCTGGCTGTGACAAATATTGGCAGAATGCTACTTATCACTAGCAAGTGGGTTGGCAAGAATGGCAGCTCATGAATATAGCACACTACTGAGCGAGCATGCACTTCTAAGTCTGCAGTGATTTAATCAGAAATGTAGCATCTACAAAGAAGAGTAAAAGGGTGCATAGCACTAGGTTTGAGTTGCCTCAGATTGGGGACAGATTATAATAAAAAATGTGTTTTACATTAAGGAAATAAGTTACACAATAGGTAATTTTCCGATGATCCATTTCTTGTAAATACATATCTTGCTCACTGAATATAGCCTTCGGCTCGTTTCTAGAGGTAAGAACTTGTTTAATAAAACAACAGACTCCTGCAAGAATACATTTTTATAACCACTTAAAGGGGTACTCCGCCCCTAGACATCTTATCCCCTATCCAAGGATAGGGGATAAGATGTCTGATTGCAGGGGTCCCGCTACTGGGGACCCCCGCGATCTCTCTTGCAGCCCCCGAGTCATAAGCTCTCCGGAGCTAGGTTTGCTCAGTGGTCGATTACAGGGGCTGGCTGTTCATGATGTCATGGCTCTGCCCCTCGTGATGTCACACCCCGCCCCTTAATGCAAGTCTGTGGGAGTGGGGCTTGGTAAGTCATGCCCCCTCCCATAGACTTGAATTAAGGAGGTGGGGCATGATGTAATGAGGGGGCGGAGCCATTACATCACAAACCACCGGTCCCTGTATGGCGAGTCATCAACTACGGAACAAACCTAGCCCCGGAGAGCTAAGGACTTGGGGGCTACAGGAGAGATCGCGGGGGTCCCGCTGCTGGGGGACATCTTATCCCCTATGCTTGGATAAGGGATAAAATGTCTAGGGACAGAGTACCCCTTTAAGAACACAGCCCATTTTGACCTTTAGGACACAAGAAACTTAAAATTTTAGCATTTTCGTTTTTTCCTCCTTGCTTTCTATGAGCCATACCTCTTTTGTACTTTGACACCTTTCATTTTACGATAGAATTTATGGTACAACCAAAAAAATATTTATTATGTTTGGAAATTGATAAGAACTGAAATTTTGTGCCATGATCTGTAGTTTACACTTGGATATACATTTTTTTTTTATATATCATTTTTCTGGGATGTGGTGTGACAGCAGCAATTTTGGAATAATTTTTTTTTTTTACGTTTTACGCCGTTCACCGTACAGTATCATTAGCATAATATTTTAATAGATCGGACATTTCTGCACACGTCTATACCAAGTATTGGTATTTTTATTCTCTTTGGAAAATGGGGGGGAAAATGTGACTTTTTTTTTTTTTTCTTATTGGGGAGGGGCTTATTTACGTTTATTAAAACGGTTTATTAAAACTTTTTTAACTTAGACACTTTTTAGTCCCCATTGGTTACAAATTGTTGAAATAATTAGATTGAAAATCAGTGTTATTTGCAATCTACTTTTCTGGTCTGCTAGAATTCAGGAGCAGGCTGGAGCTGGTAAATAGAGCTTTGTTGGCCATCTTTACTGATTGGACCGCTGTGATTTACCTGCAGGCGGTCCGATCATTTTGGTACAACCACTGCATACTACAGATGACATGATCGTTATTGCACTGAATCTTAACCTCTTCAGGACCCATGACTTATGCATACGTCTTCACACCCTGGGTCTTAAGGACCCATGACGTATGCATACGTCATGTCTTTTCCTGGTCTCCGCCGCTCACCCGGTGAAGATCGGAAGCGGATCCCTGCTGAAATCCTTCAGCAGGGATCCAGGGCAAACGCCGAGGGGGGCCATGTATGCCCCCCATGTCGGCGATCGCCGCAAATCGCAAGGGAAATCGCCCTTGCGATCTGCGGCGATACCGGGCTGATCGGGTCTCTGGGACCCGACCGCCCGGTAATTTCGCATGATCCCGGCTGTCACAGACAGCCAGGACCATGCTGAAGAATAGGAGCGAAGTGGCAAGCCGGCCACCTCCTCCTATTCCCTGCGATCTGTCGGTTAGTTAACCGACCAATCGCAGGAGGGGGGGCAGTTACTTCCTCCCGACCTGCCCGGCCCATGAAAGTCCGGAGAGGACGGGAGGAAGACCAGAGGACGTGGCGGGGGACGGGGGAGTGCTGGGGACCGACCCCGGTACTTACCTCGTCCCTGAAGACCCAGATCCCGGCGAGGAAGATGGCGGCGGCGACAGGTGAGTAGATTTTCAGCCGCGGTCGGGCACTTTACAGCAATGCACGTCGCCGTAAAGCGACATGCATTGCTGTATTGGGACCCTATATACTACAACTCCCAGCATGCCCAGACAGCCCTTGGCGTCTGGGCATTCTGGGAGTTGCAGTTTTGCAACATCTGGAGGTCCACAGTTTGGAGACCACTGTGCCCTTCCAGATGTTGCAAAACTACACATTCTCAGCATGCCCTTACTGTCCAGGCATGCTGGGAGTTGTAGTTCTGTAACATCTGGCCCTTCAGATGTTGCAGAACTACAACTCCCAGCATGCCTGGACAGTTTTGGCATACTGGGAGTTGTAGTTTTGCAACATCTGGAAGGGCACAGATTGGGGACCACTGTATTAGTGGTCTGCAAACTGTAGTCCTCCAGATGTTGCAAACTACAACTCCAAGCATGCTGGGAGTTGTAGTTCGGCAGCATCTGGCTCTAAAGATGTTGCCGAACTACTACTCCCAGCATGCCTGAGAATTTTTGGGAGTTGTGGTTTTGCAACAACAGGAGGTACACTGGTTGGGAAACGTCTGTTTCCTAACTCAGTGTTTCCCAACCCGTGTGCCTCCAGCTGTTGCAAAACTATAACTACCAGCATGCACTGATAGACTGTGCATGCTGGGAGTTGTAGTTTTGCAACAGCTGGAGGTCCCCCACTTGTGAATGTACAGGGTACATTCACATGGGCAGGGGGCTTACAGCGAATATCAGGCTGCAGTTTGCGATGCAGCTAATTTTGCGCGGCAGCTCAAACTCACACCGGAAAAATCTATGTAACCCCCCCGCCCGTGTGACTGTACCCTAAAAACACTACACTACACTAACACAAAATAAAATAAAAAGTAAAAAACAGTACATATACACATACCCCTACACAGCCCCCCTCCCCTCCCCAATAAAAATGAAAAACGTCTGGTACGCCACTGTTTTCAAAATGGAGCCTCCAGCTGTTGCAAAACAACAACTCCCAGTATTGCCAGATAGCCGTTGACTGTCCAAGCATGCTGGGAGTTTTGCAACAGCTGGAGGCACCCTGTTTGGGAATCACTGGCATAGGATACCCCTATGTCCACCCCAATGCAAATCCCTAATTCAGGCCTCAAATGCACATGGCGCTCTCACTTTGGAGCCCTGTCGTATTTCAAGGCAACAGTTTAGGGTCACATATGGGGTATCGCCGTACTCGGCAGAAATTGCCTAACAAATTTTGGGGGGCTTTTTCTCCTTTCACCCCTTATGAAAAGGTGAAATTGTGGTCTACACCAGCATGTTAGTGTAAAAAAATAAATTTTTTACACTGACATGCTGGTGTTGCTATACTTTTCATTTTGACAAGAGGTAAAAGGGAAAAAAGCCCCCCACAATTTGTAATGCAACTTCTCCCGACTACGGAGATACCCCATATGTGGGCGCAAAGTGCTCTGGGGGCGCACAACAAGGCTCAGAAGGGAGAGTGCACCATGTACATTTGAGGTGATTTGCACAGGGGTGGCTGATTGTTACAGCGGTTTTGACAAACGCAAAAAAAACAAAGCCCCACAAGTGACCCCATTTCGGAAACTACACCCCTCACGGAATGTAATGAGGGGTGCAGTGATAATTTACACCCCACTGGTGTCTGACAGATCTTTGGAACAGTGGGCTGCGCAAATTAAAAATTTTGTACAGCCCACTGTTCCAAAGATCTGACAGACACCATTGGGGGGTAAATGCTCACTGTACCCCTTGTTACGTTCCTCAAGGGGTCTAGTTTCCAAAATGGTATGCCATGTGGGGGTTATTTTGCTGTCCTGGCACCATAGGGGCTTCCTAAATGCGACATGCCCCCGAGCAAAATTTGCTCTCAAAAAGCCAAATATGACTCCTTCTCTTCTGAGCATTGTAGTTTGCCCGTAGTGCGCTTCAGGTCAACTTATGGGGTACCTCCATACTCGGAAGAGATGGGGTTACAAATTTTGGGGGGTATTTTCTGCTATTAACCCTTGCAAAAATGTGAAATTTGGGGGGGAAACACACATTTTAGTGAAAATTTTTTATTTTTTTTTACGTATGCAAAAGTCGTGAAACACCTGTGGGGTATTAAGGCTCACTTTATTCCTTGTTACGTTCCTCAAGGGGTCTAGTTTCCAAAATGGTATGCCATGTGTGTTTTTTTTTTTGCTGTTCTGGCACCATAGGGGCTTCCTAAATGCAACATGCCCCCCCAAAACCATTTCAGAAAAACGTACGCTGCAAAATCCCCTTGTCGCTCCTTCCCTTCTGAGCCCTCTACTGCGCCCGCCGAACACTTTACATAGACATATGAGGTATGTGCTTAGTCGAGAGAAATTGGGCTACAAATAGAAGTATACATTTTCTCCTTTTACCCCTTGTAAAAATTCAAAAATTGGGTCTACAAGAACATGCGAGTGTAAAAAATGAAGATTTTGAATTTTCTCCTTCACTTTGCTGCTATTCCTGTGAAACACCTAAAGGGTTAAAATGCTGTCTGAATGTCATTTTGAATACTTTGGGGGTGCAGTTTTTATAATGGGGTCATTTGTGGGGTATTTCTAAGATGAAGACCCTTCAAATCCACTTCAAACCTGAACTGGTCCCTGAAAAATTGTGATTTTGGAAATTTTGTGAAAAATTGGAAAATTGCTGCTGAACTTTGAAGCCCTCTGGTGTCTTCCAAAAGTAAAAACACGTAAATTTTATGATGCAAATATAAAGTAGACATATTGTATATGTGAATAAAATAAAATAATATTTGGAATATCCATTTTCATTACAAGCAGAGAGCTTCAAAGTTAGAAAAATGCTAAATTTTCAAATTTTTCATCAAATTTTGGGATTTTTCACCAAGAAAGGATGCAAGTTACCAAAAAATTTTACCACTAAGTTAAAGTAGAATATGTCACGAAAAAACAATCTCGGAATCAGAATGATAACTAAAAGCATTCCAGAGTTATTAATGTTTAAAATGACAGTGGTCAGATGTGCAAAAAATGGCCGGGTCCTAAGGTGTAAAATGGCTGGGTCCTTAAGGGGTTAAGGGCTAATGGCAGGCATCAGGATGATCAATGATATCCACCATTACCTGTGGGTCCCCGGCTGCTGATAGCAGCAGGGACCCGCAGTCTATGATAGCGCAGCTCCTGTGCCCACTTCATAGCCGGGACAGAATTCAGAAAGTACATGAATGTCCTGATGCACCAAGTACCAGGCCGCCAGGGTGTTCAGGTGAGTCCTGTGTCCCCAAGTGGTTAAGCCATGAAACTACTGTTCAAATAAAAACAAAGTAAATTCAGTTTTGGTATCTATTGCTTGGTCAATACTTCAGGGCAGCATAAATCTGGTGAGAGAATCTTGTTAAAGGAAAACTGTCAGCCTGTTCG
Source organism: Hyla sarda (assembly GCF_029499605.1). Taxonomy (NCBI): domain Eukaryota; kingdom Metazoa; phylum Chordata; class Amphibia; order Anura; family Hylidae; genus Hyla; species Hyla sarda. The sequence continues at coordinate 348,802,959 of NC_079189.1, forward strand.
GCCACACTAAACCCAATACCCTTTGTTATAGTGTGGGTGCATTTCCATGGAGGGGTCACTTACTTAAATTGCTTCAATAGGTCCTGAGATATCAACTTCTGAAGTTCCCAAGCTGTACTCAGGGAACTGCACAGTGGAGGTGGCGCCCCCCGGCTGGCTGCTTCTGTCTCCTTTGTTACCTCCTAATCCCGCCCACGCTATTTGAATATTCATAGTCTCTAACTTCACGTCCTAGTGGAGCACAGCGCTCTCTTGGTAGATTTAACCCCTTAAGGACCAGGCCATTTTACACCTTAAGGACCAGAACGTTTTTTGCAATTCTGACCACTGTCACTTTAAACATTAATAACTCTGGAATGCTTTTAGTTATCATTCTGATTCCGAGAGAGTTTTTTCGTGACATATTCTTCTTTAACTTAGTGGTAAAATTTTAAGTAACTTGCATCCTTTCTTGGTGAAAAATCCCCAAATTTGATGGAAAAAAATGAAAATGTTGCCTTTTTCGAACTTTGAAGCTCTCTGCTTGTAAGGAAAATGGATATTCAAAATATATATTTTTTGGGTTCACATATACAATATGTCTACTTTATGTTTGCATCATAAAATTTATGAGTTTTTACTTTTGGAAGACACCAGAGGGCTTCAAAGTTCAGCAGCAATTTCGAAATTTTTCACAAAATTTTCAAACTCACTATTTTTCAGGGACCAGTTCAGTTTTGAAGTGGATTTGAAAGGTCTTCATATTAGAAATACCCCATAAAAGACCCCATTATAAAAACTACACCCCCAAAAGTATTCAAAATGACATTCAGTAAGTGTATTAACCCTTTAGGTGTTTCACAAGAATAGCAGCAAAGTGAAGGAGAAAATTCAAAATCTTCATTTTTTACACTCGCATGTTCTTGTAGACACAATTTTTGAATTTTTGCAAGGGGTAAAAAGGAGAAAATTTTTACTTGTATTTGAAACCCAATTTCTCTCGAGTAAGCACATACCTCATATGTCTATGTAAAGTGTTCGGCGGGCGCAGTAGAGGGCTCAGAAGGGAAGGAGCGACAAATGGTTTTTGGGGGGCATGTCACCTTTAGGAAGCCTCTATGGTGCCAGGACAGCAAAAAAAAAAAACACATGGCATACCATTTTGGAAACTAGACCCCTCAGGGAACGTAACAAGGGGTAATGTGAACCTTAATACCCCACAGGTGATTCACGACTTTTGCATATGTAAAAAAATATATATTTTTTTTACCTAAAATGCTTGGTTTCCCAAAAATTTTACATTTTTAAAAAGGGTAATAGCAGAAAATACCCCCCCAAAATTTGAAGCCCAATTTCTCCCGATACAGAAAACACCCCATATGGGGGTGAAAAGTGCTCTGCTGGCGCACTACAGGTCTCAGAAGAGAAGGAGTCACATTTGGCTTTTTGAAAGCAAATTTTGCTCTGGGGTCATGCCGCATTTAGGAAGCCCCTATGGTGCCAGAACAGCAAAAAAAAAAAAAACACATGGCATACCATTTTGGAAACTAGACCCATCGTGGAACGTAACAAGGGGTAACTTGAACCTTAATACCCTACAGGTGTTTCACGACTTTTGCATATTTAAAAAAAATATATATATTTTTTTACCTAAAATGCTTGTTTTCCCAAAAATTTTACATTTTTAAAAAGGGTAATAGCAGAAAATACCCCCCAAAATTTGTAACACAATTTCTCCCGAGTACGGCGATACCCCATATGTGGCCCTAAACTGTTGCCTTGAAATACGACAGGGCTCCAAAGTGAGGGCGCCATGCGCATTTGAGGCCTAAATTAGGGACTTGCATAGGGGTGGACATAGGGGTATTCTACGCCAGTGATTCCCAAACAGGGTGTCTCCAGCTGTTGTAAAACTCCCAGCATGCCTAGACAGTCAACGGCTATCTGGCAATACTGGGAGTAGTTGTTTTGCAACAGCTGGAGGCTCCGTTTTGGAAACAGTGGCGTACCAGACGTTTTTCATTTTTATTGGGGAGGGAAGGGGAGGGGGACTGTGTAGGGGTATGTGTATACGTAGTGTTTTTGACTTTTTATTTTATTGTGTGTTAGTGTAGTGTTTTTAGGGTACAGTCGCACGGGCGGGGGTTCACAGTAGTTTCTCGCTGGCAGTTTGAGCTGCGGCAGAAAATTTGCCGCACCTCAAACTTGCAGCCGGATACTTACTGTAATCCTCCGCCCATGTGAGTGTACCCTGTACATTCACATTGGGGGGGGGGGGGGGGGAACATCCAGCTGTTGCAAAACTACAACTCCCAGCATGTACGGTCTATCAGTGCATGCTGGGAGTTGTAGTTTTGCAACAGCTGGAGGCACACTGGTTATGAAACAGAGTTTGGTAACAAACTCAGTGTTTTGCAACCAGTGTGCCTTCAGCTGTTGCAAAAGCTACAACCCCCAGCATGTACGGACAGCGGAAGGGCATGCTGGGTCTTGTAGTTATGCAACAGCTGGAGGCATACTACTTTGGCTGTGCAAGCTGGGGATTGCAGTTATGCAACAGCTGGCGACACACTGGTTTGTTACTTAACTTAGTGTGCCTTCAGCTGTTGCAAAACTACAACTCTCAGCAGTCAGACAGCCAACGGGCATGCTGGGAGTTGTAGTTATGCAACCACCAGATGCACCACTACAACTACCAGCATGCACTTTAGCTGATTGTGCAAGCTGGGAGTTGTAGTTATACAAAGGCTGAAGGTACACTTTTCCATAGAAAGAATGTGCCTCAAGCTGTTGCAAAACTACAGCTCCCAGCATGCCCTTTTTGCATGCTGGGGGCTGTTGCTAAGCAACAGCAGGAGGCTGTCACTCGCCTCCAACGATCCAGCCGCATCAAGTCAGTCCCTCGTCGTCTCCGCCGCCGCCGCTGCTCCTTGGGCCCCGATCCCAACAGGGATGCCGGGGATCGGGGTCCCCAGCACCTGGGGTGGACGTCCTGCACCCGCTCACGTCCTCCGGAAGAGGGGCGGAGCGGGTTGCGGGAGTGACACCCGCAGCAGGCGCCCTGATTGGTCGGCCGGCCGACGAATCAGGGCGATCGTGAGGTGGCACCAGTGCCACCTCACCCCTGCTGGCTCTGGCTGTTCAGAGACGGCCCCGATCAGCCAATAATTCCGGGTCACCGGGTCACTGGAGACCCGATTGACCCGGAATCCGCCGCAGATCGCTGGACTGAATTGTCCAGCGATCTGCGGCCATCGCCGACATGGAGGGTCATCATGACCCCCCTGGGCGATATGCCCCGATGCCTGCTGAACGATTTCAGCTGGCATCGGGCACCGGCTCCGCTCCAGATGGTTGCGGGGGGCCGGTAAAACACATGACGTTCTCATACGTCATGTGTCCTTAAGGACTCGGAAATGGAGACGTATGAGAACGTCATGTGTCCTTAAGGGGTTAATCATAAAGTTAGAGCAGGGCAAAATAATTCCAGTTAGAAAATGAAACCACATGAACTAAAAAACAATATGTATGTGGTTTAAATGAACATCTTGATCTCAGCAACAATTTGCAGTACACACCTTTAATTTTTCTTGTCTGGCAAAAGAAACACTACTAATTGCCATAGCTTGCCTAGGAAAGCTTTGGCTGTGTCTGTGCTTTCACTCCTTTCTGACTCAACCCTTCAAATCTGTTCTAGTGCAGCAATCATTCTTTACCTGCTTAGCGTTTGAGGGCCATACATGTGGAAATACCATATAGAAACAATAATAGCAATATTTTGTAGGCCAGTGTAATAAAGGAAAAAAATTCTGGTTAATTGGCGCTACCACTTCTAATTATGCTGCAATTTTATCACCAATTATTTCCTGAAATCTCTTTAACAATTTAGGAAAATTGGACTATTCGCTGTAAAATTGTGCGATGTTTTCAACAACTTGAGAAAATAGCAGTAAAATTGCAAAGGTAACTTAACGCCGTGTGAATACAGCCTTATAGATCGACAAAGTCGGAAAATAAAAAGCCTGCTATGATATTTGCTTAAAAATTTGTGCCATTTTCTGGCTTTAAGAAAGATCTTGGCCACACACTTGGCAAACTATGTCCAATTTGCCATCGACAGTGCAGTAGAATTTTTATGCATTTTTGGTGCACATGGTTTTCAACTATTTTTGGTTCAGTTTACCCCAAAAACTAGAAGTGCATCGATTCATTAACCCCATGGCAGACATGTACAGTGGGGATCAAAAGTTTGGACACCCCAGGTAAAAATTTGTATTAATGTGCATAAAGAAGCCAAGGAAAGATGTAAAAATCTTCAAAAGGCGTCAAATTACAGACTCTTAGAATTTGTCAACAAAAGTTAGATTTTATTTCCATCAGTTACACTTTCAAAATAACAGAAAACAAAAAAATGGCGTTTGGGCACCCTGCAGAGTTAATGTCTTGTACTGCCCCCTTTGGCAAGTATCACAGCTTGTAAATGCTCTTTGTAGCCAGCCAAGAGTCTTTCAATTCTTGTTTGAGGTATCTTTTCCCATTCTTCCAGTTGTTTGAGATTTCTGGGCTGTCTGTCACGTACTGCTCTTTTAAGGTCTATACATAGATTTTCAATTATGTTAAGGTCAGGAGATTGTGAAGGCCATGGCAAAACCTTCAGTTTACGCCTCTTGATGTAATCCCCCGCAGATTTCGAGGTGTCTTTAGGATCATTATCCATTTGTAGAAGCCATACTCTCTTTAACTTCAGCTTTTTCACAGATGGCATAAAGTTAGCAATTTTATTGAATCCATTTTTCCTTCTACTCGTGAGATGTTCCCTGTGCCACTGGCTGCAATACAACCCCAAAGCATGATTGATCCACCCCCATGCTTAACAGTTGGACAGAGGTTCTTTTCATTAAATTCTTCAAATGTACCGTTGCTCATTCCGGCCAAAAAGTTCAATTTTAACCTCATCGGTCCACAGAACTTGTTTCCAAAATGCATCAGGCTTGTCTATATGTTCATTTGCAAAGTTCAAACGCTGATTTTTGTGGTGAGGATGTAGAAGAGGTTTTCTTCTGATGGCTCTTCCATGAAGACCATATTTGTACAAGTATCTCTTTATAGTGGAATAGTGTACCACAACTCCAGTGTCTGCCAAATCTTTCTGGAGGGATTGTGCAGTCAAACATGGGTTTTGAATTGTTTTACTCACAATCCTGCGAGCTGTTCTGTCTGACTGCCATTTCTTAATTACATTCTGAACAGAGGATAATTGACATCTGAAAACATTTTGCTATCTTATAGCCTTCCCCAGCTTTGTGAGCGTCAATTATTTTCAGTTTCAGATTTCTAGACAACTGCTTAGAAGAACCCATGGTGCTGATTGTTGGGGCAAGGTCAGATGAGTCTGGGCATTTAAAACCTTTGAGATTGACATCACCTGGTCTTCCCAGATGATGATTGAGAACAATCCATGACACTGGCAGGTCTTGGCTTTGCAAAGGGGACATTTTTTGTTTTCTGTTATTTTGAAAGTGTGATGGAAATAAAATCTAACTTTTGTTGACTTATTAGAAGAATGTCTAATCTGTAATTTGATGCCTTTTGGAGATTTTTCCATCTTTTCTTTGCTTCTTGCACATTGATACAAATTTTTACCTGGGGTGCCCAAACTTTTGATCCCCACTGTATGTCATGACCGAGGAGGTTTTCCCAACCTATGACATGTACATGTACGTCATGCAGATAGATAACTGCCGCGATTTGCGGCATTGCGCTGCGCCGGATTAGATGGTAGCTATCACTGATAGCCAGCCATCTTCTCTCAGGACCCATGGGGGTTTCCTGAGAAGAGCAGTGTGTGTGTCCCAATCGTGAGGATCTGGACTCTCACACTGCTCTGCTCAGTGTCCCTTCCCCAGTGTTCCTTACAGGTGAATAGCTCCCTGTGCCCTCCGGCATTATTCCTTTCAGGAGTAAAGTGCCATATTTTTATTTATTTACTTATTTTTTTAATTGTCAAACCGCACAGGACACCAGAGGGAGCGGATTCAGTAGCTTAAAAAAAAAGAAAAAAAAAAAAAGATAAATAGTTGTAAATATTTATTTAAATCGAGGTTTAGGCTCTCATATTTTACATACCCCCCGCACACATGTGAAATCGCAACATACCCCCACCTATAAAGTGTGAAACACCTGCTGAAAAAAAAAAAATGTTGACCTACCTGGTCATTACAAAGGGTGCACTCAGCAGAAGGAGCTTACTAGTTTCTTGCCTCTGAAACTGAGATGGCCGGTAAGGGAGAAGAGGAATATGCCCCATTCCTCTTGTCCTCTTCCAGTAGTGATGAGGAACCGCAACAAAGGTATTGCATTACACTGTCTGAGCCTGCTCCCTAAACAAGTGACCCTGTGTGGACCTCAGTACAACGGTGGCCACTGCAAATGTTCATGCTGTGAGAAAACAGGTTCTAAAAAATCTGCATCCAAAATGCCAAAAGGCACTTCTTTTTCTTTTGTCCCCTGTCGTATGACCAAACAGCAGCTTATGACCACCTAACGGGTACTGCTACGTCTGGGAGAAAGTGAGTAACAAAGTTTGGGGTGGCATTATCACTGTGTTCCTTGTAAAAGCGAGCAAATTTGTTCAAATTTGAGTCATCACTGACCCCGTGACCCTCATTCCCGTCATTATTTGAATTCCAATTTGTGTTTATAAAGTGTGAACTATGTACAATCTTTGAAAGGCGTTGTCTATACTGTAAACTGCCTTTCTTATATTCAATAAAGACTGCACTGTTTTACACTCTGAAGTCTACGGGAGTGCGCCATTTGAGCCAATAAATCGGATTTTTTCCTCCATGGCCACGAAGTCGGCCCCGCCAGGCTGTCTTCCTACCAGCAGTTTTTCTCCTGCATCTGCACCGCTGGCACAGCGGGACAAAGGGTCGGTTGCCTTCCGACACTGGACAATTCTTTCAAGCACTAATCAGTGTTGTGCCTGCCAGCACAACACACAAAGGTGAGCAATCTACCTATATCCCCTAACTTTCATCCCAAAATGTCTGGGATTAACCGTACTATCAGCGCCACTTTTGCTTTTTTTTCCCCCTTCCCGATATTTCAAAAAAAATTTAAGAATTGGGATAAACACATCATTGTTTTTTTTTTCCTTTTTTTTTTTTTTTTTTTTTTTTGTTGAATACCTGTTATGTTGCAGAAAAAAAATTATTGAATTTAAAAAAGTGCAAACAAAAAATTTGAAATTTAAAAATGTCATTGCACTTTGCTTAAAAGGATAGGGGATAAGATGCCTGATTCCGGGAGTCCCGCCGCTGGGGACTCCCATGATCTTGTTTATAATCAGTCCCCGTAGCTTGTTCACTCCGGGTCTGATTACCAGCGACCACAGGGCAGACGGCGTGTGATGTCAACACTCCGCCCCCGTGTGATGTCACGCTCTGCCCCTCAATTCAAGCATATGGGAGGGGGCGTGATAGCTACCACGCCCCCTCCCATAGGCTTGCATTGAGGGGAGGAGCGTGACGTCACACGGGAGCGGAGTGTTGACATCACACGCCGTCGGCCCAGTGGTTGCCGGTAATCAGACCCAGAGCGAACACGCTCCGGGGACTGATTATAAACGGGGTGTCGCGTGCAAGATCACGGGAGTCCCCAGCGGCAGGACTCCCGGGATCAGGCATCTTATCCCCTATCCCCTTTAATTCTTGTGAATCAGCTAATCAGTTAGTAAATGTCATTCTGAATTTCTAGCATACAGGTCCCTCAAATCCAGTTAAGAACTGAAGTGGTCCCTAAAAAAAAAAAAAGATTTTGAAATTACCTTGAAAAAAAAATGCTCTTATTACCGTATATAACTTCTAAAGCCCTAAAACGTCTAAGAATGTTAAACAAATGGTGCCAACATAAAGTATACATATTGTAGATGTGAAATAACTACATTTATTTGGCATGACTAATTCGGTTACTCGTAGATAATTACATATATGGGAAAGTGCAAATGTTTTTAAGTTTTCACTATTGTAGAGTTTTTCACAAAAACCCCTGTTTGTATGAACAAAATTTTTACCACTTATATAAAGCACAATATATCTCGAAAAAACTATCTCAGAATCGATTTGCTCAATAAAAGCATTCCAAAGATATTACAACAAAAAGGACACGTCAGAATTGAAAAAATGTCCTTGGTCATGAAGGGGTTAAGCTGTATTATTTAGGCTAGGTTCACACACTAGTAGAAAAGAAAAAAGAGGGATATGTGCAGCTCACAATTAAATATTCCCCGAGGTCAGAGGGACAAGCAGCTATACCCAAGCTGCAATATACAAAAATGTGAAAAAAGGTTTTTTTTTTTTTTTTTGTTTGTTTTTTTGTCCAGTCCTCCAGGAGAATAAATACTATATTCCAATACAATAATAAAAGATCGTGCTTCAATTATGATTAACTATAATGTTTTATTATAAAATTCTGATATATATAATTGTAGTTGTAGTTTCCCCCACAGAGGGCCCTTGTGGAGGGGATAAACAATTTATATCTCACAATAAAATATTTAAGAATATTAAGAATTAATAGAATTGATAGAATTCATCACTGATGCATAAACTGTATTGAATGGGTTAAGTACTTTTTGTGCAATCCTGCTTAAAACAAAAGTTCTTGGCAGTTCATAGTTGTAGATAATATTAGATACAGTAGCAGTGGGCTTCCTTTGAAAATGAAAGTATATAGACACAAAGTATCAGCAATTGACAGTCTTAGTCATATACAATGTTACCCGTCCTTAGCAGAGATCACAGCTCAGGTTTTGCTGGTTTGTGAGAGGCTTTCAGGCGCTGACAGCTCTGATTGAGGTGGCTGCAGAGAGGTACGTGCTGGAGGGAGCAGGTCACGATTGTGCTAGTGACCAGGAGGGAGCCTTTGGCCGGGGGAAGCTGTTCACTGTAGCTGGTGGTACTGGCGTGTGACGTCAGGATTTCCCGGGCTCTCTCCTCCAAGTCTCTCTGGCTTAATGGACCAGGCTGGATTAGGCTGCAATGCTGGATCAGATCAGGGAAGCTTTCAATCCTTAAAGTACAGGATATGTAAATACCGCTAGGTTAATTGTGCAGTTCAGATGCAGCGGTTTTTCAGTGATGAAATCAGGTAAGACGCGTTTCAGGGTTCTATACTCTGACCCTTTCTTCAGTAGTCATCAAGAGGCACTGTCATTGTTAAAAACTTTTCATATATTGCAGGACTCATTATAATATGACATTTCACAATATACACCTGTTAAAAAAAAAATTAAATTTTCACCTGAAATTCAAGCTCAAAATAGCCGCCACTAGCAGTCGCCTGTCTTTTAGCCAGACAAACTAGTCTAGATTTTACAGCATACTGGAAACCTGCCGTAAAGCATACCGGTATCCAGTATAGGAGATTTCTATTGCTTGTATGCAAAACTGCAGATAAAGGATGTGTGGACATGCTGGGAGCTGTAGTTTTTACAACAGCTGGAGGCAACACTGCTCTAACACAGTTATTTACAAACATTGCAGCTTCAGTTGTTACTAAACTACAACTCCCAGCATGCTGAAATAGTCAAAGCTTTCTCGGACTCCTGAATGACAAAGAAGTTGATCAGACGTTCAGGAGTCTGTGAAAGATGAATGACACACATAGTGACAGCTATGCTGATTTAGCATCCAGCTTTACTAGGAAAAGATAAAACAGAACATGTATTCATAAAAATGCTGTACTTTTATCAAAAAAATCCTTGCACTAATTTTATAAAGATCTATTCTTATATTTATACATTTTATCCTGTTATGAATTCACCATAATGTCTTCTGATTACTGCAGGCAAGCTCCAAGTATCGTCCTCTGACACATGACACAGCATAAAACCAGAGAGGAAAGGGTTACAGAGTAGAGAGTACTGATTGGCTGACTGCACAGGCTTGCTCCTGTGAGGGAGACAGACTGACACACCCCCTCCAGCCTGCACAATGAAAAAGTAACTCACCAGCAGATAAATGCTTATATCTCTGGATATATAGGTCTGAGACACATACAAATTATATGCACATGATCAGGATTGGGTCCTGAGTCACATATCACTTTTTTTTTTGCACTATGAGAGGTACGCTTTAAGTTTCCCTGTGACATATTGCACTGTAGGAACTACATTTAAAGAGCAGAATTTCTAAGCATCTTTGTGGATCACTATCTCCAGATAAGTAAAACTATCTACCACTAACAATTGAGAGGAGCTGGAAATAAAACCAGTCGCACCATTATCTACCACACACAAGTCGACTTAGACCTGTTCACCTTTAGCCTCAAGAAGTTTCTAAACGCTTCTACAGATGGACACACATCAGCCAGGATAACATGTGTTCTGCTTAGAGTGACTGACAGTTTTTTAGCTGATAATATTGCATCCTTCAATTGCCATGGTATGTACAAGGGGTTCATCACAAGGGGAAGGCCTGTCTAGTCCCTTGACCCAGTGGAAATAAATTTGATAAGTAGCCATTGACACATACTTGTGCAGTAGGCTCCAAGGAAAGGATATGCAACCAATGCAGGAAATTCCAAGGAAACCCCACGTGTTTCAAAACATGCTACAAAAAAAACCATTCTACTGAGTGTAAAGCTTTCTCATTGTCCAACAAAGCAATCATCCGAGATCCTGTTTTATTATGGTAAAGTTGCACCCGTCACGCCCCCTCCCATAGACTTGCATTTAGGGGGCGGGATGTGACATCACACACGGGCGGAGTCCAGACGTCACGATTCTCCGGCCCCATGGTCGTGAGGCTTCAGACCCCTGCGATCAGACATCTTATCCCCTATCATTTGGATAGAGGATAAGATGGCTAAGGGCTGGCGTACCCCTTTAAGTTTTATTTGTTGAATACCATATCCCATGAGATATAAAGAATGTGTGAGTTAAAAATCCAGCACGTATAACCACCTGTCCACTGTGTATATCAAGTTGCTGTATCGGCAAGCATTGGTGAGGCTGTTGCCTAGGCACACCTGTAGTGTATGCCCATGTTATGTGGTTCGTGCTGTACTTAAAAACACTTTCAAACTGCAATTTAAAAGTGTAGTTCAGCGTGAACCACATATCTTCATATCTCCAAGCAAGAGCCAGGGATACAGAGTTTGTATTTCCCAGCAGGCCGCAATATTTCAGTATACAAAGCTTGTCTCCCAATATATCAATGTATTATGCTTGTCTAATATTTCAATATATTAAAGGGGTATTCCAGGAAAACTCTTATTTTTTAATTTTTTTTTTATATCCATTGGCACCAGAAAGTTAAACAGATTTGTAAATTACTTCTATTAAAAAATCTTAATGCTTCCAATAATTATCAGCTGCTGAAGTTGAATTGTTCTATTCTGTCTGGCAACCCTTGTTTAACCCCCTTTAAGTTTTTCATCCCCCAAAAAAGTATCCTTATTGAAAAGCAGGGTGGCAACAAATGCAATTCATAGTTAAATATTTGACTCTTAATATGTCTATTTTTATTTTTTATTTTTTTTTATTTTTTTTACTGATCTGTCCTTCTTTTCTGATTTGGAATTTATTTTTTGTACTTTATTGCAGGCATTTAGCCTTAGCAGTTTTTAACCCCTCAAGGACCAGGTTTTTTTTTTTGCACTTTCATTTTTATCTCCTTACATTTTAAAAATCATAACCCTTTCAATTTTGCACCAAAAAATCCATATGATGGCTTTTTTTATTTTTATTTTTTGCGCTACCAATTCTACTTTGTAATGACATCAGTTATTTTACCCAAAAATCTACAGCGAAACAGAAAAAAAATTATTGTGGGACAAAATTGAAGAAAAACGCCATTTTGTAACTTTTGGGGGCTTCCATTTCTACACAGTATATTTTTCGGTAAAAATGACACCTTATCTTTATTCTGTAGGTCCATACGATTAAAATGATACCCTACTTATATAGGTTTGATTTTGTCGTACTTCTGAAAAAATCATAACTACATGCAGGAAAATTAATACGTTAAATTGTCATCTTCTGACACCTATAACTTTTTAATTTTTTCACGTATGGGGCGGTATGAGGGCTCATTTTTTGCGCAGTGATCTGAAGTTTTTAACGGTACCATCTTTGCATTGATAGGACTTATTGATCGCTTTTTATTCATTTTTAAATGATATAAAAAGTGACCAAAATTGCACTATTTTTTGCGCGTACGCCATTGACCGAGCGGTTTAATTAACGATATATTTTTATAATTCGGACATTTCCGCATGCAGTGATATCATATATGTTTATTTCTATTTACACTGTGTGTGTTTTTTTTTTTTTTATGGGAAAAGGGGGGTGATTCAAACTTTTAATAGGGGAGGGGTTAAATGATATTCATTCACTTTTTTTTCACTTTTTTTTTTTGCAGTGTTATAGCTCCCATAGGGACCTATAACACTGCACACACGGATCTTTATCATTGATCACTGGTTTCTCATAGGAAACCAGTGATCGATGATTCTGCCGCTTGACTGCTCATGCCTGGATCTCAGGCACTGAGCAGTCATTCGGCAATCGGACAGCGAGGCCCTCCCGCTGTCCTGTAAGCTGTTTGGGATGCCACGATTTCGCCGCTGCTATCCCGAACAGCCCACTGAGTTAACCGGCAGCTTTTACTTTCACTTTTAGCTGCGCAGCTCAGCTCTGAGCACTCGGCTAAAGGGTTAATATCGCGCGGCGCCGCGATCGGCGCTGCACGCTATTAGCGGCGGTCCCGGCTTCACTATGACGCCGGGCCCGCCGTGATATGATGCGGGGTTACCGTGTTACCCCGCGTTATATCACGGGAGCAGGACCAAGGACGTACCTGTACGTCCTAGGTCCTTAAGGGGTTAAGAAGGATCTGCGCTTGTCTTGGGGCTAAATGGCCATGTTGTGAGATTACCATAACACTGTGGCTAGCTGTTTGTTTCCTTTTTGCCTACAAATCCCATAATGCCATATTCCTCCCTCCCATTAATCAGCCACCCCACCCATTGAAACATAAATGAGCTGCATTCATTCAAAAGACCTGTGGTTTTGAATCGGGGTGCCTACAGCTGTTGCATTAGTTGCAGATTGATCTCCCTCCCACCAAGCGATCGCTCCACCCATTGAAGCAGACAGGCTCCCTGTCATCAGCTGACTAGTGAGGTCAGATCTCGGCCGTATTGCAAACTGGGAAAAATTTGAGACACCGGTCATTTTGTATGCTGTTAAAAATATAGATTGGGGTGAAAATCACATAAGAATTGTGAGAAAACCGTCACACACAGGTACAGACACTATATTATAAACTACACTAACTTTACAGCCCCTGTAGCATAGTCAAATAAATAAAAAATCCAAAAAAAACAGACTGTGGTGTGTAATGAATGTGCCACCAGTGTTTGGATGGTGGACAAGGAAAATGTGGGAGCTGCTTGTGTGTTGGCTGGTCAAAAGATCCTCTCCATTGGTGGTCTGTTTTGACCACTCACAGCCTGTTCACTGTGTGTGTGTGTGTGTGTGTGTGTGTGTGTGTGTGTGTGTGTGTGTCTCGTCTTAAAACGCTGCTTTCAACACCACCTGACAGCATGGCAGCCAATTTGTTGAAATTACTTTCCTGCTTCTCTCAGTCCAAAGATGCACTTTCACTGAATCTGTCAACTGAGCAAAATGTACACTGTACAAAAGTGTCCTCTGAGAGCCTTTTTATAGGACAGCAGGGGAACCTCTTTACTCCCAGTCAGTGTCTTATCAGACCAGACCCCACCTGTAATCCTTTACATGTCAGCCTGAGACATAACTGCATGCTGGGTTTTGCAGCAATCTGACATTTCTGGGTGCACTATTTTTGTCAATAAGTGTAGTATGTACAGAAAATGTGTGCCAGGTTTGGCCTGTGACATCTATACAAAGGTTTTGCTAGTTGTGCAGTAATAAATTCCCCAATAGGTAGACTGGCTATTTAGGATCAGGTAAAAGCTTGTTGACAACTCTGTGGAGATGCAGTGGTCATGACAGGCCATGTTGCCTTGATACTCTGATAGATGCTCTTAGTACTGTATATCAAAGCAGCATTGTTTGTATCTTATATTAACAATATAACCTTCATCACAGCTTTGCAGAGGGTGTTACTTATTTTTCCCGGTCTGTAGAATGCTGGATCTGCCTAGTTATACACTGATCAATGCCTAGTTCTCACATAGCAAATCTGACAAGTTATTTTACAATCTAGGAGCTTGGAAAAACTGTATCTGAATCACAAATGCCACAAATGCCTTGGGTAATATTTTGTGTTGCTATATTGGAGTAGATTGGCCTTTTTTAAAAGCTCTTTTTATTAAAGATGTGATGTTACCAAACTCAGTAGGTCTCTGACTGCCATGGTAAGCAATGGGCACCAGCTATTATTTAGCTTTTTTTTTAATGCAATGATTGTTTTTGACAGTGGCATATAAGGGGTTAAACGGCAGTGAGCATGATCGCGGATATCTGCTATTGACTGTAGGTGCCAGCCGTTAGTAGCTCCGCTCCTGAGTTCACTTTCTAGTCCCCAAGTGTGCACATGCTGAACCTGTCCCACATGTTGTCAAGGGGTTAACTTTCATCTTAAAGAAAAAAAACTTAAACCTTTTTAACAGGATGCAATAACATGGTGTGGATGGGGGACTAACTGTACGCCCATAATATATGTATAATAGCCAGACTCAGAAGCTGTGTAGGGAAGGATTTCTCTTGTATAGTATATGCCAACACTTGTTGCAAGTGACAAGCTAAGATCTGCCCGGGTGCTGCTGCATTCTTGTTTTTAGGAATGTTGCTCTAAGTTTTATAGGTAATAATCATGTTTTATTTCTTTCAGGAAAACTTTGAAGATGCATTTGAAAGTATCCCAGTGTAAGTATGATCAAAATATCTTATTGTAAACTAAGCCTTGGTACAGTTGTGTACACATGTTGTTCACACACATTAACACATTAAAGTGTCTCCATGTCCTTTAGAAACACTTTAACTTGTCACACACATGTTCAGACTCTGTGCCTTTTCCAGCTATCTGAATGGTCACAGTAGCATGCTTCATTTCCTGGCATACCATATTTTTCATCCAGCGGCACTAGACAGGTACCATTATACCCGAACTCCCTGGGATAAATGTTAGGGTATAAGAGCAAACTTAAAGGGTACCTCTCATCAAATAAACTTTTGATATATTTTAGATTAATGAATGTTGAATAACTTTCCAATAGCAGGTTCGAGAAAAATACAATAGAAAGAAGCATATTTTTCATTATCAGTCCTGTCAGCAAGCATTTCTGACTCATGCTGGAGTCCTAAACACTCAGAGCTGCCAGCCTGCTTTGTTCACAGCCAAACATGCTGTGAACAAAGCAGGCTGGCAGCTCTGAGTGTTCTCCTTTGTGAATAAAGCAGACTGGCAGCTCGTAGTGTTTAGGACGCCAGCATGAGTCTGAAATGCTTGCTGCCAGGACTGGTAGGGAGACCCCTAGTGGTCATTTCTTCAAAGTGGAAAAATAAATAGAAAGAAGCATATTTTTTAATAACATGCAATTGTAAAGTTATTCTGCATACATTAATCTATAATATATCAAAAGTTTTTTGATGAGAGGTACCCTTTAACCCCTTAAGGACCAAGGGCATACAGGTACGCCTTTGCTCCCCGGTACTTAAGGACCAAGGGCGTACCTGTACGCCCGTGGGAATTTCGGTCCCCGCCGCGTGCCGGGCAGGGACCGGGCCGGGTGACTGCTGATATCTATCAGCAGGCACCCCGCGCAAATTTTCAGGGGGGTCATTAGACCCCCCCATGTCGGCGATCGGCGCAAATCGCAAGTGAATTCACACTTGCGATTTGCGCCGATTCCGGGTCTATGGTGACCCGGAAAAGGAGGATCGCGGGTGTCCTAGACACCCACGATTCCCCTGTAGCGATAGGAGTGAGGTGGCAGAGGTGCCACCCCTCCTTTCTCTGCTATTGGTGGTCTAGACGCGACCACCAATAGCAGATCGGGGTCGGAGGGGTTTACTTTCGGTTTCCCCGTTCTGCCCACCCACAATAGGCGGGGCAGGAGGGGGAAAACGACAGGGACCGGCGCCGAAGATCCACTTGCCCATCGGCGACGGCAGCGGGCGACGATTGGCGGAAGAAGAGGACAGCGACGCAGCTTCCTGGATCCAACGGAAGCCGGTGAGTTACTTGGCAACATCTGGAGGGCTACAGTCTGAGACCACTATAGTATCAGACTGTATATATATATATATATATATATATATATATATCTATATATATATATCTCTAAATATATATATCTCTAAACTGTAACCCTCCAGATATTGCACAACTACAACTCCCAGCATGCCCAGAGAGATGTTTAGGCTTGCTGGGAGTTGCAGTTTTGCAACAGCTGAAGGTCTACAGTCTGAGACCACTGCAAAGTGATCTCTATACTGTGCATCTCCAGATCTTGCAAAACTACAACTCCCAGCATGCCCACACAGCAGTCTGCTGTCTGGGCATTCTGGGAGTTGTAGTTTTGCAACATCTGGAGGTCCACAGTTTGGAGACCACTGTGCAGTGGTCTCTAAACTATAGCTCTCCAGATGTTGCAAAACTGCAACTCCCAGCATGCCTAAACAGCAAACAGCTGTCTGCATGCTGGGAGTTGTAGTTGCGATCCCTCCAGCTGTTGCATAACTACATCTCCCAGGATGCCTTTCGGCGATCAGTACATGCTGGGAGTTGAAGTTTTGCAACAACTGGAGGCACACTGGTTGGAAAATACTGAGTTAGGTAACAGAACCTAACTGAAGGTTTTCCAACCAGTGTGCCTCCAGCTGTTGCAAAAGTACAACTCCCAGCATGCACGGTCTGTCAGTACATGCTGGGAGTTGTAGTTTTGAAACAGCTGGAGGTTTGCCCCCCCCATGTGAACGTACAGGGTACATTCACACTGGCCGGTTTACAGTAAGTTTTTCTGCTTCAAGTATGAGCTGCGGCAAATTTTTCGCCGCAGCGCAAACTCCTAGCGGTAAATTCACTGTAAACCTCCGCCAGTGTGAACGTACCCTAAAAACACTACACTACACTACACTTACACATAATAAAGGGTAAAACACTACATTTACACCCCCTTACACTGTCCCCCCAATAAAAATAAAAAACGTATTGTACGGCAGTGTTTCCAAAACAGAGCCTCCAGCTGTTGCAAAACAACAACTCACAGCATTTCTGGACAGCCACTGTCCAGGCATGCTGGGAGTTTAGCAACAGCTGGAGGCACCCTGTTTGGGAATCACTGGCGTAGAATACCCCTATGTCCACCCCTATGCAATCCCTAATTTAGTCCTCAAATGCGCATGGCGCTCTCTCACTTCAGAGCCCTGTCGTATTTCAAGGAAACAGTTTAGGGCCACATATGGGGTATCTCCGTACTCGGGAGAAATTGCACTACTAATTTTGGGGGCTTTTTTTTCCTTTTACCCCTTATGAAAAAGAAAAGTTGGGGTCTACACCAGCCTGTTGGTGTAAAAAAAAAAAATATTTTTTACACTAAGATGCTGGTGTTGTCCTTTACTTTTTATTTTCACGGGAGGTAAAAGGAAAAAAAGACCCCCAAAATTTGTAACGCAATTTCTCCTGAGTACGGAAATACCCCATATGTGGGCGTAAAATGCTCTGCGGACGCACAACAAGGCTCAGGAGGGAGAGCGCACCATGTACATTTGAGGCCTAAATTGGTGATTTGCACAGGGGTGGCTGATTTTACAGCGGTTCTGACATAAACCCAAAAAAATAAATACCCACATGTGACCCCATTTTGAAAAAGACACCCCTCACGGAATGTAACAAGGGGTATAGTGAGCCTGAAACACCCCACAGGTGTTTCACAAATTTTCATTAAAGTTGGACGGGAAAATGAAGAAAATTTTTTTTCACTAAAATGCTGGTGTCACCCTAAATTTTTCATTTTCACAAGGGAAAATAAAAAAAGCCCCCCAATTTCTTCTGAGTAAGAGCATACCCCATATGTGGATGTAAAGTGCTCTATGGGTGCACTACAATGCTCAGAAGAGAAGGAGCGCCATTGGGATTTTGAAGAGAAAATTTGTCCGGAATTGAAGGCCACTTGTGTTTACAAAGCCCCCATGGTACCAGAACAATGGACCCCCCCCCCATATGTGACCCCATTTTGGAAACTACACCCCTCATGTAATGTAATAAGGGGTACAGTACAGCATTTACGCCCCACAGGTGTCTGACAGATTTTTGGAACAGTGATCCGTGAAAATGAAAAATGTAATTTTCCATTTGCACAGCCCACTGTTCCAAAGATCTGTCAAACGCCAGTGGGGTGTAAATGCTCACTGCACCACTTATTAAATTCTGTGAGGGGTGTAGTTTCCAAAATAGGGTCACATGTGGGGGGGTCCACTGTTCTGGCACCACGGGGGGCTTTGTAAATGCACATGGCCCCTGACTACCATTCCAAACGAATTCTCTTTCCAAAAGCTCAATGGTGCTCCTCCTCTTCTGAGCATTTTAGTTCGCCCGTAGTGCACTTCAGGTCCACTTATGGGGTACCTCCATACTCGTAAGAGATGGGGTTACAAATTTTGGGGGGTATTTTCTGCTATTAACCCTTGCAAAAATGTGAAATTTGGGGGGAAACACACATTTTTTTTTTTTTTTTTACATATGCAAAAGTCATGAAACCCGTGTGGGGTATTAAGGCTCACTTTATTCCTTGTTACGTTCCTCAAGGGGTCTAATTTCCAAAATGGTATGCCATGTGTTTTTTTTTTTTTGCTGTTCTGGCACCATAGGGGCTTTCTAAATGCAACATGCCCCCCAAAAACCATTTCTGAAAAACGTACTCTCCAAAATCCCCTTGTTGCTCTTTCGCTTCTGAGCCTTCTATTGCGCCCGCCGAACAATTTACATAGACATATGAGGTATGTCCTTACTCGAGAGAAATTGGGCTACAAATATAAGTATACATTTTCTCCTTTTACCCCTTGTAAAAATTCAAAAATTGGGTTTACAAGAAAATGCGAGTGTAAAAAATGAAGATTTTGAATTTTCTCCTTCACTTTGCTGCTATTCCTGTGAAACACCTAAAGGGTTAAAACACTTACTGATTGTCATTTTGAATACTTTGGGGGGTGTAGTTTTTATAATGGGGTCATTTGTGGGGTATTTCTAATATGAAGACCCTTCAAATTCACTTCAAACCTGAACTGGTCCCTGAAAAAAAAGCTAGGTTCAAAATTTTGTGAAAAATTGGAAAATTGCTGCTGAACTTTGAAGCCCTCTAGTGTCTTCCAAAAGTAAAAACACGTCAATTTTATGATGCAAATATAAAGTAGACATATTGTATATGTGAATAAAAAAAATAAAAAAAAATTGGAATATCCATTTTCCTTACAAGCAGAGAGCTTCAAAGTTAGAAAAATGCTAAATGTTCAAATTTTTTCATAAAATTTTGGGATTTTTCACCAAGAAAGGATGCAAGTTACCACAAAATTTTACCACTATGTTAAAGTAGAGTATGTCACGAAAAAACTGTCTCGGAATCAGATTGATAAGTAAAAGCATTCCAGAGTTATTAATGTTTAAAGTGACAGTGGTCAGATGTGCAAAAAACGCTCTGGTCCTTAACCTCTTAAGGACCCATGACGTATGCATACGTCATGAGTCCCGGTCCTGTGATATAACGCGGTGTCACACGGTGACCCCGCATCATATCGCGGCGGGCCCGGCGTCATAGTGAAGCCGGGACCCGCCTCTAATAGCGCGCTGATCGCTGTGCCGCGCGCTATTAAAGCTGAGCCGCGCGGCTAAAAACTAAAGTGAAAGTGCCCGGCTAGCTCAGGGAGCTGTTCGGGATCGTCGCGGTATAATCTCGGCATCCCGAACAGCTGTAGCACAGGAGGAGGTCTTCTTACCTTCTCCTGTGCTGTCCGATCGCTGATTGAATGCTTCAAGCCTGAGATCCAGGCTTGAGCATTCAATCGCCGAAAACACTGATTGATCCATTCCTATGGAGATGGATCAGTCAGTGTAAAAGATCAGTACATGCAATGTTATAGCCCCCTATAGGAGCTATAATATTGCATAAGAAAAGTGTAAAAAAATCATTAACCCTTTCAATTATCCCTTCCCCTAATAAAAGTTTGAATCACCCGGCATTTCCAAAAATAAAAAAAACATTATGTAAATAATAATAAAAATAAACATATGTGGTATCGCCGCGTGCGGAAATGTCCGAATTATAAAAATATACCGCTTTTTATACCGCTCGTTCAATGGCGTACGCGCAAAAAAATTCCAAAGTCCAAAATAGCGCATTTTTGATCACTTTTTATACCACAAAAAAGTGAGTAAAAAGTGATCAAAAAGTCTGATCAGAACAAAAATGGTACCGCTAAAAACTTCAGATGACGGCGCAAAAAATGAGTCCTCAAAGCGCCCTGAACACAGAAAAATTAAAAAGTTATAGGGGTCAAAAGACGACCATTTTAAACGTATACATTTTCCTGCATGTATTCATGATTTTTTTCGGAAGTGATACAAATTCAAACCTATACAAATAGGGTATCATTTTAACCGTATGGACCTACAGAATAAAGATAAGGTATCATTTTTGACAAAAAATATACTGCGTAAAAACAGAAGCCCCCAAAACTTACAAAATAGTGTTTTTTTCATCAATTTTGTCGCACATTGATTTTTTTTTCCCGTTTCACCGTAGATTTTTGGGTAAAATGACTAATGTCATTACAAAGTAGAATTAGTGACGCAAAAATTAAGCCATTAAAAATTTTCACCTAAAATTATATATAAGAGTTATGATTTTTTAAAGTTAAGGAGGAAAAATTGAAAATGGAAAAACGGAAAAAGCCCGGGTCCTTAAGGGGTTAAGGGGTTAACCTTTCCTGCTGCTGAGCGTTGTTGGCAAACTTAAAAAAATCACCTTTTTATTTCTCAGTCAGATGTCAAGGAGGTGGAGCTGAGCTGCTTTAGATCAGTGCCTGCACCCTTCCTCTCCTGTCCTCACCTTCTACTCACTCCTTGACTGACATACAGGACTCACCTGTGAAACAATCAAGGTGTGAGTGAAGGAGGATGTGGGCCAGGCTATGACACTTAAGCAGTTTGGCACTGCCTCCTTGACACTTGATTTGGAAATAAGTGGGTAGTATAATAAATTTGGCAACCACCATCAGCTCCAGAAAAGGTACAGTTTGCGTTTACACCTTAATAGCATACTACTGTGTCTGCAGCTCTTGGCAGCAAATACAGCTGACAGATTCTCTTTCCTCCCAGTGTCTAATCAGACCAGACCCTGCCTGTAATCATTTACATGTGAGCCTGAGGCATAACTGCATGGTGTGTTTTGTGGTAATCTGACATTTCTGGGTGCACTATTTTTTGTCAAGTGTGTCAGATTCTTTTTAACCCAATGGACGTATATTTACATCTAGTCCTGGCTCCCGTTAGGTTAAGTACGCGCTTCATACTCAGTGGGTCCTGGTTGCTATCGGCAACCAGGATCCACAGCTAATACCGGACATCGCCGATCTGAACAAAGATGATCGCAGCATCTAAAACGGGATAAAAACACATGGCGGTTAGCTTAGCGGGCTGTTCGGGACCGCCATGGTGAAATTGCGGCATCCCGAACAGCTGAAGGGACAACAGGAGGGTCCTTACCAGCCTCCTCTCGATCCGATCTGTCCCTCGATGCACCAGCCAGACTCTGCAGGCTAGAACAATCGAGCACAGATAACACTGATCCATGCTATACGATGGCATAGCATTGAACAGTGTATGCAGTCTGATTGCATGTAATAGTCCCCAATGTGGCTAAAAAAAAGTTACTAAATGTGATTTAACCCCTTCAGTAATAAGTTTGAATCACCCCCCCCCCCCCCTTTTTCCCATTAAACCTCTTAAGGAACACAGGTTTTTTCATTTTCTTATTTTCTACCTCACCTTCTAAAAATCAGAACGCTTTAAATTTTGAACCTCCAGACCGATATGAGGGCTTGTTTTTGGCACCACCAATTAGACTTTGTAATAATTTCATCAATTATTTCACCATAAAATTAACAGCGAAACAAGAAAAAATCTTTTGGGGGCTTCTGATTCTACGCAGGGCACTTTGGTAAAAATAACACCATATCTTTATTCTCTAGGTCCATACGGTTACAAGGATACCTAATTTATATAGGTGTTATTTTATTTTACTCCTTAAAAATGTTTAAAATTGTCATCTTCTGATCCCCATAACTTTTATTTTTCCATATACAGGGATGTATGAGGGCTCATATTTTGTGCTGTGATCTGAAGTTTTTATTGGTACCATTTTAGTTTTGATGGGACAAATTAACATATTTTTATAGTTCGGACATTTACGCACGTGGCAATACCACGTATGTTTGTTTTTTTATGTTTATTTTTTATATGGAATTTGGGAAAAAGTAGGTGATTTAAAGGGGTACTCCGGTGAAAACCTTTTTTCTTTTAAATCAACTGGTGGCAGAAAGTTAAACAGATTTGTAAATTAGTACATTGTGAAGGAAAAGATGGCACTCACCCGATTCAAAGGACTTGTAAAGGTGACTTTAATACGTTCTTGTCATCCAAAGTGCATGTGCATAGCAGTATACAGCATACAGGTAGGTAAAGGCAGGCAAGGACGCCGGGAGACCCAGCGTGCAGGTTACAGCTGTCTCGCACCTCCGTGCTTCATGAGACCATTATGAAGCACGGAGGTGAGAGACAGCTGTAACCTGCATGCTGGGTCTCCCGGCGTCCTTGCCTGCCTTTACCTGCCTGTATGCTGTATACTGCTATGCACATGCACTTTGGATGACAAGAACGTATTAAAGTCACCTTTACAAGTCCTTTGAAGCGAGTGAGTGCCATCTTTTCCTTCACAATGTAGTATTGGAAGATTTCTGCCATTTTCTGTGAGATTGAGCACCACCCCTAGGACTATATTCACACTACACCCAGTTGCGGTTTTTGTTCACTCCTTGCAGAGCAGTGCCGGATAGTGTTTCTTTCGGGTTTAACTGGGATATATGTAAATTACTTCTATTAAAAAAAAATCTTAATCCTTCCTGTACTTATTAGCTGCTGAATATTACAGAGGAAATTTTTTTCTTTTTGGAATGCTCTCTGATGACAGCACAACCACAGTACTCTCTGCTGACGTTATTATAATAATTACACTTTATTTATTGTTGTCATTAGTGGGATTTGAACCCAAGTCCCCAGCACTGCAAGGCAGAAGTGCTAACCACTGAGCCACCATGCTGCCCTTAGCATACATCTGCTATGCATGGTTGCTAAAATGGACAGAGATGTCAGCAGAGAGCACTGTGCTCGTGATGTCATCAGTGTTCCAAAAAGAAAGGAATTTCCTCTGTAGCATTCAGCAGCTAATAACTACTGGAAGGATTAAGATTTTTTTAATAGAAGTAATTTACAAATATGTTTAACTTTCTGCCACCAGTTGATTTAAAAGAAAAAAGGTTTTCACCGGAGTACCCCTTTAAAACTTTTAATATGGCAGGGGTGTTTTTCAGCCAGGCTTTATCAATCTCAAGCCAGCTTTATTTCTCAGCCAGCGCTGGAGAAAAGGTAACCCCTCCGGCTACCTCAGAAGTGGATCATGGGGGGCGGCGGCGGCTATCCACCCCACTAGACCACCAGGGAGTGTTCAAAGATCCCTAAACGGGTTAATAGCTGGCTGTCTCTATTAACGGCTCCCCCAGATACAAGAATCAGCTGGGGCCTGCCGGTATGGCTCGAGTCGGGAACCGCGCCATACACTGTTAACGGCACAAGAACATGTATACACGTCCTTGGTCGTTAACAGGTTCAAAAAAAATATGTATGTAAACAAAAATAAACATGAACCTGTGGTACCGTCGCATGCATAAATGTCCAAACTGGAAACAATGCAGTTTAATTAACATTATATTTTTATAAAGTCCAAAATTGCGTATTTTTGGTTGCTTTTTATACATTTTTTTTAGGTTTATACAAAGTAATCAAAAAATACCATCAAAACCAAAAATGGTACCGATAAAAACTTTAGATCACGGCACAAAAAATGAGCCCTCATACATCTCTGTTTATGGAAAAATAAAAAAGTTATAGGGGTCAGCAAATGCCAATTTTTACACATACTAATTTTGGCGCATGTAGTTTAAAAATGTTTAGGTAGTAAAAGATCTGGTGTCCTTTTCACCGAAAAGTGCACAGCATAAAATCGGAAGCCTGCAAATTTTACAAAAAGGTGTTATGTTTTTTTTTGTTTTTTTTTTATATCTTTTTTTTTTTACAATTTTACCCCACAAATATTTTTTTTCTAGTTTCGCCGTAGATTTTGTGGATAAATGATTGTCATTAGAAAGTACAATCGGTGGTGCATAAACAAGCCCTCATATGCATCTGTAGGTGCAATATTGAAAGCGTTATGTATTTTCCACCTCACCTTCTAAAAATCAAAAGTGCAAAAATGAAAAAAAACTTGTGCTCCTTAAGCCGTTAAACTGCGTCTGCTGGGTGCAGAGAGGAATCCAATACAGTCAGTTGCAGCAGGGTCCCGACTGTATTACAACTGTACATCCTGCTGCTGACGTGTGGTCACAGTGACAGTGCCCATGCTATCAGGACAAGCCCTCTTCATCATGCCTTTTGGCAGGAGGACAAGCAGAGCATCCTGATTGGTTAAGAAATAAAAACGAACATCTGGTTGCTGTTGGCAGATTCTATTTTGACTACATTTTATTTAGGCAATGTTATGTCCTGATAAACAGATTTATCTCAGTGTTGTATCGTGTTACTAATGGTGTCCAATTATTTACCTAACTTTATAAAAGAAGTAAGTGTTCAGGGATGTGGAAATCCTATCACCCCACACAAGGTAGTTCCAAGCGCCGAGCAGGTGAATTCTTTAGCCATTTAGTCCTGCTTCAGGAAAGCAGAGCCAGGGCTCCTGTAATGAAGAAAACTGTCTCTAGAGCACCCTCATCCCGCTCAGGGATCCAGGACTCACTTCCAAGATTGCCCGAGCAAATGCCGCTTTAACCCCTTGCTGCAGAACGCTGTTTTTGTGCCACGCAACGATGCGGCATGGTTAAGAAGCGAGCTTAGGAGCTGAGCCGGCTTCATACCCACTTGGTCATGACTAAAACGGGACATCGCAGATCAGGCTGATGTCTGGCATTAAACCTTTAGACACTGCCATCAAAGTTGATTGCGGCATCTAAAAGTGGCAAAATCTAGTGTCACGATAAGCAAGTACTAAGGGAAGTATATTACCTGCTCCCCTGCCGTCCGATCGGTGCTCCAACGTTGCAGCCAGCCATTGCAGGCTGTAGCAATGGAGTGCAGATAACACTGATCAATACTGTTCTATGGAATACCATTGTTCATTGTTTGCAATCTCAAGATTGCAGGTAATAGTCCCCCTGTGGACAAAAAAATTGTAAATAAAGTGTTTAAAAAAATGAGATATATATATATATATATATATATATATATATGTAAGCCCCTTCCCTAATAAAAGTATTTATTTATTTTTTTAACCCCTTGGGGATGGAGCCCATTAGAACCCTAAGGACAGGAGATTTTTTGCAAATCTGACCACTATCACTTTAAACATTAATAACTCTGGGATGCTTTTACTTATAAATTAGATTCCGAGATGTTTTTTTCGTGACATTCTACTTTATAGGAGAAAATATATAATCAGAGATAATTATATGACCAGTCCTCAAAAATTAGTGAAAAGAGAAAAAAGAAAAAGGAAAGAGCAAGGGATAATGATGATAGTGATATACGATATGTGAGTGAATGAAAAAATCTGAGTGGAAAAATAAGAGTGATAAGAATGAGCTATTAAAGGGGAGTATAAAGGGTTTATACGATATCAAAGAGTGAATGGGTGCAGAGTAATAATCGGAAAAATTGGGGGTAATGAAAATGTTCCTTTCCTTATATATTTTCCTTTATTTTAAATAATAAAAATTTACAAAAATACATTGTACCATTCAGATATAACAACGTCACCAATCAAGAAAAGAAAAAAGACAAAAGGCCAAATAGCCATACTTATACTTGTTTACATCTGAGAAGTATACACAATCATTATTAATTAGTAGCCGGTATGTAGGAAAATCGGCAGCGGCTGTCCGGCGTCCTCGTGGCGTGTGAATAGCGCGCTAATTCACAGTGGTCCACTAGTCCGGGTCCTGCAGCGCTGTCTAGGCAGTATCGGCTGATAAAAATGTTAAACAAGGTTGAGATAAAAGTGGCTCATAAGTATAAAATAAGGCTAGACTCGTTTCACGACGTAATGTCGCATTCTTCAGTAGCCTGATTAGATTAAAACTTTAATCTAATCAGGCTACTGAAGAATGCGACATTACGTCGTAAAACGCGTCTAGCCTTATTTTATACATCTGAGCCATTTCTATCTCAACCTTGTTTAACATTTTTATCAGCCGATAAATGTCCCATTTAGGAAGCCCCCATGATGCCAGAACAGTAAAAACAAAACCAAATTGCATACAATTTTGGAAACTACGCCCCTCAAGGAACGTAACAAGTGGTACAATGAACCTTAACACCCCACAGGTGATTGACAAACTTTTGTTAAAAATCAAATTTTTCACTTTCACGTCCCACTTTAACAAAAGTTTGTCAATCACCTGTGGGGTGTTAAGGTTCATTGTACCACTTGTTACGTTCCTTGAGGGGTGTAGTTTCCAAAATAGTATGCCATGTGTTCTGTTTGGGGTAACACCAGCATTTTAGTGTTAAAAATCAAATTTTTCACTTTCACGTCCCACTTAAACACTAAAATGCTGGTGTTACCCCAAACAGAACACATGGCATACTATTTTGGAAACTACACCCCTTAAGGAACGTAACAAGGGGTACAGTGAGCCGTAACACCCCACACGTGCATTGACAAACTTTAGTAAAAAGTAAAAAAAAATTTTCAATAAAATGCTGGTTATCCCACATTTTTCATTATCACAAGGGGTAATAGGAGAAAAAGCCCCCAAAATGTTTTAACCCCATTTCTTATGAGTATGGAAATACCCCATATGTGGATGTAAAGTGCTCTGCAGGCGAACTACAATGCTCAGAAGAGGAGCGCCATTGAGCTTTTGGAGAGAGAATTTGGTTGGAATGGAAGTCAGGGGCCATGTGTGTTTACAAAGCCCCCCGTGGTGCCAGAACAGTGGACCCCCATATGTGACCCCATTTTGGAAACTACACACCTCACAGAATTTAATAAGGGGTGCAGTGAGCATTTACACCCCACTGGCATTTTACAGATCTTTGGAACATTGGGCTGTGCACATGAAAAATTACATTTCTCATTTTTATGGACGACTGTTCAAAAAAATCTGTCAGACACCTGTGGGGTGTAAATGCTCACTGCACCCCTTGTTACATTCCGTGAGGGGTGTAGTTTCCAAAATGGGGACACATGTGGAGGGGGTCCCCTGTTCTGGCACCATTGGGCCTTGTAAACACACGTGGCCTTCAATTCCAACCTAATTCTCTCTCAAAAAGCCCAAGTGGCTCTTTCTCTTCTGAGCCCTGTAGTTTGCCCGCAGAGCACTTTACATCCACATATGGGGTATGTTCTTACTCAGAAGAAATGGTCTTACAAATTTTTGGAGGCTACTTTTCTATTACCCCTTGTGAAAATGAAAAATTTGGGGTAACACCAGCATTTCAGGGAAAAAACAAATTTTAAATTTTCATGTCCAACTTTAACGAAAATTTGTCAAAGACCTGTGGGGTGCTAAGGCTAATTATACCTCTTGTTACATTCCATGAGGGGTGTAGTTTGCAAAATGGGGTCATATGTGGGTGGTTTTTTTTTTTGCGTTCATGTCAGAACCACTGTAACGGTCAGCCAGCCCTGTGAAAATCACCAATTTAGGCCTCAAATGTACATGGCGCACTCTCACTGCTGAGCCATGTAGTTCGTCCGCAGAGCATTTTACGACCACATATGGGGTATTTCCGTACTCTAGACATTTTGGGGGTCTTTTTCTCCTTTTTACCTCTTGTGAAGATGAATAGTATGGGGCAACACCAGCATGTTAGTGTAAAATATTAAATCTTTTACACCAACATGCTGGTGTAGCCCCTAACTTTTTCTTTTCATAAGGGGTAAAAGGAGAAATATCCCCCCAAAGTTTATCCAGAGTACGGAAATACCCCATATGTGGCCCTAAACTGTTGCTTGAAATACGACAGGGCTCTGAAGTGAGAGAGCGCCATGCGTATTTGAGGCCTAAATGAGGAATTTGCAATAGTGGCGGACCCCGATACAAGGATGGGGCTTATCTCCACCAAAACCCTACAGCAGTGTTTCCCAAACAGGGTGCCTCCAGCTGTTGCAAGACTCCAAGCCTGCCAGAACAGTCAATGGCTGTCTGGCAATACTGGGAGTTGTTGTTTTGCCAAAGCTGGAGGCTCCGTTTAGGAAACACTGCCGTTTGAGATGTTTTTCATTTTTAATGGGGGGGGGGGTTTTAACTGTGTAGGAGTATATGTAGTGTTTTACTTTTTATTATTTGGTAGTGTAGTGTTTTTAGGGTACATTCACACGAGCGGGGGTTCACAATAAGTTTGCCGCTGGGAGTTTGAGCAGCGGTGGAAAATTTGCCGCCCAGTCACAGCTATTGTCCAACCAATATGTCTAATTTATGTTGGCATCATAAAATTACCAGTTTTTTACTTGTTGAAAACATTAGAGGGCTTTAAAGTTTTGCAGAAATTTCTAAATCTGAAGGGAAGTTTGAAGTAGATTTGAGGGTGCTTTTTCTTAGAAATCCCCCATAATTGACCCAATTATAAAAACTGCACCCTTAAAAGTATTCAATGACATTCAGAACGTTTAACCTTTTAGGTGTTTCACACAAATAGCAGCAAATTGGAGAAGAAAAGTCAAAACCTCAATTTTTTTCACTAGCATGTTATTGTTGTATCAAATTTTTCCATTTTTACAAGAGGTTTCTCCAGATTCTGGAAATACCCCATATCTGGACGTGAAGTATTGTGTGGGCGCACAACAGTGCTCAGGAGGGAAGAAACAACTTTGGGAATTAGGAGAGAGGATTTGGCTGGAATTTAAGTCAGGGGCCATGTCTCCTTTACAAGTAACCCCATTTTGGAAACTACACCCCCTCAAGAGATGTAACAAGAGGTGCAGTGAGCATTCACACCCCACTGGCTTTTTTTTGGAACAGTGGTCTGTAAAAATGTTAAAAATTCATTTTTCATATGCATAGCCCGCTGTTCCAAAAATCTGTCAGACATCTAGAGAAAGTTGTGTAGTTCTTTCCATTCTGATCACAATGCTCTCTGCTGCCACCTGTGTCCGCTTCAGGAACTGTCCAGAGCAGAAGCAAATCCCCCTGCTCTGGACAGTTCCTGGCCGGGACAGAGGTGTCGGGAGACAGCACTGTGGTTGGATTTCTTCTGAACTATATAACTTCCTGTGGAACATACAGCCGCTGATAGGTACTGAAAGGATTAAGATTTTTAAATAGAAGTAATTTGCAAATCAGTAAAACTATGGGCAGGGGCCTGGCAAGGTGGGAGGTCTGTGATGAAGAGCTCAGAGAAAGCAATGCATTCTGGGATATGCTAAACCAGGAATAACAAGAAATAATGGCCCAAGGCCCTCAGTTAATGAATTTTTGGTGGTTTCAGTACTGGTGCATAAGGGTAAGTAATTCATTATGCTTCTGCAGCATTTATTTTTTTAACCTGATATTTTTAATATCATAAAGTTTGAGTTGAATTTCACCTCAGGTGAGTATTGGGAACAGAAAGCAGCAAGTCCTCTATAAAATCCATATACTAAAACATGTCCTATTTTGATGTATCTAATTAAAGGGGTATTCCAGGAATTATTTATTTTATTAGACTATGCTACAGGGGCTATAAAGTTAGTGTAGTCCGTCATATAGTGTCTGTACCTGTGTGTGACGTTTGGTCTCCTGTCTTAGGTATTCCCAGAATGCAGTGCAGCCGAGACACGTCCTCACTAGTTAGATGACAGGGCTGCTTCTGCTTCAATGGGTGAAGTGAGAAATTAGCAACAGCTGGAGGCACCCTGATTAGCAGAATTCCATGCAAAAGCCAAGTGCTTTCCAGTTTGTTGTTTAATGGGTGGGGTGGCTGATATGTGGGAGGGAGAAAAGTGGAATTATGAGAAAACTCCAACAGGAAATATCCAGTTCACAAAAAGCTAGCCTCGGCGTTATAGTAATCTCACAACATAGCCATTTAACCCAAAGACAAGCACAAATCCTTCCTAAGCATGTCCATAACTGCCTGCCAGGTACATACTAAAATCACCTTATGCTGGATAACCCCTTTAAACTTCAAGTTCTAGGGGGAACTATACTTAAATGGGAGACTTATCAAAACATGTCCAGAGGAGAAGTTGCTGAGTTGTCCGTAGCAACCAATCAGATCCCTTCTTTCAATTTTCAGAGGCCTTTTCAAAAATGAAAGAAGCAATCTGATTGGTTGTTATGGGAAACTTTGTTACTGAGCAACTTTTCCTCAGGACAGGTTTGGATAAATAACCCCCAATATCTATTTTTGATATCTAAATGTGTTGACTAGGTTTTTTTCTTTTCTTTCTTTAATAATAAATATATGGGTCCAGAAAGAGCCCTAAAATTGAAAGGTTACATAACGATGACTTTTATCAGTGAAGAAGTTGTGAACAAATATGTTTTGTGGCTGTTTCCTCATATCACTTGACAGGCTCTGGGAATCTCTGTAGGTGTCTACTGTAGGTGCAATGAAGGAAGCTGGGCTTATTTTGGTATACCTCAGTGCTTTCAGGGTGTTTTTTCACTATATTCGTCTGCTGACATGCTCAGTAAATAGAAGATCAGTGCTTCTTACTTAGATCTTTCACTGTGATCATTTCTGTCTTCCAAGAGCACTTCATAATATGGATGCATTTTGTTTCATCACTCAATCACATGGTAGAAGATTAACCTACATTACTCTATTTGATCTCCACATGTGGACGCTGCAGATATCAGGGCACCAGCAAACTGTTTGTTATTCTAGCTGTCCTGTAGATGGAGAGTGATGGCTTAAAATTAGGCTGCATCACAGATTGGTGAAATCTCCCAGCATCCCTCCTGAGTGAAGGAGAGAGAGCATCATCCGGCGTACCAGCATCGACCTGCTGCTAATTTCTTTGACATTTCTCTTAAATGCTGTAATGGGGAGCCCCTGCCAGGCCAGCTGCTGCAGTGTGAACTTTGCTGCACCTCTGCCTCTTATTGATGACTAATTTATAAGGGTCTATTGCGTACCTGAGCATATCCGTGGAGAGAATATACATTTACATAACGTACATGTCCATTTAGAAGTGGCATATTTCCCTCTGGTAAAGTGGGAACCTTAAGCCAAAAGGACTGCTCTGCGTCTTTTGGAACAGCTGTCGTCTTGCCTGCAGATATCACCCTGTAAGTATAGCACTTCACATTCTGCATTGCTACAATTGTCATCTAATGCAGATGGCTCCTATACATCTCTGCTCTGCACCTTCCATTTCACCTTGGAAATGCATGTTCTGGTGAATTCTGATCTACAGAACTGTATGTGTACTACTTTTGAATCCCTTGGCTAAAAAATGCATGGCTGTAGTGATTTACTGTTTACTTTGTTATTGTTATGCTGTTGTCCTGGATTATAGCCACACCATAGTGCCGAGCAGGTCATCCAGAGCATCTACATTGCCTCCATGTTCCCTTCCTCTGGGGGACCTTTTTATTATTGTCATCTACGCATCTACTTGTATAGATATGGTTACTGGGGGCGGGGTGGAAAATGCGTCCTCAGTCTTTGTTGCCGAATGCAGCTCTAGCAGGCAGCTTCTATTTATGGCGTCAGACAGAAAATGCAGATTTAGCATGTTTGTGTAGACTAGCACAGTAAGAGTTAATGGCACAGGCTCTCCAGGTCTCATTAGATGCAGGGCTGGGGACATCTTGTCCTCTTTGGGATGTAACTTTCTGAATATTTTCCTTTCCTAAGCCTTTTTACAGTGTTGACTTTTCCATGTTGTATAAATATAGATAACTGAGATGGGTGGTGTGTGGAGTAGGGGAGGGGTATAGGGATGCACTGCTCTTTTATCACCTATCTGCAGCTTGCTGTTTGATTAACTGTATCATGGCCAGCAGTGCTTTTCATTTTAAGAAACACCTTTCATGAGCTGAGAAAGATTTATAAACTTTCACAATATATTATTTTTCTTAAAAGCAAACAATGAAAAAGCTTTAATAGAATAGTTATTGTGTTTATGACATACACAGGACAATATATATATATATATATATATATATATATATATATATATATATATACTTCTGTATGTTATTGGTAGCCACCCTGGCTATAATGGGAACCAGTCTCCTGTGGTAGTAAAGTGTACAGTTAGAACTTAGGAAACTGAATTTTAAACCTCCTCAAACTAAAATGTGTTATTTCAGATGTCTTCTATGTACAGTATGTACAAGGCCACCACTAATTTGTGGAGATCTTATGAAACTAACCGGAAAAGGTTGCCCATGGCATCATGTGATGCTGCTGCCTCTAAACAAGCAGATCAGATTAGTACAAACTGGGGACTCAAAACTGCCCAGACAAAAAAAACTATGGAGGAAAGACATCTGTTAATGATGAGATGATACAATTCATATAGACTATAATTATTTGGTCAGATATCATATTTCTCAATAGCATAGCCTATTGAATGAATATGTTTTGGTGTTAGATAGCAGGAAGTGTTTGAACATAAGTTCCTCTGAAAAAAGGCGCTGGTTACCAGGAATTGAAGGTTACTACTTTATTTGCAACGCGTTTCAATCCTGGACGTTCATCAGGATGCCTGATGAAGATCCCGGTCCGGGATCGAAACGCGTTGCGATTAAATAAGTAACCTTCTATTCCTGGTAACCAGAGGAACTTGTGTTCAAACACTTCCTGCTATCTCACTCCATCGGTCCGACTGACGTCACACCGGGAAGTTCCTCGTGGCAGCGGTTCCACCTGTCCCTTTCCATCCAGACGCTACTGTAGGTGATGTGCTCTGAGTGCAACACCTAGGGGTAAGAACCCATCTTTATTTCATCTTTTCATTCATGATAAACAGTCCTCACTAGGGGCGCACCTCCTGTTGCTTTTTCGTTTATATATTATGTGTTTTGGTGTTGAGAGTGGAACTATTAAAGAATTACTCCATGCCACACATGTTTAAACATGGCAGTTTTACAGATCTACTTTTGCACGATGTGTATACCTTGCAATACATGGGTATACATGCTGCTATTTGTTTGTTTATTATTTAATTTATTTTACATTGATCCATATCAGATTGCAGTGACCTGGTTTTATTTATTGGGGCTTAAACTATTTTTTATGAAGCAGATGTAGGATTACTTGCTGATGCCTTAGCAGTGTATTAACTGGTGTAAAAAAAATAGTACACACAAGTCACAAATCATGAAGTGTTAATCTTCCAAAGCCTGTCTGAAAAGCAACAGACCGTAGTTTAAGAGTCATAGATCCTTAGCGAAGATTCTAAGCGAAACACTTCACAACCTGACATGTTTCGATGGTTCTTTCTGTATTTGTTTAAAGAATGTATCTAATCAGTTTGTTTAATTTTACCGTATTTGCTCTCGATTAAGGCTATTAATCTCGATTAAGGCTAAGTTCACATCTGCTTTGGAGCTCTGTTCGGGAGCTTTCAGTCTGTTCCAGAGGCAAGCTCTGGAGCTAGATTGACCATTGCACAACTGACACCTACTGTTACTCACTGGTTCCATCGACGTTTGAATGGAGTCTGTTGGGTATATATCTAGTGTCCATTGTTTTGCAGAAGTTGAGCAGAGTAAAATAACTGACCTGCAGTAACTTTGTCGCCACGTTTAACTGAATACGCTCCAACTCAGTTTGTATGCTCTCCCCCTGTATGTATATTTTGAATAATCCAGTTTTCTCTCACGCTTCAAAATCATAGCTTGGTTAAAGGGTTCTCCGATAGAAAGCTATTTTTTCAAATCAACTGGTGCTAGATAGACAGATTTGTAAACTACTTCTATTTAAAACATCTTAATCCTCCAGTACTTTATAGCTGCTGTATACTACAGAGGAAGTTGAGTTGTTCTTTTCTATCTCACCACTGTGCTCTCTGCTGCTGACACCTATTCGTGTCAGGAATTGTCCAGAGTAGGAGCAAATTCCTATAGCAAACTTCTCCTGCTCTGGACAGTTCCGGACACAGACAGAGGGGCAGCAGTGAGCACTGTGGTCAGGCTTAAAAGAACAACTCCACTTCCTCTGTAGTATACAGCAGCTGATAAGTACTGGAAGGATGAAGATTTTTAAATAGAAGTAATTTACAAATCTGTTTAACTTTCTAGCATCAGTTGATTTTGAATTATATATTTTTTTCAACTGGAGTACCCCTTTAACAAGATGACACAACCCAGACCCAGGTTCTGTCTCCTTGTTTTTCAAATACCATTTTGCCTGGAGCCAACCCAGAATTCTTGCATGGCTTGAACCAGATAAAATTTGTGATCCATGCTCCTTGTTCTATTGAATATGCTGAGATATTTTCCATTTTGGACATACATTTTATTCCTATGAAACTGTCTAAAAGTAGATTGAGCCCCACTGGGGACAGAGACCAATGTGACGAACCATGTGTGGACCATGGGGTCCTATGAATGCAACCAGAGCAATATCTGCATGATGTTTGTATGACTTTCCTATTACTATGATTTTCTTTTGGGAACTAGGATTCCCTGCAAAAGACATACCAATGTGGGTAAATTTATAGAAAACCAGAATTCAGTAACATTCTGGATGTGTTTGTGAACACATTTGAGATGTGAGCTCCACTGTGGGCTAGGCTCAGTGCAAGCGAATACATTCTGGTACAAAGCTACAAAACCTGTTTGTGCTATAATAATATCAGGTTATGAAATATTGACCTTCTTTTTTTATAAGTATACTTTTAGCTACGCTGGCTTTCACTGTAGAATCAATGGTTTATGTGAATCAGTTTTGTTATGCATACACCATTTTATACCATTTATTTATAAATCAGAATATCTTTATTTCCTTTTAGGGCCTCCAAGATGGACCTTCGAAGTGCCCTGGAGGAATGCACTTTGGCTCTCAACTTATTTTTAAACAACAAGTTTTCAGAAGCTCTGGAGTTATTACGTCCATGGTAAGTTGTTTATTTTTTCTTTATGTAATAAATCTGTATTTAACATCTTCATGTCCTTTCGAGTTATTACTATTTCAAGCTTTGTAATATTCTCTATATTATTATCCAGGTGATTGTACCCTTGTTGCACTATTTGGCATCTCCAGTATTCTTGCCTATAGATCTGCTACAGTTTTTATTTTATTTTTTTGCTTTTTTTCTTTTTCAGATCTTCTGTACACCTATGTGCTGCTGCAACAGATTGGTTAAAGGGGTACTCCGGCCCTCTGCCGCTGGGGACCCCCGCAATCTGTCATTGCGCACCAACCTTTTGTGAGCTCTCCACAGCGCTGGAGGCTCTAAATGTGTAGCGTGACATCAGGACTCCGCCCCAGTGTGATGCCCCGCCCCCTCAATGCAAGTCTATGTGAGGGGGCGTGATGGCCGTCCTTTGGATAGGGGATAAGATGTATTAGGGCCAGAGTACCCCTTAAAATACAATATATAAGCTTTGGAAGGGGGGCGGGGGGGGGGGGTTTACTAAGACCAGCCGTATCACATGCTGGTCCTAAGTAAAATTTATGCTGGTTTCTGATTCACACTGAAGCCTTAATAATAGTCTATGCTTGTATAGTGTTGCATAGATTATTAGTAGATAATAAGGTAGAAGTTCTTGGGTATGCCTTGTGCTTACATCTTTTAGCTGATGTGTCTTGCAAGGGTTTTCAGCCATACTGGTTTGGTTTTCTTACTGAAATAGCTTTCTACTGCTGCTTACATTTCCCATAAATAAATCCTCTGGCTGTGCAGAGAAAGGGGCAGAGTCTCATTACTGCTGTTTCTGATAGGGGATCAACTTAACTGGCTATACACCAGCAGTCTAAACTGCAGAGACTCCTAATTGAGTTGGTGTCAGTTCACAATACATGCAGTTTTGATGCATATTTTTTTTATTATTTTTTTATTGTCCTCGCGGCAATATTTCTCAAAAAAAGAAAAAAAAAAAAGAGGGATTTGACCTTTGACTCCTAATGATGTGTCCTGTTTTGCCAATAAGGACAAAGGCCCAAAGGCCCGTCTCTCTTGGTGTTAATAATTTTGGCATGCTTTTTAAGTGGTTCTGAGAATTTTTTCGTGACACATTTTACTTTGTTAGTAGTAGATTGTGCTACCTTAAGCTATCATTTGTGAAAAACTAAAAAATTTGGAAAGAAATTTACTTTTTTTTTTTTCTAAATTTGACATTCTCTGCTATTAAGATGGTTGTCCCACAAAAAGTAGACATATTGGAGGAGATTTATCAAAACCTGTGCAGAGGAATAGTTGACCAGTTGCCCTTAGCAACCAATCAGATCGCTGCTTTATTTTGCAGAGGCCTTTTAAAGAAGCAATCTGATTTGTTGCTATGGGGAGCTGGTCAGCATTTCCTCTTATGTTTTGATAAATCTCCCCCATCATAAATGTGAATTATTTGCTAATTTATGTTTGCATCATTAAAAGGACCAGTTTATGTCAACTCATTTTGAAAAACTGCACCCTCAAAGAATTCACAACAGGATTTAAAGGGGTATTCCATGATTATTTTTTATTTGACTATGCTACAGGGGTTTCACAGGATAGGATATAACGTCTATCAACCAAATTATGAATCACAGAAAAATAGACAAATTTTAAAATATAACTTTTAATATGAGCCCATAAAACAAGGGATACCACTCTACACAAATTGATGATAATTCCAATATGGTGAATGCACACCACAATAATATTAGATGCATCCGATAAAGCAAATAACACAGATTACATCAGCCACTATAGGTTCCATAAATCCAAAGGTAAATAATCATACCAAAGCCATAAACTGGAAAAAGTAAGTATATACAGTATGTATCTGACAGAACCTGTCCCCCAATGACTCGGGGCGGGATGCAGATAGGGACAACAGGGGGGCCGGGATAAGGAGCCTGTCACTCTACACTAATCCCTAAATTAGACCCTAGGCGGAATTGTCATCCTAAGAATGACTGTCCCACACTGGAACCCCCTACCAACAACTGTCCTATCCCTGTACTAGACGAACTAGCTAACTAAGGATAATACTAGCTAGCTAGCCGGACATATCCCTAATGCTATGTGTGATGAATACACAGTAAAGGGGTAGATAAATATACAGATGGAGTTATAGCCTCTATATCAGGGGTGGGCAGTTATATATAGAAACTCTCAGAGTGTTAAAGAATAAGGGCTAGATATGCCCATATATGTGGGTACAGCTGATTATTCTAGTAAGCACATATAAATAATGTAGTGTATACAGAGGTACTGAGGCGCTCAGCTGTGTACAATATGATACTTAACATGCAAAGCAAACAAAGCAAGTCCACAAACACAGCTTGCGAACAGATATTAGAAAAGATAATCATGCATAGAAGCAAGCATAGAAAATGCAAAATGACATAGCATATAGCACAATCACTATATTGGTAAGATGTTTGATAGGGACATAAGTCACTGATACTGACAATGATTGCATTATATCTTGCCGTGGTTATCTTGGTGGCAAACAGTGCATGTAATGGCTCAGACCCTTGGCGTCCCCCTGTATGGAGATCCCATCTCGAGTGGCGGCACTCGAGATGGGATCTCCATACAGGGGGACGTCTGTTTTTAATACTACTGCTGGTGCATTGGTTCTCAGGTTCTGCTTTATGCCATTCCTGGTAGTCCTCCTGAAATTGTAAATTCATAGTTCCCATTCCTCTGTCTCTAGATAGTCTGACTTTGACACTGTCCAATCAGGCAGACAGTGTGTGTAGGGATTTGCCCTTTGACAAGTGGGATGGTAACACCCAGTTGTCAGTTTATAAAGCTATAATTTGTTTTTGCACCAATGTTACTAATATTCCATACCTCCACAGGGCTAAAGAGAGCATGTATCATGCACTTGGATACAGTACCATCTTGGTTATGCAGGCAGCAATGACGTTTGAACCTCAGGACATACAGATGGGTATAGGTACAATGAAAGAAGCTTTACAGACATGTCAAAGGTATATCCTTTTTAGCTTTTTGTATGAGAGATCCTGCATGCATTATGAAACTTCTGACCTTTTATTTTACCTTATTATGCTAGTGAATGTTTATAGGTCTTTTAATCACAAATGCAATTAAGGGAACCTGTCATTCTGTTTTAATGTTTTAAACTAGGCTTTCTCTAAAATACCAAAATTTTGTAAATGTTTTAAATATTTATCATCAGAATGTAATAATTAGATAAGCATAAGGCCATACATTGGCTTGGCATGCTGCCATTAGCCCTACACTCCTAAGGGGGAAACAGGTCAGGGGGTGCTAAATGGATTTGAATTTTAGAATGTACTTTGTTGCCTACTTGTTTCATACGGAGGGTGCCCAGATAAAAAATAAAAAAAATAAGGTCACCTGTTAGCAATACAAAATTGCCCTAGAAATGTGCCAATATTCCCACACAAAGATACCAGCTGCACACAAGCACTCTGCAGACATTACGGTTATATCCAGTGACTCTGATGACGTCATCTCAGATCAGAGTCGTTCATTTTTCCTTTTCTTTGGCCTAGACCGCCTTGAAGATTTCTTCCGACCAAGAATTGTCTCCACAGAACCTGCCAAACATTTTAGATTCCTTTCTCCTGCATAATGTCAGCTTCTTTACAACCACCCAACCATTGTGTATTTCTTTACACATAAACCGTGTCTGCATTGTGTCCCCATATATAGTTGTAGGCCCCCTTATATAGTTTTAAACCCATTCTGTGCCCCCATATAGTTGTAGACCTACTCTATGCCACCCATATAGGTGAAGGCTCATTCTGTGCCCCTTTACAGTTGTAGGTCCCATATGTGCCCCAATATAGTTGTAGCCCACCTCTTTGTGTGTCCCATAGTTGTAGGGGGAAGGAATATGGCGCTCGGCTGTGGACCCCAAAGTAAAGGCGCTTCTGAAACATATTAAATTACAATAAATTGTTATTTTACTGGCTTAACAGACAAGACGATGGGATGAGCGAATCGAATCTGACGATACAGACAGAGAAAAGCAATCACAGATTTCCTCTTAGGCAGCCCCCAGTCCCAAGACATACTGCCCAGCTTCGATGCTCCACTGCTCCTCAATTTCAGGGTTGGGACCTTCTGCTGTGGAGTAGGTCCCCGGACCGGAGGAGCAGAGGAACACTGATGCTGTAGTTGCTATCCTGAATCCTGGCACATTCTCCTGCAGGCTCTCGTAACTTCTACCTGCATGACGTCAGCTGTGTGAGGTACCGACAACTGGGGGCTTGTAAATATATATTTATTTCTATGTATCTTATTGTAGATTTTTGCTACGTGCACACAATGTATATTTAACCCTTATTTTCAGCCTTTTTTATGTTCCAATACAGTTTTTTTCCTGCTGTTCTTTTAGCTTTTGGTGTGTTTATTTTTTTTTTCCAGCCATTTACGGCTCACTACATGGCCCATAACACCGTTTGGAAACATGTGGGAGAATTGATCAATGTTGGTGTGGATATTTTTTCCCCCGACCTTTTTTGTGTGGTGGAATGTGCACCTGCAGCAAATTTATTAAATGGTTGCATGGCATATAATAATTGTGGTGCTAGTGCAAATTTATTTACTTTTAAATAACCCTTAAGGGCACCACTTTGTATTGTTCCTCTGACATATTTGTATTGTTGGCATGAGAAAATAATTAGCAAAAACGTAACTAGCAAATTTAGAGCAAAAAATATAGCCACCCCCCAGAGCACCAAATCAATTATGTGTGAGCCTCACCTAAGAGGATGTATATATGTAATATTTGTTTTCCCTGTTGTTTCATTTAGCCTGTATCTAATGCTCCTGGTCATTTACAGCCAAATTATACAACATTTTGTACAACTATTTTAGCCTTGTTGCACAGACAAAAAAAAAAAAAGTTTGATATACAGCTCTATGTATGCTTCATCAATTTATTAAATAACCTCTTAAGGCAAGGTTCACATTGTGGCCGACATGCCCCCTCCATGCATCTCTATGGGAGAGCCAGAGATGCAGCATTCTCTGGCTCTCCCATAGAGATACATGAAGGGGGTGTGTTTACCAACTCTTTGTGCGGGGGGGCGACATGGGGAGAGCAGGCACCAGGCAGTAGTTTGTGGGGGTGTGACCCCCTGCGATCATACACTTATCCCCTATACTTTGGATAGGGGATAAATTGTTTAGCACCACACTACTCCTTTAGTTGGGTCCATCAGGTTTTTCCACTCATTTGTCATTTTGCAGGATTCTTACTGCTCATAACATTTGTAACGGACCGTTGCTGTACACAAGGGGTTAAAAACCGTTTAGGCGATAATCCCATTTTCAGAAACACAAGCACAGCTACTGCATAACACCAAACTCCCGAACTGGATACAAAATAGCACTCCAAACTGGAACCTCACGAAAAGCTGCTAACAGACGAACAGGAAAAGCTCCCAAGCGGCTTACACTCCTGGCAATCAGTCTCTAATAGCATACAGTGAACCCCCCCCCCCCCGCAAGAACGAGACAAGGCTCAAGCAGTGGTCTGATTTTAATGGGGCTACCTGCCCGGCAGTTATGCAGGTCTCCACCAGGTGGACACTCCCCTAGGGGACCTGATGGAAGACTGTAAAACATAGTGGACAGTAGCGAATCGCAGTGGCTTCAACATAAGCCCTTCCCACTTTACCCATACCTCCCTCCTCTCTATCCCCCAGACAACTGGGAAGAAATCTAATTATCTCCCAGGACGAAGAAATCCAATTATATCCAGGGATAGAGGTAGAGTCCATTGA
The DNA here is from genome assembly GCF_029499605.1 of Hyla sarda. Classification (NCBI taxonomy): domain Eukaryota; kingdom Metazoa; phylum Chordata; class Amphibia; order Anura; family Hylidae; genus Hyla; species Hyla sarda. The sequence continues at coordinate 348,844,130 of NC_079189.1, forward strand.
GCACATGGTAGCAAAAAGACATAAAACTACACAATGCCACAATTACTACATAAAACATATACATGCAACATATCCCCAGATAGCTTAGGCCTGAGCGCACATTATCAAATGGTGCTCAGACCACACACACACAGTTCAATTGCCATGGAGCTAAAGTCTTTCCCATAGTCTTTCATTATATGAATGGGCTCCATGGCATAGCTATCTGGGGTATCACCCCTCACACAGGGCAAGTACTGAATGACCCCACTGTATTTAAAGGGCCAGAATGAGTGACATACACTCTGGTATGGCTGAATACTGTTTTTAAAGGGCCCAATCTCCCAGGGCCATAGTCCAAAGGCAGCAGGCGGGCAACCAGGCTTCTCCAATGCAATGTGGCGAGATTGGTCACGTCACAACATTTTTTTATTTTTTTATTATTTATTTTTGTCCCATTGTTTAAACATCATTTTGCAACACTGGCAGATATAAAATAATAATTTGTACCGAGCTGTGCAGGTCAGAAGCTTTATTATATTGTCTTTTACAGATACTTTAACCAAAATGAACATATTAATAAACAAAACGTATGCACTGTTAAAAGCAGGACTGTAGTTGGGTTTATGCTTTCTAAATGTAAGACATTCAGTGTCCTTCTGTAGGTGGAGAAGGAGTACATGCCCTTCAATTTCTCCCATTCTAGGGCATAGTTGACCACAGTACAGAAGTACTAGAGTATAGAAAGTATTGTCAGCCTTTAGTCTTTCCTGCTCACTATAACAGAAGACGATCATTCATGGACAGCTGCTGCACAATACACCGATGGAAGTGAAGAGCCCTTGAGGGCCCCCAGTTTTCAGTCTGGTGGTGGTGGGGTGTTGTCAAGTTTTTATTATATACTTTCATTGTAGTTTAGCTATTGTGTTCACTTCCTACAAACTTCCTACAAAGTGTTTTTATTGTGTACCGATGTATGGTAAAATGAGTTCTTCTTTTTCAACATTTCTTTTCAAAGGTTCAGAAAGAGAAATTCTGTGGTGGAATCATTGTCTAATCTCATGTCCAAACAGACAGGGGACCAGTTGTCTGAAGGTAAAAAATAATATTGTGTTTGGATATAAATGGTATACTGGGGCACATACATCCCAAAAGTTAACTTGATTATTACACAAATGACTGAAAGGGAACCCATCTCACTGAATTTGCTGCCTGATCTATAGGCCAGATCTTATAGATCAGAAGGAGCTAATTGACACAATGAAACTACTCCAAGACCCATGCAGAATGATGTGTGAGAACTAGCCCTTAGGATATGTTCACACTGGGCAAAAATGCTGCAACTTTTGCGGATTTTGCTGCTGTGTATTGTTGATATTAATGGTTTAAGGGAAAAAAATACTTATAGTAATTGAAGAATTTAAAATCTCTATTGTGCAGATTTTGGCTCCCACATTGATATCAGGGGCAAATCCACAAAAATGCATTGTATCTGCAGCTGCAGATTTTATATTCGCGCTGCAGGTAAATTTGTGCACGTTTTTTCTGACCGTTTTTACACAATGCTGTGGATGAGATTTTTTCCATATCCCATCTACATTGCTGCTACTGTAAAACACTGTGGATTATCCACATATGATATACTAATAGAAACACACGGTTACCCGCACTCACCGCTAGGCTTCAGCCAGTCGACTCTGCTACATCTGCTTCAATGGACGCTTCCTGTACCAGACACGTTGCAGACACTGTGTGTTTCTATTAGCAGATTACATTGTCACTTTAAAGGGGTACTTCCCCCCCAATTTTTTTTTTTTTTTTTAAATCAACTGGTGCCAGAAAGTTAAAACAGATTAGTAAATTACTTCTATTTAAAAATATTAACCCTTCCAGTACTGTATTTTCCAGAGGAAGTTCTTTTCTTTTTGAATTTCTTTTCTGTCTGACCACAGTGCTCTCTGCTGATTTTAGGAATGATCAGGAGCAGGAGAGATTTGCTAGGAGGATTTGCTCCTACTCTGGACAGTTCCTAAAATGAACAGAGGTGTCAGCAGAGAGCACTGTGGTCAGACAGAAAGTAAATTCAAAAAGAAAAGAGCTTCCTCTGGAAAATACAGCAGCTGATAAGTACTGGAAGGGTTAATATTTTTAAATAGAAGTAATTTACAAATCTGTTTTAACTTTCTGGGACCAGTTGATAAAAAAAAGTTTTCCAGGGGAGTACCCCTTTAGGTTCTCTGGTTCCCAGCACCACTGGATTTGCATGCCTAGGACCTCGGTCTCCCACGATGACAGAAGAGCCGCTGCCCAGTAGCTGTAGTCTGCCGTATAACAATAGTGCCACTACATCTCTTTGTGTTATCCACATATGAATCTGCTGCAGAAAATCCACAGCGTATCCACCCTGTGCAGTTATGCACTTAAGCTAAGTTTCCACTTGGTTTTCTTTTTCTGGCAGTTTTTGGAATACTGCCACTCCAGTTTTTGAGCCAAAGTCAGAAATGTATTCAAAAGGAATAGGACATATAAAGGAAGGACTTACACTTCTCTTCCCTTATGGATCCACTTCTGACTTTGGCTCAAAAACTGGAGTGGCAGTATTCCAAAAACTGCCAGAAAAAAAAACAAGGGGTAACTTAGCCTTAAAGGGGTATTCCAGGCAAAACCTTTTTTATTTATTTATAAATATATATTATATTAAAAAATCTTAATCCTTCCAATAGTTATTAGCTTCTGAAGTTTTCTGTCTAACTGCTCAATGATGATGTCATGTCCCGGGAGCTGTGCATGATGGGAGAATATCCCCATAGGAGCTGCACAGCTCCCAGGACGTGAGTCATCAGAGAGCAGAAAAAAACAACTCGACTTCAGAAGCTAATAACTATTGGAAGGATTAAGATTTTTTAATAGAAGTTACAAATCTGTTTAACTTTCCAGAGCCAGTTGATATATAAAAAAAAGTTTTGGCCTGGAATACCCCTTTAATGTGTAAATTGTACAAGCACTGAACATTCTTTGCACTCTTTTTCACATGTGTGGTGTTCTGAATCCATTGCAAAACAGTTCCCATTGACTGAAAATGGGGTTCGCTGGGTTCTGCTGCAGTTTCTCCTTGTGACAAATAAATTAGCGCTGCATGCGTCATGATTCTCTATGCAGGTGTGAACAGAAGCTTATTCAGAGCAAAGAAACCTTGTAAGGGCTTCAGTTATAAATATTGTTCAATCTAATTTCTTGTAAGTCTTGGCAAGACGACCTTTTATTTTACTTGTGTATGTTCCATACAAATGATAATTTAGCTCAATAGAGAAGGCTTCCCTTTTCATATGAACCTTCTGTGCCTAGAATCT